>NC_043976.1:36054201-36398368 GCF_902148855.1 Sphaeramia orbicularis | reverse complement strand
TGACCATCACATATGCGGATCATACTAAGTTCAGCTGGTAAAGCTGTCTTATACCGCACTAAATTTTCTGCAGCACCAAGAATGATAGAGCAATATATTCTGTGATACATATAAATGCTATTAGTCATCCACGTACATCCGTAATATTTATGTCAGACTATTTAACACAATATTTTGCAGGGATTTACATGTTTAATTTAATTGATCTGTCAAATGAAGTGAAACAATCAGTGTGGTTCTTGAGTGAAAATGAAATACATTTAAAAAAAAAAAAAAAAAAGAGAGAGCGAGACTTGTACAGTGTGCGGTTTATTTGGTCATGTGTCTGTGCTTTGCTTGGCACAGTCCTGTACTTGCCAAACTTAACAAGAGTCAGACAAAACATGATCCTGTAGTTTTTGACATTTCAGTAACAAGAAACAAAAACTTAAATTTGACCCAAGAGATTTAATGTGTCGGTGTGAATGTGTCTGACTGTCCGAGACGTGAATTAAAGGGACGTAGTAAAGGAATACAGAAATTTACTGATGATTGGTGACGTTATTTTTTTAGACCAAGACTGCCCGAGGTCGGCAAGCTGATAATGTAAGCTTCATAAATGTAATGTGAGTCGCAATTAAACTAACTTTGAATTAACATCAAGCGTGGCTTCAACATATTTAATGGTTTTCTATGTACTGCTGTCACTCACTACTTGTTGAAGTGGTTCGCAGTGTAAACAACTCTGTGTGCAGTGGTAAAAAAATGACAGATTCGAGCCCCGTCTATACTCCCAACTTTCTCCCTTCTTGTCCGTCTATCTGTCCATTAGGAAGCCGTCCTCTGCCAATGAGAAAACCAACCCCTCCAAGCGGCACCGGGACAGGCTGAACGCTGAGCTGGACCGGCTGGCCAGCCTGCTGCCTTTCCCCCCGGATGTCATCTCCAAGCTGGACAAGCTGTCAGTGTTGCGCCTTGCAGTTTCC
Organism: Sphaeramia orbicularis; assembly: GCF_902148855.1. Classification (NCBI taxonomy): domain Eukaryota; kingdom Metazoa; phylum Chordata; class Actinopteri; order Kurtiformes; family Apogonidae; genus Sphaeramia; species Sphaeramia orbicularis. Next base: position 36,397,403 of record NC_043976.1, on the reverse strand, counting down.
TACCTCCGTGTCAAGAGTTTCTTCCAAGGTAAAGGAGGATAAAAGATCACATTTGTAGGGACAGGTACTGGGGCATTTCGATGTGTTTGTGCAGGTACAGAGTTACTGAATCGACGTGGGTTAAATTTATACATGTGGCTGATTATTACTGGATATTGGCTGCTGTAAACGAGAATTATTTTTAGATGACACAAACAATCTTGTTTTTTACAAATAGTATTTGTGCTGAGTGAGTTCCTTTCTTATCCTCAGCTCATTTAGAGTAAAGCCTGATAAGTCTCATGGTTTTAACGTCTTATCTCATGAAGTGTTTTCTCTTAGCCTCAGGTGAAAGATAACATAGTTTGTAAGTTGAGAGATGAAGTCATCTGATTTGTTCGCACACATTTCATATAAAATATAGCTTTTTTAGTGTTGTGTTATCTAGTATTATAGAGAGGGTTTGGCTGGTTCTGTGGCACTGCCTTCCTTTTCAGGTATTATTTATTTAGTGAAAATGAAGAATATTTTAAGAGTGTGTCAGCGAAAGCAACACTTTAGATGCTGGAATAGGAACAAAACATGTCCACCCCAAATCCCCCATGATTCCTTTGCGTCTCAAATTAAGAGGTATTTCAAGGCTACGTTCTCTCCCACCATCCCATCCCTTCTTCCTTCCATGCTGCTCCACAATCTGCTCCAAGTTCTCAAATATTAATGGGCCATTTCAGATTGTATTTTGTTGTTGCCAGTGGCCTTTTCAGCTCTAAATCGGAGGCTACTGGCACAGCTGGATGTGGCAGTTGTAGAGACAAGAGGTACTTTCTTATTCGGGGAGAAAAGAAAATATATCATGAGGTTCGGTGCGGTTCACTGCCTTCAATGTCCCGGGGGTTAAAAAGAGTGTCTTCATTGAAAGCTGTTTTTTTGGAGATGTCAATAGAACGTTTATGGAGACAAGAGGCTTTTAGACTTTTAGAGGTGTGGTATGATATTAATCCTAGTGTAAAATATGTGTTAAAAGTCAGCATTAGCGCCTGCGCATGTCGTCAGTTGAGTTTGACCAGCTCGATCACCTCTTTCCTCCGACACATGTGGCTCTCCTCTTTCACCTTCTCCTTTTTTGATCCTTATAGCACCCTTAAGCTCCATCATCCGCCGCCTTGAATTGGCATGGCACCCAACAACTGGCATCCTGTTGGCTGGAGTCATGCAACTTCACGAGCGCTCCCCCGTGTTTTATGTTCATTTTAGCTTAGCCAACACGCACAGTTGCAGTGTCAGGTGCTAATCGGACTTATTAAAGGTGTCTTTCTCGGATAAGGGATCACGCAGAGGTAAAAAGGATGCAAAGTGATGCTGAGGGGTGTCGGCGCCAAATGAGAGCCGCAAAGGGCTTTAATGGAGACTGGAGTGTTGAAAGATGTGTGGAAATTGTGTGAAAAGTGTTGAAAGGTGTGTCAAAGCTGTTAAAATAACTGCTGATACTTTTTGTAGGTGTTTTTTGGCAGGTCTAATAGCTTTTCGTGAAGTGCATGGATGTCTGTTAGCCCTCCTGGCAAAGTCAGAATAAGAGAAAGCGTTCGTATCAACAGCGAAGATGATATTTTTCTAGAGGTATTTTATCATTTTCTGTCATGAACTCTTCTTTCCTCCTTCAAGGCAGAGGCTCTGGTTTGTTTTCTGCACCTCCACTGGATGCCTTGTTATCAGCGGCAGTAGTGGCCAGCTTAGCTCCTCTTTGATGCTACCCTAATGAGATTAATTAGAGTGGAACATGAGGGATTTGGTTCTGTATACATCTGTGATCTCTGCCTCACTGCTCTCCGGTCAGCTCCGCTTTCTCTCACAACTGCATTTTTTCCACTGATATTTAAACATGGAGTGTGGCCAGAGCTGTTCAGATAAATCTAAGATGAGCAACAAGTTCATATCCACATCCTTCCTGTGGTTTGGAACATCGGTCGTAATCATCTCTCTTTTCCCCTCTCTGAACAGTGAGTCATTCAACTGAAATCATGGCACGAGACCCTGAAATGTGCAACCTTTAGTTTTGTTTGCATTCATAAACAGCTGTATAGGGGAGAAAATAGGAGGTTTTTCTACTTGTACAGTACTGGTGCAGTTCTTCTTTTTGTCCACTGGGGGGACTGTGTGAAGTTGTATAGCAAGACTGCTCCTGAGTCATGACTGATGCCTGAAGGTGTGTGTTAGTCAGCTGCAAGTTTCATACAGCACAAAAAAGTGAAGAAAATATTTGTTTTTATACATGTATTTATCACAAACAGACAAGTATTGTTATCTTAGAGGTCATAGAGTAGGAGGAAGGATAAAAAATCATGCAGCAGGTGGTTGAAGAAGCATCCTGATTTGGCGGTTGTCAATATTGCGTGACTGCTCAGGGGTGGAGACAGGTGTAAAGTGTGTGCTTACGCATTACATGCAAATATACCCCTGGGCTGTGTGTGTCTGTGTATATGTGTAAATAGAGAATCAGTTTGCTCGCTTTCCCTTAATCATCATATTCCCTGAGATTCAGCTTTCACTCCGATGTGTTTGGAGGCACAATGAAAGGCAGTAAATAACCTAAGGTGACGCCATGTACGATTTTTAACTGCCTCTGAAGAAGACGAACCTGTGCGCAATGATGTACTGTGTCATTTATTCTGCAAGGAGGGTGCACTCCTCTACTCAAGTATGTGAAAAAATAACATAATTTAATAAGAAATGTAGATAAATTGTTGTTTTTTGTGTGATTACAGCTTCAGTTTATGAAAAGTGTTAATATCTATAACCTTAGTCCAAGATGATTGTTTGTTTTCATCCAGGTTTCCAAAGTGCAAAGATATTATACCTACTGCATTGGATTGCATTTAAGCAACTTAAGGTGCTTAATGTTTTTTACATGATAATTAATCAAGTTGTTCAGGACACATGAGGAATAAATTCAGATATCAAAAGTCAATGTAAACGTATTATTTCTTTCATTTAACTCCAGAAGCTCAACTACTTACACTTTATTATATATACAATACTAGGTTTTTCCTGGCTCAAAATCAGAATCAGGTTTAATGCCAGTGGTTTTTAACAATATAAGGAATTTTCATCTAATAAACAGAGGAAAACGATAACAGACAAGCACTGATGTGGAAGTGGTACCGTCCTGATCATGTGTTCTGTACCTTCAATTTGTTTAAGCGTATTAGTTTTACTGTATTATTAAAGGAAATTATAATCAAACTTACTATGGTCACAGATTTAGTCATTATCTCCATACCTGGTTTTTATGCAGACCACAGTTTTTAGAGGTTTACAGGAAAAAAGGATGCAAAATTATACTTATATTTGGGGAATAAAGGGTTTGCACCACCACAACTGATATAAAGTGCAATGCTTGGATGAAAATAGCATTGTGACCACCGCTTAATTTTGTATGGAGTAAAAAGTATTCGATACAATACAAAATCTCCCAGAATATCATTACCTTAACATAACCCTGCAGAGTAAGAACCTCAGAGTAAATATGTTGTTATACACTCATGAAACATGACAATCTAGTCAAAATGAGACACAAGTCCAGAGGGGTAATCCCCATCGCTGACCCATCTTCAACAAAAAAGTTATAATGACAAAAAAATGAATTATAATACGAACTATATCAGCTGTTTGCAGCCTACAGGGTTTTGTGTAGTTGTCATTTTAGGTCAGACTGTCTGTATTTTCAGCGTTTTTCGGCAGATGCCCATGCAGATCTCGTCTGTACTTCTGTGTGTTGACAGTCAGCAGGCTATAATTCCCTTCTCTTCCATGGTAGGTCTCTGCCCTGGCTGTAATTGCTGAGCTTGTTAAATATTTACCCTAAGGATTAACTATCCCTCCTCCTTTGTCTTTCTGCCCTGATTGTCTTTATTTTTCCTCCAGTGTGTGCGAGTTTGTTGTTTTTGCATTATTGTTGCCCACTACTTTGTTCTCATTATGTGAAATGAGAATTCGTTCCATTTCTGGGGCCATTCTTTGAGGTCAGTTCATCAGGTAATTCATTAAAGTGAATATTCCCTTTCATAATTCATTTATTTTATTACTGAAATGCTGCTGGGGTTTGCCTTTTGTATTTCAGGGGCATAAAGGCAATTATAATACCATGTGACACAAAGCGTTTGGATGAGAATCCACCGCTGTGATGATGCCCTGTGTGACTCAGTGACATGCTTTTCGATGTCTGTGTCCTTACTTCCTTAAACCTTTAATCCTTTCTTGATTTCTCTCCTGTTTTCTCCGCCTAATTCTCTCTTGCGCTGATGCATTTTGGGATACTACAAATGCAGTCTGGCTAGAGCAAATGTAGCACCAACAGGGCCTGTGATGAGAATCAGATGGGAGTTTTAAGGACCTGGAGACCATAATAAGGGACAGACGTTCTGTAATGCGCAGCCTGTCCTCCTACACATAAGCCAAGTGTAATCCAACGCTATCAGCTTGATATTAGTTGATGTAATTCATGCTAATTCATTCATATCTAAATGGCATAAACTGACATTTGTGACTATAGTTTCCTTGTAATGTGGTCACACCATTGCAGGAAGAACAACAGCTTGTGGTTGGTGTTGTGTGTTTGTCTGATGCAGCAGCATTCCCCGTCACTCTCTTCCTCTTTGATAAAGCAGAACGCTTCAAAACAAGTGAATTCAATGAATAAACCGCCAAGTGCGACTGAGGATCACTGGCGCAAATCGTCACAGAGGCAGGAAAAAAGTTTCTGCAAAAAAAAAAAAAAATCCTTTTTACAGCTCGAGATGAAAAAGATAAAATCCTGAGCATGACACATGATCAACCTGCTTTGCTTACAGTAAATGAGCTGCTCAGAAAATCATCAGTGTCTTTCAGTTTATCATAACAACGTGTTGTGTTGTCACCAAAACAAATCTCACACCCAAATACAAATGTGGTCTGAATTTATTCGCATAGCGCAGTGGTGTATTTATAATGCATGTGCTTGGAAGTCCTCAATTAAAGCCCCACCTTCTCTCAGAGCTGTCAGTCCAGTCAGGGTGTTGACAGGGTATGGGAGCACACAAACGCATGCACACACGTTAAAGACACGCAAAATACTCCAAAAGGTCGGAATGTACCTTTTCACATCAGGTTCGGTAACCTCACACGTGAACAATACGCACACACAATCCAAGTCTGCTCTGTGGCTCTGTGTTACTGATCTCCTAACGTGTGCGAGCCAGTTAGTTTCACTTTGTGTGTTGTCTGAGTCTAAATGCTGGCTGAGCTATAATAAAAGAGGAAGAGAAAGACCACAGAGCCCGCAGACACACGCCAGGCCTACGCCACGCGTGACGTCAGCCACCAGACGGGGAGACGGTTTTGTAAGTTAACCCACCGTCGTGCAAAAAAGAGGGAAGAGGGAACAGGACGGAACAATCACACAACATCCTTATTCTCCTACAGAAACGTATATGACTATTTCATGGATGCAACCCCCCCACACACACACACACACACACACACACACACACACACACACTTTAGGTTTAGGCTTTTCATGTTTAATCTGCATCAAATGGAGTCCATGCAAATGCAGGCCGGATCAAGCCCTGCGTAAAAATCTGCATGAGCTAAGTCCCATGATGCTTTGACTTTGTGTTTACTAAACTCTGAGTGACCCCCCTCAGACCTCATTTCCTTCCCTATACACTGCAAACCCAAAGGCAGACAAGACGCTGTTTCAGAGGCCAAGACTAATCAGCACACCACACCAGCTCTAAATGAACTGACAAGGTTTAGAAGAAGAAAGGTCAACCTGTGGTCATTTCACTGCTGTTCGGGGGTTATGAAATAAAATGTCCTCGCAGATGAAATTGGAGGTGGAAAACAGCAAGCAACAGTTGTCCGTACAGGAAATTAGAGCTGTGCAATTAATTGAATCACAATCACCGTGTCATCCTGTGCAGTCATATGCCAGGCTGCAACTGCACAGTGTGTATTTCTGCCTGCGTTTCTTTAAATATTTGTACTTTCAATACTAGTTAAAACACATCATGTATACGCAATATATACTACGTCGCTGCTAAAGTCCACATTTTATTACTCCAAACTCATCATTCGTTCATTTTTTATTTCATGTCATAAAAACACTGTATATTTATTCAGTGTGACATCAGACTGGAGACTATTGCACCAGAGAAACACCCTTGGCAGGTCTGTAATTTTACAGCCACTGCAATGTTTGTTGCATATTTAGACAGAAGTAGCATCTTCATATAATTATACAATGCAATTAGACAGATTCCATGACTAAAACCTGTAAAAGTGCATGTGAAAACTCTATTTTACATAATTTCTTAGCAATAGTGCTGCCCCTTTTACATTCTTTTAGATATACATTTGTATGTTTATATTTATCTTGTGTGCTGGATGTGCAATTACTGTTTTGCTGAATTGACTGCAGGTGCAAAAATACATTTATATCTTATCCAAGTTTATTTTATCTTATCTTATCTAAGTTTAACTTATCTCATCTTATCTAAGTTTATCTTATCTTATGTTGTCTTATCTAAGTTTATCTTATCTTGTCCAAGTTTATCTTATTTTATGTACGTTTATCTTTTTTTTTTTTTATCTTGTCTTATCTAAGTTTATCTTATTTTATCTTGTCTTATCTAAGTTTATCTTATTTTATGTATGTTTATCTTATTTTATCTTGTCTTATCTAAGTTTATCTTATCTTATGTTATCTTATCTAAGTTTATCTTATCTTATCTAAGTTTATCTTGTCTTATCTAAGTTTACCTTATCTTATGTTATCTTATCTAAGTTTATCTTATCTTATTTTATGTAAGTTTATCTTATTTTATCTTGTCTTATCTAAGTTTATCTTATCTTATGTTATCTTATCTAAGTTTATCGTATCTTATTTTATGTAAGTTTATGTCATTTAACTTGTCTTACCTAAGTTTATCTTATTTTATCTTGTCTTATCTAAGTTTATCTTATCTTGTCTTATCTGAGTTTATCTTATCTTATGTTATCTTATCTAAGTTTATTGACAGCAAATTAGATCACCAATGTTTACACATTGGCTGAAAGGTTTGTTTCACTACCATAAAAAAACACCAAATTTTTTCATCTTTTGCTGATAATTTCATGACAATTAGGTTAATTGGAGTTCTACGTTAACCTGTGGCGTTAATATCATATGCTCTCAGGTTTTGGGTACATGCTGGTTTCTTGGTTGCACAGCTCATTAAACCATTTGTGGCATCTGTCTGTGCCTTTTTTGAAGTGAACACTCAAAACCACTGAAGGTCCGGCCCTTTGACCTTTCCTTTCACCCCTGTTGTGTGACCCAATCAGACTTTATGAGGACCAAAAGACAAGGATCACTCTGGATCAGTTAAACTTCTTGGGTCATTAGTATCAACTTGATGAGCTGTGACTCGGTGCTTAAATGCACATTTCTTGATGGATATATTGAAAATATTTGTCCTGGAGCGTGCAAATCTCCAAAGCCTAAAGGGCGTTAGGATTTCAACCCATCAGCCCATCATATCAGTTAAATGTCATATGTCACAAAAAGCCTCTAAGACAGATACAGGCGGACCAGTCAGGACTCTGCTGGTGTCGCCGGCACGATATGCTTACGTTACATGACATTACTTGACTTTTGAAGAGCAGCAAATGGTGACAAATGCACATATCTTTCTAAATTTGTAGAGAAGTGACATCAATGTGCTCAACAGTGTCTTTTGACAGTTCATTAAAACATGCAACATTACGTCTCACACTAATTCACACAAGTTACAACGAATAATGCACATTGGTTAATCCCTAAAAAATCAATTGATTTTTAGCATTAAGGCAGATAATGGATCAACATCCCAAGCCATGTGTGCTATTGAAGCAGAGAAAACTTGCATTTATGCATGATTATCATCCTCAAATAGGAGTAAAGATTAACCCGTCACCCTATTATTTCATTTCTTTTTCTTTTAATGTGTTGCTCATTCTTCCTTTTTCCACTTAACCACTGCCCTTTGACCATAACTAGCGTTTCTTTCTCCCTCCCCTCCTCCTCCTCCCGTTTTCCTCCTTCCTCCCTATGGGGTTGTGCCCTTCTGTTTGTTTCACTGACCTCTGTGAAAGAAAATCACCTCTCATCTCCATGTGCTTCATGAAGAGTGCGTGATCGGGCTAAATGCCAGAGCTCAGGCTTTTCTCCTTCCTCTTTCCTCTACATGCAATGTCTGTAATTCCCTGCTACAGGCTCTATATACAAAGGTAGATGTATGGCTGTTTAATACATTTCTAATGTAAATGTTAATGCTTCACTCTGTTATCACAACACTAATTCCAACACTCATGGCCTTGTCATTTGTTTCCTTTATTTTGACATGCAGCACCCACTGTGCATTTTGTCTCCTCTTTAAGCCATATTTTACACGTCTTAAGAATTCATTAGATAAATAGCATCTCCTTAGAGCCACTTTACGTTGCATGTCTTACCCCTCCCTTCTGGAATTAGCTGCACGCATATTTGCGATTAAAATGCCAGTCCGTCCCCCCCGTTGTCTAACGTATTTATAACCCGCCTATTGATTCCATACTAAATTGCACATTAGTTGCATGTCGGCTCACTCTCCCACCCTTTTGCATGTATGTTTGCCCCCTTTGCAGCAATCAGCAACACAATAGCTGTTAACTAGTGCAACAGGCCAGCCATGCTAATCCCTTGTATGTGTCGAGAACCATGAATGGAGAAGCCGCCGTATGCATTTAGGATCCTCACAGCTAACTCATTAGTTGCTTGAATCAAAGGCATGACACTGGCTTTGTCCCTGCTTGGCCTCTCGTGCCTCAGACACTGAACTCGCTTGAGTGGAGTTGGACTGTAACCCCCCAGGCCAACAGAGCCCCCTGGGATCACAAAAGGCCATAAGTGAATTACTCAAATCAGTGCTGAGGGGGGCCCCCCCATCAGACGCTAACTGTAACAGCTAGTGGCGGCCGTGCAGCAATAGGAGGTGTGTTTGTGCTCAAGTGTGTGTGTGCGAACAGACGGGTAGAGTGTGGGTTTGAGTTTGAGTGAGTGTGAATAGACAGCCTGAACTCATGCAGGGGAGCAGAAGCCTTTGTTGGCCCAACACTATTGTTGGAAGCTGTCTTGTGTAATTACTGTCACAGCTACCGCCTAGCGCACTGCTCCGCCTGAGCAAGGAAAGCAGTGAGGGACAAGCAGCGAAGCAACAAGCGCCCCCCAAGTCCCGAAGTTTAGGTTGATAATTATATTATGGAAGCACTTGAAGCATGCAGCGGTACCACAGACACTCTGACAATTCCCAGCTGTTGCGTTACATTTGCAGTATCGTGACATTAGATCAAAAAATTCACACGCACCTCTGAAATGTATTATAAGTTCATTGACTTTGTAAGTGTGTAAGCTAAGTAATTAAATGCTAATGTTATTACACACAAAACACATTCATATTAAAAACATTTATTCTGCTTGGTTTAGTGAAGCTGTGCTATTTTTATAAGCGCACAACCCAAGCCATGCTTAACCCCAACTACACGCCTTTTGGCCTAGATTAAATAATTTCACATAGCCAATTTATCTTCAGCCCCCCCCCCCCCCCCCCCCCCCGCACAACAAACAATTAGACTCTGCTGATCTCCATGCAAACATATGGCTTACAGATTTAGTGCTGCCCAAAGCCACATGTTGAAAGCCCATTTGATAACTCATTAAGCTTCAGAATAGTCACTTTTTTATTTGTTGTGGCATGCGGGCGCTCCTGCATCGAAGCAAAAACCTTTCCTGAGTTTAGGAAAAGTTTTGCAACTGTTTATTGTGGTGGCTCGGAATTGGAGCAAACTAAATCCATTTGCAACATTAGGGGTGTGCATGACCAAGAAAAAACACACAAATCAAAACCAAAATCAAAAGTAGCTTATGAGTGGCTCATGAGAAAGTTTTTATATATGTTTTTCCAACCAATAAACAGACTTCTTTTTTGTTCCGGCGTTGCACTGTTTGTCCTGATTAGAGACAGGGCACAATGAGCTGATTGAAGACATGACATACATTCAGTCCCCCCCGAACGCTGGCCGTCAACCTGGCCCCAATGGCCACCAGTGTCCTCCCAGTGAACACCCAAGGCCTATTAGCTACAGCACAACCAATTTAACACAGGCACCCGCATAAAAAGCTCACTGGTGTCAGTAACGCGATCTGTTGATGGCTAAACCGAGCGAATGGAGATGCTATTCACAGAGGCTGATGAATGAACTCATTGACACTGCTGCTGTGGCACGATACGGAGCAAAGCATCACCGTGACAAACCATTAACCAGGTAAATATTAATACTGAAAGCTACGTTACTCGCTCCAAGTGCACGAATACAGACAGATTTTACCTTTTACATTCTTGCGTATAGGAAAACCAACACTGATCTGCATTCTAAGCAGTAAAAGCAGTATTATTGTGTTGGCTCTCTGAGGAAGCTGCTTATCATTCTTAAGCTCTGTGTTTACTACAGTGCAAGCAGTGTAGACATATAGTACATCAAACCGTTTGTTTTGTCTGTCACCTCCATTTATCTTAATTGAAGCATGCTTCAATGTGCAACAGCGGCCAGGCCCAGTCCCCGCTGTTGTTCCCTAATGTAAATCGATATGTTTCCGTGTGGTTGGAAAGATCACTAACCAAAGGTGGCATCTGACCCGATACAGCTCGATACGCTAACTACCGTCAGCCAGATGAGGTCCCCTTTCATCAGCATTTGATATGGGAAAACAGGAGCATGTAGCTCGCCCGAGTAAAAATAGTTCCTCAGATCATGTCATATGAAGTTAGGGTTATTTGGAGAAGCTTTGGGGAGTTCCTTTTATTTCATGTTTGCCCGAAAAGGTGCAGCAAAAACTCACAGTGCAAATTTCACTCTGCTATCTCTATGTGTTTTGGTGAGAAAGTCCCACAGTTAGGGCTAATTAAAGAGGAGTATAGAATGTGATGCAGTGGGTTTCTGTGTGTTTCTTAAATGGCTGGCAGGCTTTTTCTGCACCCGGTGTACTCTGAACTCTGAGTGAACCCCTGCTCTCTACCGAATTATGATCGAATGAGTGAGCCTGACAAAATATTTTTAAGGGTGGAGAGATGCAAGCAGAGGGTACGACAAGAGTGAGACGGGTCTTCTCTTATCACACACACTTTTACTTGTGCAGAGAAAAACAAAGTGAAGGCGAGCATCGGTTAGTGGCAGCAGGGCTGTCTCTGACCTGACAGCGTCCAGGCGCATTGTTAAAGAGGAGAGGCTCTGCAGGGGCAAATGTCTCACCCAGTCAGCCAGGTATCAAGTCAGTTACGACGGTGAGTGTGAGGAAAGGAATGACTGAGTGAGAAAGAGAGGGAGAGAGAGTGGGAGGGAGGGAAAGCATTGCGTGACTTGTGCTTGGCTCAGCCCTCCAGCCCCCTAGGCATTATTTGTTAGCCAGGAGAAAGGAAAGTATAAGTGTTCAACAGTAAATGCTTAAGGGATTTTACTAAGTACATTTGTGTTTATGCACTTAGATATGTGCGCTGCAAAAGAACGGTCAGCGTTTATCCCGTACCCTTTTTCTCTTTGAAATTTCATCACATCATTAAAGCACAACACAGCGCTTTTTTTAGACGCAACTCATTTCAGAGGAATTTAATTTACTTACAAATGTGTTGAAATCCAATTCGTCTGACTTAAATTCCCTGAAATGCAATTGCATGCAGATCTGTTGGTGTTTCTTTTTGCTTTGCTGTACGCATGCGCTTGTGGGATTTCGTCTGTCTCCTGGATCACTTGCCACTGCTAAAGGTTTAACATCTCCAGCATTAAAGGCCCACTGGGGGGGGAGTTCATGGTAAAAGCTCTCTGAGGCTTTCTGAGTGGTTTAAACTGTAGTTTCATGTGCTCAAAAATGGAAAGGGAGAAAAGAATCGGGGAAACATGCAGTCAGAGAAGAAGGCTATTATTATAGTAGTCGGTTGATTCCTGTCTGTTTATGCCTTTTCATTTAAGGCAATAGCGGTAAATTCAGCTAACTAGAGGCATTATACTAATTTAATTTACTTCAGGGGAAAAAAAAAACACTGAAGCAGTACAGCTAAATGCATGCATGTTTCAGACAGATTAGCACAGGAGTGATCAAGCACTTTTTCAGAGATATTTCAGGGTTGTTCCTTTGCGTTTGTGACCTTATTCAAGATGAAGCCCTAGGCGCTTGAGCCTCCAGACCTTTCAGGAACAAACACAGCGCTGATCCAATGACTTATTCATCAGGCATGGTGGCATGACCTCTTAAAGATGGTACATGACAGGGAGCAAAGGATCAAGTCATATCATCATATCAGGTGTGGGGACTCGACAAAGCTCGTGCAGGGGAAATAAGTGAGTCCTGTGAGAAGAAACAACCCCTAGAGGTAGAGGAAAGTGAGCTAGAAAAAACACAAGGAGTCACTTTTTGCAGTAATAAGAAACAGAAATTGATAGAAAGAGGTGGTCAAGACAAGTGTCAGACTCAGTTTCCCAGTCCCTTGGGATCATGTTTAAATTGGCATGTTGCAGCGGCAGTGCTAGCGCTGAATTTTAACAGCTGCCGGCTTCACCCACAGCAACACACTCACATAAACACACACTCACACCGGAGCCCTCCCCTGGTCTATGTTTGCGTGCGGAGCTGGGAAATTCTCCATGCTAATATGCCAAGGTTTGTTTTCATCTTGAAATTGCAAATGTTTTAAATATGCATCGTACATTCATTCGCTCACACACATATTTATCCACTCAGAGCATTGACAGTCTAATCCTTGTTTTCATACAGTGTCATCTGTCAAATATAGAGCAAGAATTGGCTTCTACCCGTGTTTATTTTTCATACACCACTCCTATAATTTTTCAATCACAGCTGATGTCTAATGCATCATTTCTTGACCTATAATGCATGTCGATGCGTTCCCCGGCTGTGTCTTCAGACTAATTCATTCAAGATGCAGCGAAATGGCGCGATAGTCATTTAATTCAACTTCTTCAAATAAAAAACAAAAACACAGACAGACAAAAGTAACATTATCTCAAATGACTTGTAAAACCAGAAAGAGTCATTGTTGTGAGGAGTTTGCGGTGCGATTTGTCAAATTAAATATGATAGAATTGTCTGTCAGACGTATAACCCAGTTTCTCACTGTCAAAAGTTAGCCCACCCCAGCAAATATTTTGACACCGAAAAGATGTTGTGACAGCCTGCACCGGCGTTGAAAGCCAGTGTAAATATAGCAACAAAATCAAAGCTGACTCACATCCAGCACTCGTCCATAGCTGTTGTAACGCATGATTTGGTGAAACAGACTTCAATATCTGTCTGATATCAGTTCATTTTATATAGTTTTTTATTGTGAAAACTTTTGGGATGATGTTGAACTTTGCTGCCTCTCTGCACATATCTGCCTGTCAAATGTGTGCTGCGAGGCCTTATTTGATTTTCAGTGGGAAAATAGCAAATCTTAGCTTAAAGATATGGTTAACCCACTTTAGAGCTGTGGAGTGTGAAGCACTTTGTTTGCTTACGGTTTGTAGCCAAATCAGCGAGGGGGGGTTATCTCTTCAAAGGTAAAGCTAGACCACTGCTTGTTACCCCATCGGAGCAGTGAGTTCAGAACCTTTTTGTATTTTTCCATTACACCCTGCAAAATCATCCTCCTTTAACTTTTAAAAAGGACTACTTTTCATTTTCCCTCCGCTGAAAACCGCACAGTTATGATGTCAATGTTCTTGTCACCCTTTGCTCAGAAAAATAAATGTTGTGAAAGCCCTTCCACCATAAGAGAAAATAAACTCAGTTTTTAACAAGAAAAATGAAGATAATCATAGCTTTTGGTTAATTTAACCTCAGTCTCCCTCAGAGGGGGTGATTACAACAAACATCTTTTTTTGATTGGTACTTGGAATAATAAAATTTAAGCTGAAGCGGCGATCCCTTCAAGTCCTACAATGACTTGTACGAGGGTAAACAAGCGATTGCTAGAGACTCCTTCTTTGTGACTCATGAGCAACAAGTTCTCAGAAGGGAGAGACAGACCAGCTTGGGGGAGGAGGGGGACCATAATAACATCATTGTGGCTGTTTGAAGTCGCATCAGCCTATTTCCCAGATACAGTAAGTACAGGCTGTCTGCATGTCTACTGGCCTCTCGCCACTCAAAGGCCACATTCATGGAGGCGCTGCCGCCCTCACAGAGGGCAATTGGATCCACCGGATACCCTTCCCTTCTCACGCAATGTTGTGTAAACCCGGGGAAAATGACCTCAATATGTCCTAAACGAGTTAAGGATGAAGATGCCGCACCCGCTCACATGTCTCAGGCATGATAATGTGGTGATAGTTTTATAAATATCCACTCTCATGCACACACAGAAGCAGCGAGCACTGATGGCGCTGTGTGCGTTGATGTTCACCGCTTGTTGTGTCGCTGGATCTCTTTAAAAGCCAACAGATCATTCACACCATCTGTTCATATTACAATACATTGTTTTTCATGTTGGATTAAAGAAAAGCTTCACACGCAGAGGTGGCAAAAGGACTCACATGCTTATAGAAGTACAGAAACTTACAGAAAATGGATTCAGCTGCTTTTGCACAAGTAGAAAAGTATGAGCTCTGTAATGTGCTAAAAGAGTAAGACTAAAAAGTACTGATGCATTTCTATGGGCTGGTTCTGTACAGAGATAACTGAACTTCACATCATCCATGCCAGTATTGGTTCTCATGAACTGTGACATCTCATTAAACAGATAACACCCTCTCACTGATCTCCTACATAGGCTTATATTAGTCGTGATCTTATAATGATTCGTTATAATTCAAAATAATAATTGATAATCATCCTCGACTGCATTAAAAACACAGCAATAAGCCTGTGTTGGAAATGTCAGGAGTAGAAAATACATGTGTTTTGTGTTAAAATAAAGAAGTAATGAGATTAACAGGATCAAGGAACAAAAAGCTATGCTAAATGTCTGAAGTTGTAATTCATCAGCCATTCATCGACCTTGTAAAATGAGGATTTAATTAAGCTTTACATTAATGCAACATAAGTGAGCGGTCTAAAGAGACTTAAAGGTTGAATATGTAAGATTTGTGCCTCTTTATGTGCCAGTTTTAAAGTGGGATCTGATTGTTTGTTGATTTTAGCTAAATCTGTCTCACGCTAATCACTCTCTTGGTTTCTTCAGCTCATTTTTCTACAAAAATCATCAGTGTGTTGCTGCATTGTTTATCGTCTCCCTTCTGCTCCTCTACAGCAGCAACAGCTAGCTACTCTTAGCTAAGAAATAGAATTAGCCAACATCAACCAACACAAGATAAACTGCATTAAAAACACAAGTACTTGCAAATCATGTTATATATAAGCCATGTTTTGCATTTAAAAATATTTTTTCTCATCTTGTTGAAAATCACAGATGCACATTTTTACAAGCTAGCTGCTCCAGACAAAATAACTATGAAGCTGCTTATTTCTATCCTTTCCTCTTAAAACTATTTTAACATTTTAATGCAAATTTTTATTCTACTGTACCTAACGAAATACCTAATTGTCTATCTATTTGACCAGCCTTCGTAATTTCACTTGACCGACTTTTTTTTTTTTTTTTTTCCAATTCAGAAGTCTTTCAATCATAACGTAACATGTTTTGTTTTTACTGTGTATTCTTTACTTTGCCATCTCTGCTTGTTAATCTTCCATCTAATCCTTCCTCTCCGTCGGTGCCACCACTCCTTCGCCTGGAGGCCTGGACAACCTCAACCTGACTGCTTACTAATGCGACTTCAGCCCTCCTTCCCCCAGGTCTCCCCCCTTCCAGTTTTAGCTGATCTGGCTTCATATTTATGATTTTCCTCGCTTTGCTCCCCTCGCTCCGTGCCAGCCGCCCAGTTCTAAACATTCTTGCAATGAGGTCAACATGTCACGCAATAATATAATACCATGAGTGATTTTAACACAATGCTGTGTTGCACATGGATGGGCGGATGGACAGTTGGGGAAGTGCAAAGCAGAAAGGAGAGGTAAACACTGTTGCATAATTTATCAGGCCATTTCTATACTTACTCTCCTTTCATCCATTCCTAGAGTTGCATGTTTATTAAAGTGTCAAATGGGGTAATTCATGTAGAAAACTTTGAGTCTTGACCTAATTGACTGAGCCACACAATCACTGAGCAACTGAGACTGCTGATATAGACAATTAAAACTGAGATTCAGATTTATTTCTTAAAGGTTCTGTCTACCAGTCTGTTTTTTTGACATCTCCTGGATCATTTACAATATAATTTACACTCCGTTTAAAGCCTTCTGGAAGATGTTTTTCAGCTCACTTCCATTCAGTGAAAATTGCTTAGTTCTGATAGGAGATTACAGAGATTACAATCTGTCTCTCCAGCTAATAGAATCTCTTGTAACGCCGTCCATGTTTTCAGTCAGCAGCTGGATGGATAGCAGACACAAAACACCTGCCAAAAGCCTTCAGGCCTGAGCCTTTTCTCTTGGCAAGCCTCTCCTCCCTGCTACTTCAAGTCCTTCTCCTTCTCATGCAACCTCTCCTGGCCAAATTCTCAGTCAATTTCCAGGCCATATTGAGGCTGTTTTGTGGCCTCCCTTCCCCGGGTCTGGTGATGTCATGACAAAAAACACAAACTGAGATTTGATGAGCTGGAAAATCTCATTCCAGCTTGTAAAGAATTATTGTCCAGTCTGTGTAGAGAAAGCGTCAAAATGTCAACTTTGATTATACAGCTAGAGAGCAGGTAATAACATCAGCAGGGACTGCCTTTACACAACTTTTTGCATTTACACTCCATGAGAAAATGGTTGTTTTGCCTTGAGCTTGTGACTCCGGGTCAATTATATTTGAGCATTTTCAGACAAAGTGAAGTGAAGTTAAGCAGGAGGGCAACTGACCGATCCCTTCGCCTCTCTCTGTGTTTGCTGTCTCCTCCTCTGACTCCCTGTCGACCTAAGTTACTGTATTTTCCTGCCTGTTGTAGAGAGGTGATGAGAGGATAGAGAGGTGTTGGGAAAAACAGAAACAAGAGGAAGACAGATCGATCCAGCTTGGACAGGCAAAGGTGAGGCTCTGTCTTCTCGTTGCCAAAAACATTTGGAGGATAAAGAAAAGCCGTCCTGTCTCTTCACAGTACAGCTCTGTATGTGGCAGCAACTGGCATCATTAATTCACATTTGGTTAGGGTTGGTGTTGTCTGAATCCAGTCAAATTCTTTTAAGCGTTAAAGGCTCAACGGAGGATGTGCATGTGCTTGTGTCCACTGCTAAGCTATCGACTCTGTGAGGCCACATCCATGATAAGAGCCATAATACATATTCTATGTATAGGACTTCAGTTATGTTTTTTTCTCCAAAATCATTACTGAAATTATTCCATAATAGTATACAATGATGACTCTAGTTTGTTTGGAAATACAGTCAACTGACATCAAAAAACAATCAGCTTCCAGAACAAAACAGACTCCAACAAAAATTTGCATGATCGCATAGGACTCTTCTTTTCAACTATTAAGCTGTATAATCTATTTCTTCATTTAATTTCTCAATCCTTGTGGTCCTGGTCCTTGTGAGGGTTGCAGGGCGGCCAGAGTTAATTTGTATCCACTCTATAAATAATAACATTGCAGTAGACTAAACAGTATTTACTTGTTACCATTTTTTATTTTACCATTTATCACACTGTACAATCTCTCCACACTATCATCCACCCATACTTTACCCACTATCACTCAATAAAATCCCATCTAGAGGTGGTTTCAACCATCAAAACATCTGACGGACTAACAGCTCAGTAGCTTCCCTCACGCATTGTGCTTCATCTTCTCGTCATCTTTTTTTTTTTTTTTCTAAAATGAGGTCACACTTTTGACTGTAGTCCACCAAGTCAACAAATCTACCTGACGTAATCTACCTAAAAACTTTCCAACATCCAATAATGTTTAGGTTTAATGGCCCAGATCAGTCCCAAGAACAGTTTTAGAACATTACAGCCAAAGCTTGCAGCAGTGGGAGCATTTCAGTTTCTTAATATTCATAACTGCGGCTCACTTACTACCACGAAGTATGACATCATTACCAGGTATTCCCTCGGTGAATCCTATCCTGATAATCTGTGTCTTATCTCCTTATTAGAGGTGACGCCAGCTCCTCCAAACATCAGAGCTGAATCAGGACTTCATCCTTTGAATACGTAACAGGAGTGCAGGTTCTAGGAATTATGAAATTATAAAATATATCCAGCTACAAGAAAGTCTTAAAACATGGCAGTTGGCATAGAAATACAGTACGTATTGTACAGAAACTTTAGAAATCATACACCACTTCACCTGGCAGGTTTCAGGATGTTACAGTGTGGTAAGACGTTGCCAGTTGTTGTGAGTCTTTGATCTAAGCTTGCAAATATCTAGTCTTTTTTATAAAGATATTCCATTTAGAAATGAATAAATAAAATTGATCCTTTTATTTTATGGGCACCAATAGAGACTATAAATGAACCAAATTCTGCTAGTTAAGATGTTTGGGTAGATCAATGTTTTCTTTAACCACATACTCAGAGAAACCCCTCAAAGGAGAACAGAACCAGCATATTAGATTTTAATAATCCTTCATACACAGTCCATTTGTTCTCACATAAACACACTGTAGATTTACATCAGAAATACTGAAAATGATCACAGGCTGGGGTTTAACAGTAAAATAAGCTGTAGCCCGTGTTGCATTTCTCTCAGCAGCCACCGGTTGCTTGTGTATTGCCAGCAGCACAGGAATGCTTTGAGCACACAGAGCCAAAAATAGACACGCTGACCCTTTAAAAGCAGAGCCGTAACATGTTGTGGCTGCTCAGAAAGAGCCGCACACTGTCTCTTTAAGACAGGGTTTAGTGTAGTGTAGTGTAGTATTGCTGTGGTGTGTGTGCGTTTGTGTGTGTGCATATACTGTGTGTAAAGCTGACTGAGCAGACGAGGGGTTGCGTGACTACTGCAGACGAGGCTGTGACCTCAGAAAAGTGGTTATGAAAATGATCTGTCGAAACGAGCAGAGAGAGAGAGAGAAAGCGAGAGGGTGAATGAGCGTAGAAGAGAGAGAAAGAGAGAGACCAGTCGTTTAGAAATGAGTTCATTTGCTTCCACTACATGATCACTGAATGACGCTGAAGAGCAGCCGTACATGTTCCTTAAGGTATTCAGTACATATGCACATACACTACAGGCCTTCTGCCACATCCTGTACTGTACAATACACCAGGAGGCGAATCGCGTGCCTGGACGGAGGTGATTCAAATGGGCTGAGATAAAAAAAGAGACAAGAGGAAGGGAATATTTTTGTCACTGAGGGAAAAGTGGGTGAGAGGAAGAATCCAGAGAGTCAGAGAAAGTCAGGTATCATATTCCTACTGCGGCAGTGGCATGCTCTGAATATCCAGGAGAGATTCCTGCGGCTCAGGCTCTGATGGAGGCTGACCACATGGAAACAATTGGAGACAGACGGAAGAAAGAAAGCACTTACAGTATACTTTTAATTGCATATTGCTCTGCAAACCCCACTGCTTTATTCTAGAATCCACTTACTGGCACAATTATGTCTTGGAACACTTATTTTTTGCTCAATACAGTCTTATGCATAAGTTTTGTTCCACCTTTAGTTTTGTTGTTTCTGCAGGGTTGAAATGAGCGTACATATTTCTTTCTCATTTTCTTTTCTTCAGATACAACAAGAAAGTACAAGGAATATGTGTACAACCTTAAAAGATGTACAAAAAACAGAACTAAATGGGTCCTAAGCCTATTTGCCTTCTGGTACTTGAGGCTGTCACAGTTCTGTCTGTTAGCATGGTAATGCTACGCAACACTTCTATCAATACACACATTTCATGCATCCATGTGACTAGAAGGTCAACTAAAAAATCAACAAAACCAGCTGTCAGAAGAAGAAGCACTTAAATTGGTAAATATTTATAACAGGCTAACAGTCCAAAACCAGAGTTTGCCATTAACAGTTAAATAAAACAACAGACCAGTGAGACAAATTTTGTAGCGCTAAGCTAACACTAAACAGATCCAACAGTATTAAGTTAGCATGGTAATGCTATGCAACACTTCTATCAATATACACATTTTTTTGCATCCATGTGATTAGAAGGTCAACTAAAAACTCAACAAAACCAATTGCCAGAAGAAGAAGCACTTAAACTGGTAAATATCTAAATCAGGCTAACAGTCCAAAAGCAGTGTATGCCATTAAGAGTTTATTAAAACAACATACCAATGAGACAAACTTTGCAGCGCTAAGCTAACGCTAAACAGAGCCAACAGTATAAATATTATTTCTTTACCGCTAAAACTCATGAATGAGAAAAAGAAGAGCAAAAATAAAGATCAAATTACAAAGCGATGATGAATTTTGAATTTCTTACCTTTGCTGTTTTCTAATTATAAGTTGGTTGAAATGCATGAAGCTTCTACTTTTGGCTAATCCATTGTTTTGTGTTGCATTAATGTGATTCCCACTAGAAACAAATGGTCCCATGGTTTAACTAGGTTAAAGTCACTATTTAGTGTGACCCCATGATAAGAAGCAGCACAAACAATTAGAAACAGCTGACATGTGTTGACTAATGCCTGGTATAAAACGTTAGAAAATGAAAGCAATAAATCTCATATTGTCTGAACAAAATGGTTAAAGACATTTTAAGTGCAACGGAAAGTTTCACTAAATACGACCACTTTGGTTTATAGAAGCTGTTTTTTCCTTGAAACTTTTTTTAGTTTTTACTGCTGTACATACTTCACATAAATCCAAACTGGATCTTGATACAGAGATTGAAAAATGCATAAGTGTGTAAGAATGGGCTTTTTCACAGTACTGTATACTTCTTCATTATAGCCTGTTATTTTTAGATTTGTATAGAAGCAGGGTTTCCAAACATCTGTAAAAAGTCTAAAATTCACTACTCTGTGTTTAAATCCAGCTAGATTAACCTCACCTTTTTTTTTTTTTTTTTTTAATTGCATGATTAATGTAGCGTTTCAATGCATTTGTGGAAGAATTTGCATTGGTCATGCTGTAACAAAAATACAATGAACACATTAAAACCAGCATGGAACCACTAATGCAAACAGCACAGCCCGGTCAGAATCTATCGGTATGTGCAGAGATTTACTTTACCTTATTCGTGTCTGTGTGCCACAATGTGGTGTGCGTAGCCTCCTCCCTCATGAAAAAATGGCTAAAATGCTACCAAGTTAATACAGTTTCTGTTAACATTGCTTTAATCTAAGAAGGGTAAGTGGAAGTTCAACAAAATCTGGCTGGAGAACAGTGCATAATTCTGGGACTCTGATTTTCCTTCATATCCTTCTTACTTTCATTGCCAGTTTGGAAGCAAAATCGGACTTAAATTGCGTTCATAATGGTCTGAAAAATGTCTTAAAAACTGCAGAAGCCATGAAGAGTAACCCAGTTTCCTCAAGGGACAGATGATCAAATCATCACAGCAGTTATCTACTATTTTTAAAAGCTTAATGCACTTTTTTTCTGTAATTACTAGCTATAACACAGTGGTACAAAAGGTTCACAAAAGGTTCATCGTTTGTTTTTGTAAATACAAAGTGACATAATGCATTTTATGTTTCCGGTGTGTTTGAAATAATTAGAAGAACATCAGGTTAGTTTCCGTAATGTGATTGTGGTGAGACCAGTGGCTGTTTTTTTGCAGAGGCTGTAAACTTGTACTATGTAATCAAAGAAAGATGCAGGCTATTCATTTTACTTCGTCACAGGAGACGCTGCATATTTTTCTAACCGCACTCTCAGGACAAATAAGTGTAAATGCTCCAAAAGCTTCATGCATCTGAAAAGAATGCCGGCTTTTACAAGTGCAAAAACATTTTACTAAGTTAAAATCAGAAATAGAAAAGCTTAAATATCACTGATGGTTTAACAGGGGGAAAAAAGTGTGGAAAAAATGAAAAAGGGATAAGAGACGGAAGGGAGGATAAGATAGGGGGGGAACATATCAGTGTTTCAATGCACATTGCGTGTGAACAGTAATGCTAGCCTTCAAAGAGCACAGTGGAACACATTGTGTCCATGCATGAGTCGCTCAACAGGGACAGCAGCATGTCGGAGGGAGGGAGGGCAGACCAGGACAAGGGTTGAGAGAGAGACGGAGGAAGAGTGAAAGAAGACAGAAGAGGGGTGAATGGGTCTGTATCATGACAATTGTGATCTTTGTTGTGAACAGGGATGCCAGCTCTAATGCTATTGGCATGAAATACACACTTTAAAGCTCCATCCCATACTCCCCAGACAGGTCCTGCCCCAAAATGGAAAGAGCTGGACCATAAATATGTCTTTTCTGCAATGTCAAGTATTTAACACCTGAAGTTAGATTCATATGTTATGTCTCACATATGAATCATGAGGATTATAATCAGAAACACTTTAGAAAGGCAATGATGTAAATACCAAAACTGTAGATAAGTACACCAGGTTGATGATCTGTAACAGAATTAATAAGCGTTGTTTTCCTGTTAAAGCTCCAGTGTGTGAGATTTTGTTACATTTAGTGGTGAATTTGCACCTTGAACACCCCTCACCCTCCCCTATGGTGGCTGTAAAAATCACATAATGTCCTTGTCTTACAGTCTCTGAAGATAGAGAAGATAAAGATAAAGAAATAGTTCGCTTAGATCTAGTGAATGAATGTGGCAAAGAAAAATCGCAAGCTGCTCCCTCTATAGATATAAACACCATGCTCAAAGGTCTTTTTTTCCCACATGATTGCACTCAGACAAACAAAACTACATATATATATATTCCACTTCTGCAATTAGATTCACCTAAATCCCCTGAAAAACCCGGACCTTTACGAGATAATGCTCTGTCTCCTTCCTTCTGTTAGTAGCATTGGTGAACTGGCTGGGGGGAAACTGGCTTGTTTTTATTCTTAAATGGTCAAAAATACATTCACATGTTGCATTTAATGTAGTCAAAATGATCACTGAAGTAAATAAATAAAGCAATAAATAGTCCCTTCTTTGTGTTCAGCAGCCAAATCTAATTAAACTGACAAATTCTGATTGGATACAACCTTAAAAAAAATTAGAAAAAAAATAATGAAAAACAGAGGAAATGAATAATACTGGGCTTGTTTTTATTTCGTTATGCCTTTTTCTTATCTGAGCCCTAATTGTAAACCTTTCCTGACTTTAACAGATTGTGCCAAAACCTGTCAGCACCTAAATGCAACATTTTTAACATGGTCTGTAGTATTTTCAGTCATTTGTCCTGATACAATCTGTCACTTTGAGAGTCATTCGGTGTGTTTCTATAATATTCCAGATGAAACTGAAGAAAACTATTGAAAAGTTGCAAAACAAAAATGTGAAATGTGTGTTTCCATAAACTTGGCTGTTAATGAGTAGTTGCAGGTGGCGCTGTGGGCTACGCTACTTGTGAATCTAGTAGTAGAAGTAAAGTAGAAATTATCACACATGATGTAAAACAAATTTTAGGTAGTTTTTGTCATTTCTGTAAACATGATCCATTGTGAAATTCCAAAATATGTATTAAACATGTTTATGATAATGCATCTACTGCAGTGGTTCCCAACCTTTTTTGGCTCGTGACCCCATTTTAACATTTCTGGCGACCCCAGACATTCAAAACGGAGACTTTTTTTTAATTGCTAAAATTAATTTGTTTTTGATCATGTAATAGTTTGCTATACTATGTTGCAAATAAATGTTGGTTTTAGAGGACATTTAGTCTATATAATGTATATTATTATGGACGGACGCAGAAAAGCCAGGTGTAGATTACTGCACAAAGTAAGAATTTTGTTTTCCCTGGTCAAGATATGTACAGTCAGTCCATTTACAAGGCTTACAATTAATACTGAACAAACAATAACTCAAACTATGAATTATGAAAGAGCTGCAGCATCTGAAACCGACCACAATGAACATTTGAAAGATAAACGGTACCACAGTGCTTCAGTTTCAGCTTCAGAGTTTGTCATGACTTTTATGTATTGGGATTGTCTCTGTCAACTCACCATATATTTTTTATTAGTAAGTTTTTATTTTTATCAATTGCTAGAAATTTCAGGCGACCCCATTTGAATTCCAGGTGATCTCATGTGGGGTCCCAACCCCAAGGTTGAAAAATACTGAACTAGGCTGTTATGTGGCACTGCAGGTGGCGTTGTGGCTACTTGTGAATCTAGTTGAAGAAGTAAAATAGAAATTATCACACATTTTCATGATTTAAAACAAATTTTAGGTAGTTTTTGTCATTTCTATAAACATGATCCATTGTTAAATTTCAAAATGTGCATTAAATATGTTTATGGTAATGCATCTAGTGGCACTGTACTCTGAGAACATACTTGTGAAGATCCATCTTACACTGAAAACTTATATTAAATATGTCTTCACAGATAAATAATTCACTGAATCCAGTAACGTATAAAGACGAAGTAATCTTCTAAAGCAGCTCTAATGGAAACTGAAAGAGTTACAGTAACACTTGTATCGCTGCGTCTGATCCATCTGTAAGCGATGCCCAGGCCTACATGTATTTTATTAATTTTCATTGGCATATACTGAGGGTTTGTACTGCAGCCTTCTAGGGGACTCCTCCATAAACCTCGGCGTAACACGCTTGAAGCAATGCAACATTCACTGCGGCTTAATAAGATTTATAACTATTGCATTTTCCAGACGGATGAAGAAGTGTGTGTTTGTGTGTGATATCATGTCCCTGCTGGTCTGTTTTGCCCTCCTCTCCAGGGTCAATATTTACAGTTCATCCTCTTCTGCAAAACCACTCTGTCACTGCGCCTTACCATCTCTCCCACCTTCTCCCCTACCCTCTCGCCCCCCCTCCCCCTTCCACTGCCTGTCACTTTGACTGTATGTCTCAATAGCTGAGCGTGATCAAGGCCAATTATGGCTTGTTTTGAGCGTGCAGCACATCCTGTGGAAGCAATACATTACTAGCGACTCGTGCCAATCCAACCCTCCCTCCATATGTGTATCCTTCTCTCCGTGCTAGTACTACATGTAGGGATTCGTTCACACACAGCTGTTGCATCCACTTGGAATGTGGGTAAATGTGAATTTAATGGTGTGTCATTCGAAATGTATATCATTTCTTTTCCTGGGGGTTTCATAGAGGACTGGGATAGCCCGCTTAAGTTCTCTAAAGCGGATTCTCTTGTTCTGCAGTAAGTGGATCTGGTGGCCAGACCTGATAACATGCTCCTATTACATCTCTTCTCTTTAGATGAAGTGAAAAAATGCACATGAAAAAATATCCACAGTAACATTAGGAATGCCTTATGTTTTTTTACTCCCGGACTGGGACCAGCGTTGTTGAGAAATGTATGCCGTTTTGTTTTCCAAAACAGATACATGTCATGATATTTCATATTTTCTCTAAATTCAATGATCAAATACACAGTGAATTGTTACCAAGACAAGAATGTGGCATAAAAATTGTACTTTTTTCTGGTATATATTAGACTTTTCCAACCAAAAGATAGAATTAGCCCTTTTGTTATGTATAAGTTGATGTTTCTTTTTGTTCTGATTTACCCGTGTCTGCATCACATCATGCACATTTCCTGTTCGTGTCACATGGGGGAATGCATTGTCACAAAGTACACTATTGCTTATAAAGTTGGAATAAATTAGTTTTCAGACACATTCTTCATTTTATTCTTATAATACACATCATTTATCACTTTTGACCACTTTACGTAACAAGAATAAATCAAATTTCATATCACTGTCAACTTTATGCAACAGTGTATATATATCATCATAACAACTAGAATTTGGCACAGCATAATTGTAATGAATAACATCAGGCCAAAATTATAATTTAAATATGTATTGACTTTATGACTAAGAACTTTAAAAAAATCACTTTCTTATCAGTGTCAGTTTTGCTTTCAGAGCCAAGATGTTTAAGAGATGTGAGTGTAAAAGTGAAAGAAAATCACTCCCTACTATTATGTGTCTGTTTAACCCATAAAGACTCAATGCTACTTTTGTGGCAGCTCCCAAATGCATTTTTGTTCCTATTGAATCTTTCTCAAGTGATTTATTACTATTTATTGTCATATTATCCTCTTAATTTAGCTTTTTTTCAGTGGAAATCATGTATTTTTCTATATTTAATTTAGCGATTATGTAGATGTTCATAAAAGCTCAGCTTAAAGTTGAGGGTTATTATATCAAAAACAGAAAAAAAATGAAGAAAAAGTGACAAAATATCGATAGCTTAACATAAAAAAGTGTTTCCATCCACTGTCATTGATCCAACTCCATGGGTTTTTACTGGTGAATCAATGTTGCAGAAGATGACGGCATTTCCACGGTAACTACGGAGCCTCTGAATGTCTAAATGGGTCATATCTGATAACCATGAAAAGACGACAAACTGCATTTTACACCAAGTATTTACATGGATTGATTGGATTAGTGGATCAGAAATATTAAACATTTTAAATCAGTGGATGCCTTTAGTTGATGTTGGATGTTTTGGGTCTTTTTGGGTTAAAGCTGCAGGAGGTGAAATCAGGGCAAAAATGAAAGAGTCTGAAAATACACAACTTCTGTCTGTTGCTGTGTCCAATTGAGAAAAAAAAAAAAACTACATATAAATATAGATGAACTGGACACTGAGGAAAAGAGAAGATGGTTTTCACAGCTTCCATGTCAAACCACAGCCATTCTTGCTTCCTCTCAAAACCCCTTGAATTACAATATGCTGAAAGCTACTTATGGAATCTTGGCCCAGTAACGCCAGCTTTGAGGAAAAGTATCACTCAGGTAGGACCAGGTGTCGACACTAACACAGCAGCATGGTTTCCCACTGCTTCTCCACAGGATACTGCCTGCAACACATCCAAAAAACGAAAGAAACGATGAATCCACAGATGTAGACTCCATTTCATTTACTACTACTGACTCTTCCCTTGTAAAAAAAATCACTTAAAGATCCACTTCACCTCCTGCTTCAGTTCTCACACATCCCGTCAAATACATCTGCAATGAAAGACCGGACAGGATATGGAAAACAAGTGGAGGAATCTTTGTTACAGTCTTCACACCTCTTTTTTTTCCCTCTATCATCGTGCTGCACCAGATGTAGAATCTCTGACATTTGCTTTAATGTCTGTTCACCCTGAATTAAATCGACGTCTCAGGGCATTTTCATCATCAATAAACATTTATATCCGATCAGAAAGGTCATGATTACGTCTCTAATTAGGGCCGAACATCGCTTTAGATTTCTTACGGTCCTTCACTAGGATCACTCCTGCCAAACTTTGTACGTAATAGTCAATAAAAACCAAATTGCGTTATAGTACTGCTTTCCTAAAATACATGTAATCGAATAACGAAAACACATTTTCACTATAAACAGCTCATTGTGCTCAAAACAGGCATAGGTACTTAATTTTTTAACAGTGCTTGATGCTCTGGCTTCACTGATGAAATATCATTAAATCTTATTCAGAGATGATTCTGGATGAAACAAGGGGATTATTTTAGTTACACATGGGTGAGGTATACTAGAGTGGTTATAAAATCTGCAAGAAAACCCTCAGTCTGGCTTCCTGCCACTCCAGTGTGGTAGCGATTACATGAAAATTACACAGCATGTAGTACCTCAAAGAAGCTGTCACATGTTTCATATCAACCATTAAGTACATGCTTTAGCTCATCGCCTCGGCAACCTGCAGGGAATTTAGTGTTAAATCAGGATTTGTGTCATTTAATTGGATTACATTATCATTTTCTGTCCCCTTTTTTCCCACTCAGTCCACATCGATTACCCGACTATTCGCTTCTTATTTTTCATCAATGGCTTTCGAAGCGGCAGCCATCGCGTGCCCCTGCTGCTGTGTTAAGTCTATTTAAGGTGGCGACTTATGTCAGGGAAAACTCATTGGCATGTTGCTGAGCTAATAATGTCTGACCGCTTTTCCCTGTGAGCTGCACAAGTGCTCCTTTGGGAATGAGGGAGAGAGGCGGTAGAGAGAGGTAAAGAAAGAGAGCAGGCGAAGTAGAAGCAGAGCGTTAAGACTCTCCAGTGTATAAAATGACCTCTCCGCCGTTGCGTGCCACGGTTTGTTTTCAATGCTGGCCACATGTTTCAACATTGCATAACTTCTCAGATGCACTTTGTAAATCATGAAGTATTTTGGGGAGTGGAGGTGTATGTGTGTGTGTGTGTGTGTTTGTGTGTGTGTGTGTGTGTGTGTGTAATACCACAAACAGCTTTAACATATGTACTGTACCTTCATGCTAATCTCTTTCAATATATTTTTATTTGTAGTTTACATCCATCCTGCACTATAAACGTAGCCATTTTTTGTTTTGTTTGCCCCAAGGGAAAGCGAGCATGCAAAATCTTTGACTCACTTTTATATAAGGTCCTGCTTCTTAATGCATGCAGTTCTCATAAATGCTGATCACACCATTAAAAATGACTGATTACTGTCTGGTTGATGTAAGGAAAAGTCATTTTCCAGCCACAGTTAATCTCCATTCTCTGCTCCTGTTTGTTCCACAGCTGTCTGGTCGTGCCTTATACTGTCCTAACTGTGGGAGCTGATGCCTAATTAAAGGCTAATTAAAGGGCCAGTCCATGAAAACAGGGAAGTCTTTGTAGGGCTGTTTGTACAGGTGGTGTGCATCACATGTTGTAATGGTGTCAGGTTTACACATGAAAGCTGCACACATGGACACACATGCACTATACACTTGTATGCACTCGGTAAAATGAACAGGTTGCTCGCTTTCTGTAGAAGTTTTTCCTAATTGTGTCGGTTTCTTGGAAGACGCACTTATGCACCGACTGTTAAAAGAATCAGTTCAACCAGCTAAATAAACCTTTCTTGTTTAAAACTGGCGATGGTGGTAAATCTGTCTAAATATGCCAGCGTTGCTCTTTCTCATCTCCAGCTCAATACATCACACGGTCATGAAAAAACTGAATTCGCATCAGTAAACAGTTACGGACGGTGTTGTTGAGTGACTGTTTAGATATAACTGTGATCTGTGATTGAATTACACTTACAAAGGGTTTACATCTGAATATGTTCCGTGGTGCAAACATACAGGCATTCATTACTCAAGTAGAAGTACAGATATCTAAAAATACTCGAAACTAAAAAGTATTTCTACATCGCTTTTTCTGTACAAACTTACTGAACCTTCTATTCTTTATTTTAGTATTAAATCTCCTAATGTCTAATTCTCATTAAGAAGGCGACAGCTTTTCTCCACAATCAACTCACTGTGTATTGTCTGTTTTTTGCCATCTTACCTCTTGTCAGGTGTCATATCTATTGTTCTATACACATATGCACTGTTTTTCCTGTGGTATTGGTCCATTCATAGAGGTTGAAATTGGTCTTGATGTGTTAAAGATGTGGTATGATGGACAGATGGAGACTAAAATTAAGTAACAAGCCTGGTTTGTAGGTACAGATATTTATGTTTTAACCCTTTCATGCATGAATTATGAGAACCTTAATCAAGATTTTTTCCTGAGTGTTTTCATTCCTCTTTTGGCATGAAAAAAAAAACAATGTGATTGAATTTTTTTTTTGAAATCAACCTGTTTTTCATGGAGTTAAAAAAATGTCCACTCAGCTACACCATGAATTTTATTCTTGAAGCAAAGAAACATGTATTTAAAACCCAATATCATAAAGTGATATAAAAACAGTGAAATGAAACCATGTTTAATGCAGCTAATCTGATGTTTTCTCACATTTGAACATATTCTAATACTAGTTATTACTCACTTCATGGAGATAATATGCAAAAAATAAATATTAACTATTGATTGCCACTCAAGAACCAACCAAGAACAGCAAAGTTACAATAATGGTATGAATTGCAGTTTATGAGATGATGCATAAGTGTTCACTGTGTTGGTTGATATGGAACTAAAACAACAAAACCCATGAATTTACAAGATTAAAGCTGTAGAGTAAGTGCCCACTGTTATGACCACTATGCATGAAAGGGTTAAAGTAAGGGGTGAAAGTTAAGTGCTTTTTGCAGTATGGACTCAGATTTAGAGCAGTTTTTAATCTACAAACAAGAATACCAAACCATTGCATGAATGATAAGGCTCAATTAGTAGGGACTTGCCTTAGGAAGTTGGTGCATGTGGTTTGGCAGCTGGAGCAGTAACTAGTTCAACTCTAAGGCTTTGCCGCGGTACTCTTGAGCAAGGCATCAAGCTCGCAGCTGCTCTGGGCACTTAACCATGTGACAACCCACTCACTCTGGAACACCTATACTTATTAAATGCATGTATATTGGTGCTGTTTGTGCACATGTATGTATTTGAGCCTCCATGTGTAGAAAATAACAGAGTGAACTAGAAGCACTCGGAGAGCGCAGACCTCCGCCAAGGCTGATCAGTGGCCCCCCCCGTGGGCCCCCCCACCCCCGATCACCACCAAAATTTAATCATTTCTTCCTTATCCCATTTCCAACAAACCCTGAAAATTTCATCCAAATCTGTCCATAACTTTTTGAGTTATGTTCCACACTAACGGAAAGACAAACAAACAAACAAACAGACAAACAAACAAACCCTGGCAAAAACATAACCTCCTTGGCGGAGGTAATAAGGGAAAAAAAAACAAACAAAAAACATTTACCCAATGAGAAACAAATAAAAGCATTTTTCTTCTTTAAACAATCCAAATCTGCCTTAGACAAGAGCTGGAAATTCAACAGTGTTTTCCTGTTGAAACAGTCAGACTCTAACTTTACTGCACTTTTAAGAAAACCTTAAAGTTGAGTGTTACTTTAATGTTTACACTGTCTGGTTTAAGAACTATCCATCCATCCATCTCTCCATCCATCCATCCATCCATCCATCCAACGTGGGGCACACCTCGGATATGTTGTCAGTTCATCGCAAGACTCATGCTGCCATCTTTTCAGATTCTTTGAAATATACAGTAGAAAAGAAATTATATAGCTATTTTTGCCAAAATGTAGAAGTTCCAAAAATGAAAGGCTCTGGTATTTACGTGTCACATGACCACCGTTGATGAGTTTCACTTAACACACATTTCCATTGTTGTATCCAGTCCTAATGAAGACTCTTCAAAGTAATATAGGAGCTAATATACTCTTCTTTCTCATTATAGCATTTTACATATTTTAGGACTTCACATACATACATACATTTACATTTAACCCAGCACAGCGCTTTCTATACGTCTCTGTCCTAGTTATATTGCTTATTTCGATCTTAACAGAGTAACTAGCGACATGCAGCCTGTTACATATTAAAAATAACTGTCCAAACCCTTGTTATGAATGAGTTATAAAGCAGAGTTAAGGCATAGTGTTTCTCACAGGACTGGCATCTGTTAACTGATCTGACCCACCCCAAAGTCAAATGCTTAACCACAGCATTTCAAGACATGACAGATGAAATATGTTGACAGCTGACATGTTTTTCTTTTTCTTTTTTGAGTGCGATTTGTAGCCTAGAGGCAAAACCAGTGATAGTTCTATAATTTGTGCAGTCATCTGTAAGGCCAAGGGTGGATTTTTGTTAATGTCTTAGCAAAACAGAGAAGTGTTAATGTGCTATTGTGTTTTTAACATGTCGAACACAAGGAGCTTTCTTTGCAAGTCTGCACAGTGAAAGTCTAGGTTCCTTCTTTGGGTTTACCTTGATGCCAAATAAACCCAGTGTGGAAATCCATGCCATAGACCCTTTATAAAAAAAAAATAAAATAAAATAAAATAATAATAATGATAATGTTCACTTATATAGCACTTAAGCCAAAAGAATTCACAAACTGCTTTACAATAAAATCAGAAATAAAATACATAGGCAAAAACATACACAGCTACATACACAGACACAGGCATAAAAACATAAAAGCAAATAGTCATAAAACCCACCCCTAACTAAAAGCCTGTCTAAACAAGGACCTTTGCCAAGAAGCTGAAAAGAACCATTTCTACCCAAAAAAAAAGATCCCAGTTTGGGATTTACTTTTCAACACATTTCAATTTAATTCAGAAAATATTATAACCATCTATGAAATATGCTGTATTTGTGCTTTGACAGTAAAATATCCTGCTCACTGGAAAAAAAAACAAAAAAAGAAAAAACAAGGAATTTGGGTTTCCTCAGTTGCTTGAAATAGTTTGGAGGTGGAGAAGCAGCCATTTCTCAGCAATGACATGTTTTGGTACAGTCAAATATAATACGCTGCACTCTCACCCCGCACCCCGACACACAAAAAACACTTTGGTTTTCCTTGTCAGTGGTCTGATCTGTTGTGGACTGACCACCCACACTGCAGCTAAAAACCTTCTCCCCATGTGGGATTCATCACCCAAACCTGCTCTTTAACTTCAAGAAACCGCATTTGTCTTAAAGTCACAGAAAACATCACGAACACGGGAATCCAAAGGCATCCTGCATGTTTTCCAGAAGTCCCTTCACAGACAGGTATACGCCATCATCTGATATTTACATAAGTATCATTCTGTGTTTTTACATGTATACAGGGGATATGCATTTCCACTGACATATACTGTAGAGAGAAAGCGGGGTTGAGGTTAACCAGACGAGGGCTGTTACCGAGATAAGAGGTCTCATTTGGTCACGGAAGGACCCGCTATGGGTTTAATGGAGATGACAGGTGAATAAATGGTTGAAATCCATTAACCCTCCCACGACACCAGCTTAAAACCTCGCACCTCGCTGCTACGCTAGCCTCTGTTACAAGCCGTCGCTGTACGTCAACTATGCATGTGCATGTATGTGTGTGCAGAGGCGTGGTTGAGCTCGGGAGTCCCACCCCGCTGCACGCGATGCCTGGGAATCCGTGCCGGTTGAGGATTTACTGAACACGCTTTAGGGAATCCCAGCTCTCTCTCTTCTACGCTGGCACACACATACACACCTCGAGGATATATGGCTGACATAGTTAACAGTGATCAGGTGGAATCACTGATTACGTTCCAATACACACACAACACAACACTCATAGTCGCACATGGAGAGACTGCAAATGTGCACACAAATATACTGGAGTTGTAAAGCTGCCATACCTGACACTGATCTGATGACATTTCACACAGAGGCAGTCATCATATAGAAATACTCTGCACCAGGAGCAAGCAATCAGAAGCTCTTCTTTTTTTCTCTTCTTTTCTTTTCTTTTGGTTTGGTTTCCTTTCCTTTCATTTCTTTTCCTTTTCTTTTCTTTTTGTTTTGTTTCATTTTTCTGTTTTTTTTCTTTTGGTTTGGTTTACTTTCCTTTCCTTTCCTTTTCTTTCTTTTTGTTTCTTTTCATTTCTTTTGGTTTGGTTTACTTTCCTTTCATTTTCTTGTTGTTTTGTTTCATTTTGTTTCGTTTCTTTTCTTTTTATCTTACTGGCCAACAGGCTGTAAGCTATTGTCGTCATGCGGCATCCGTCGTCTGTCGTCCATTACAAAAATTTCAATCATTTTCTTCTCCGAAACTACAGTTCTGATTGACTTCAAATTGGTATTCAGCTTCTGTATGGTGATGTCAACACAAGGCATTGAAATTATTTCAATCCGGATCTGATTCTGGATTTGGTGTGACTTTCAAAAATTTTCCCATTATAACAGATAGGAAGTGGATTGATACAATAAATCAATAACTGTCAATGATATCAAGTTGGAATTTGAATTTTTTACAGATCTGATTGGAATATGACCAAAGCATGGACTATTTCTGTAATATAATAAATACACAGAACTGGGTGATAATAAATGACATCTGGATACATTTCCCAAAGCTTGTAATTTGGCCGGTAAGCTACAGGGCCATTGGGCCTATTTTTGTTCCTTTCCTTTCCTTTCCTTTCCTTTCCTTTCCTTTCCTTTCCTTTCCTTTCCTTTCCTTTCCTTTCCTTTCCTTTCCTTTCGTCTGTTTAAGGCGACAATGTTGTGTAATTATGTACCAGATTTCCAATACATACTTGGCTCAGATGTGACTTAACTAAGGCTACGTTCAGACAGCAGGTCTTAATGCACAATTCAGATTTTTTTGTAAAATCAGATTTTTTGTGTGTGTTCGTTCATACACTACCAGTCAAAAGTTTGGACTCACCTTCTCATTTAAAAGATATGAGATGGACCACAGATGGCCAACAAGTGCTCAGCATCACTGGGAACTCCTTCAGGACTTTTGGAAAACATTTCAGGTGACTACCTCATGAAGCTCATCCAGAGAATGCCAAGGGTGTGCAAAGCGGTAATAAAAGCAAAATGTGGCTATTTTGAAGAATGTAAAATCTAAAATATGCTTTGAGTTATGTCATACTTTTTTAACTACGTAATTCCATATGTGTTCATTCATACTTTTGATGCCTTCAGTGAGAATTTACAATGTAAATAGTCATGAAAATAAAGAAAAACCAGCTGAGTACAAACTTTTGACTGGTAGTGTATTACACATTAAATGCAACTTCTATCAGTTTTGAGTGTGAACTGAATGTGACCCTGAAGTGACCTGCACGGGCAAAAGAGGTCCTGACGTAATACGTGAACACACAGGCACACACTGTTTCACATTTCAATGACATAACGGTCGGATAAATGCGACCTGGCCGTTCAAAGTGAAGTCGCATTGCAAAATATCGGATACGTATCGGATTTAGGACCACATATGAAAGTGGCCTGGGTTTGAAAAAATCCGATTTGTGCTGTTCAAACTGTCTTTAACAGATCGGATGCAGATCACATACGGGCAATAAAACTGGATTTGGGCCACATTTGCCTGCAGTCTGAATGTAGCCTTAGTTAAACAAAAAGCATCACGGTTCATGTTCTAGTTGGCAGTATATCAAGTGGTTTATTTGGAATTGACCCAAACGACATGAATTTGAGATACAGGAAGACAACTTTATCTTTACAGGTGCATTCAAGTGGCAAATTTTTGACATAGTCATTGGAGCTGCACGATATGCAGAAAAAGTCAGATTGTGATTCTTGTGGACATTATTGTGATGGCAACTTGAGTCTATTTACAAAGAAATCAAAAGAAAAGTGAACATGGAAACACCGTCATCCTCTGCAACATTGACTCACCAGTTAAACCAATGTAGTTTGACAAATGACAGTGGTTGTAGATGCTTGTTTTTGTGTTCAGTTAATGATATATTTTGTTGAAAAAGACATTTTTATGAGCTTTTATGACCATCTACGGTTCTGTGCAAAAGTTCAAGTCGACTTGAGGTTTTTTTGGTTTCGTAAAGTTAAATGTCCACACATATGCATTTGTAAGTCTCTGTATTTAGATCCAATCTGGATATATGTGAAGTATGTACAGCAGGAAAAAAAGCAGCTTCTATAAAGCAAAGTGATCATATTTAGTGTGACCTCCCTTTGTATTTAATATGTCTTTAAACTTTTTGTTCAGACAATATGAGATTTATACCATTACTTTTCTGATGTTTCATACCAGATTTCAGTCAACATGTCAAACTAAATAATGACTTTCACTATTAGAACCTATTTAGTTCAGTTTTTTGTGTCTTTATATTTTCTTGTTGTATATGATATAAATATGTATGACAGAATAAATATGTATGATCATTTCAACCCTACAAAATCATTAACGATAAAGGTGGAGTAAGAATTTTTGTGTTGTGCTGTACATAAGTAAATTCAGTATACCTGGAAATGAATCATTTTCACTGAAAAACTCCAAATGTGTCAGGTAATATTGTAATAAATAGTAATAAATCACTTAATGAATGCTAAACATAGAGAAAAATTCAACTGGAAGTCACAACAAAAATAGTTCAAGGTATTTAATGGTTGAATAATTTCATTTGGCTGCATTTTCTACCTTTGCATCATGATCTTGTCATGCAGTTTACTGAGGAAAACATTTGTTTTATGACCCTTTGGCCACCAAAATCTTTTCAGATTCTCCTTGACTTCATGTCAAATGAAGACTTTTTGTGTCGTGTTAAATAAAAAAAAAAAAAAATGCACAAAAGTAGCAGGTTTCACTTTGCAGTCATTACATCTCTTCACTTCTACGTAATCACCAAAATCATCATACACACTCGGCAACCTTTAATTGTAGCATTTTGCGATCATATTCATCTGCACAGGCTTAATTATGCACCTCTAATGTTAATCTGAGAGTATTACATAATTAAGAAACTCGCCAAACCATGAGATTTCTACATATTAATTAGTTTAGGAAAGTTTAGGAGGCACAATAAAAAAAATAAGTTTCGGAAAATACCTTTGAAGGTGTTATTTTGAGAGTGTGCCGTTTTTCTGTGTTGTGGCATAACGATGTCTAAATGTTTAGACAGGAAGAAGCCGTCGAGCAAAGGGAAGAGGAGAGGGACAGGAAAGGAGAGGTGATGTCAGGCGCTAACTCTTGCATCACAGAAGTGTTGAAATGAGAGAGGTGTTACATCCTGCATTTGCTGGAGCAGATTGTCTTCAAGTCCACAGATATCTGAAGAGAGTCATATGGAAAATAAATACATTTGGAAACTGTGGAGTGTTTTCCTCAGGGGGTTCAGATTTAGAGCAAAAACAGGCCTGGTTTAATTGTTTACAAAATGTGTGTCGTACGAAACTAAGATTCTACATTAAACATCTTGTTGGTGGCTATGAAATAAGTTTTTAAAAGATTGAATGTTAAGTGTTTGTCTATACAATTATCTTTAACATGGATAACTCTACAATTAAGGCCACAAGTTGTTATCAGGCATATGTTAGCCATCTGGTTCTGTGTGAACATGCGCCAGACTGGATTGGGTTTAATACAAACCCCAGGTCTGCTTCACTAAGACCCACTAAGTATCACAATGAAATTTGAAGCATGTTTGAGACACATCTGGAGCTCTCTGTACCTCCTTCACCGTCCTGTGGAGCCAAGAAGGATTTCTCCTTCCTACTAACACATACTTCTTAGTGTTTTATTGTCCAGTGGGAAAAAGACTTTGAATCACATTCTCTGTTCGTTTTAAGACATCTCCCCATCCTTCAGCCTTTTTATCTCACTCAAGGATCCTATTCTCTTTTTTTCCTCCACCCTCTCTCTCCCTGTTTTTTAGCCTGGGAATTGATTTTTGAATTGCATCAACATATTGAACCGCCCTTCAGCCCAAAATCGAATGTTTTTCTGTGAACACATTCACATTTTTTTTGCTAGCCAACACCCAGACAATTTGTCAAATCATTATCTTCAGTTAAGACCAATTATAAGCAAAAAAATGCAAACGTAAATCTCACGGGCTGTTATTTTCTTCATCATTCTGGCACTATTCTTGTTCGATCTCTTTTGTAGACGAGGTGAATAGCTTACTAATGCACGATAAATCACTCAGAGTAAATTATCGCTTCTTCAGGACTGTGCTACTTTTCCACTGATGTCAAGTCTGCATAGTTACGGGAACAATCTGGGCGCACATCTCCCATTCTGCTGCGAACAGTGGATTTTAAAATGCGCTGTTGCTCTATAAAACTTGGTCTGAAACTTGATGTGTCTGTGCTTGAATGCACAGATTATAGCAGACTATTTAAAGATGAGAGGCCGCGGTGGAAACAAAGCCTGAATGACAAGACCACACACTGCTACAGGAAGAGAATGACAGACAGAGCGCTGTCTGTGTGCGTGACGCTGATTCCTTATGCGCTGGTATGTCTGGTACTACATATGTGTGTGTGTGAGTGTGTGTATGTGTCTGTGTGTGTGTTTGTGCAAATGCAGGCATGCATGTATGTGATTTGTCACTGATAATTTGGAGCAGGATGCATCAGATTTGTGCAGCACAGTTATCTCATGCTTCATTTCTTCAGAGACTGAGATTATCATCTGCCTTGTTTAAACATCCCCACAGTGAACTCATTGGGAAGCCCTTCATCTAAAGTTACCATCAGGTGTCCTGTTGGATCGTCCTAACCGCTTTGGACAGATACAAAGGTGTTTTCCCAGCCGTAAATGGCTCTGTGGTGCTGGTAATAATCACTAGCGTCAGTGAGGAAATGGATTGGCTGACCACAGAGCTTTTTGCCTAACACTTCCTGCAGGAGGGAATGGAGCAATTTAAGCTTTTACTTATTTTTGTTATAAGCCTTTATGTCAAAAACTAGCTCTTTGCTTTCAGTGATTCTGCTTTTTTCTTCAGGGTGCCGCTCAGATTTCATAAGTCTACAAATTAAAGGCTTTTGGAATAAAAGTAATGAGACTTCACCAAGTTTGAGTCACTAATAGAGGAAAAAATAAGTCAAAAATACTGGTTGGTTGTAGTTTATAAGATATAGTCTTGGGTCAAAATGTGAAATTCTGACAATTAATGAGAGAACGTTTGTCTCTGAGGTATCAGATCTACTTCAAAACACTATCTACATATTACAGCAAGTTCACTTAACAGGTTCTTTATAATGGAAGATTTATAAATCTATTGTATAAATGTACCTGAACCAATAGATATGTGTAATAACTCGGTATCATATACATTGAAAACATCAGCTAAAAAGCTTCTTTGTCATTTATTTTCCACTTCATCTTATTAAAGTCTGTAAGATTTAGCACATTTAATCTCTGAAGCAGATGATTCCTTAAAACTTGTTGATCAATGTTTTCTGTCATTACTTAACTGTTTTTGCATGATTTTCTGATTATGGTGTATATTTTTGTTGGTGGCACATTGCAAAAGGTCTATAATTTCCCATGTCAACAGGTAGAAGTGCAGATACTTGTTAAACAATAAACAGTACTCCGGTAAAAGTATTAAGTATAAGCTTAGAATGTCATCCGAGTCTGGTCTGAAAGTGAAACTTTTAGTGTTTTTGCAAGATTTAAATGAGCATGCATGTTTATTTCTTCAGATGCAACAAGAAAACATGGGAAATATGTGCACAGTATTAAAAATGCACAAAAATCATCACTAAATGGCTTCTATAGGCTATGGTCAGTATTAAGTGTTACCTATATTCCCATGGCATAAAGTAAGTAAGAAGCATTTGACATGTGTTAAATACAACATGCTGTGAAACACCTGAAACTTAAAACAGTGAACAGTATATTGTCACTTAAGTTTTGTTTTTCCTGAAACTGGTTGTACATGTTTCCTTTGTATCCTAATAATGAAACAGTGATTTAGGTAACATATTTGTTTTCACTAAAACTTTGCCAAATCAACCTGAGAATTTTTTTTTTTACATTTCTACCAGCTGTTTTTTTTTTTTTTGCAAAACTACTGAACCTCACATCATCCATGTGTTTATTCTCTGTCTCTTACATCTCATCAAATAGTCAACACCTTCTCTCATCATCAAGTCTCCTTCTCTTGTTTGTTTTGTCTTGTCATGTCTTTTGCATCATTACATCTGTCACGAATGATTTGCATGAAGAGAAAGATCCTCTCTTCTTTTTCTTCTTTTTTCTTTTTCTTCTGCTTTTCAACTCTTCTTTCCTCCCCTTCTTCTTCTTTTCCTCCTCTTTCTTTTTCATCTACAATGGAAAAACCACTGTAATTAATAATTATAAGCCAAGGCCGCCAATAAAGACAAGCATTGGGGTAAAATAAGAAGGAACAGGTTTCTCTCTTTCCCCTGTGCTGTCCCTTTTGACATATAAAGCGTGTAAACTTGGCAGGACCAAATTTGTTGATTGCGGGCTACTGATGTGACCCATCTGGGGTTGAAACACTGCATTAGGTCTTCTCACGCTATTCCCTGCCACTCCCTCAGCTCAACAGCTCACCACCCCCCCTTTCTGTCACATGAGAAACAGTTGCAGTACTGTTGTTGGGTGAGGAGGATGTGGTTATTTGGTGTGTTTATTTTGTGTGTGTGCAGAGTGTGTGTGTAACGGGACACTGGCCTCTGAATGGATGGTTAAAACCTGTCCTGTTGAAGTCTCCGCAAGCGAGACTTCACAACCCCTTTCTGTATGGATATGTAAAAAGTCTGTGGCTGTGTTGATGTTTGCATCGACTAGCGATAAAGACCTCAAACACTTTCTTTTTTTTCGTTTTCACTCACTCTTCTTCCTCTACAGTTCCTTGGAATGCACTTTATTTTCCAGTATCTGCTTTTCAGTGAATTACAGAAAATAAGGAAGATAATGTTGCTGAAGTTACTCCATTAGTCATCTGTTTGACAGGATGTAAAACTATGAATCCTTCCCTCAGCTGAGAGCACATATCCCATCTGATTACACCAACAATGAGTAAAACACGAAAAATGTTAAGGAGGAGAGCTAGAGATTTCCAGTGCATTGCGTGAGTTGCCCACATGCAGTGACGCCACAGTATTTTGATCTGCTAATACTTTTCCAAATCAGAGATATTTCTCTCATCCTAGACATCCTGAAGCTATTGCAAAGGAATTCTTGTGGTCCTACTCAAAAATCAGCTGCAAGCAGAAAATACAGGAGAACTGGCCTGCACGGTGCATGTTTGATTTGAAGCGTAACGTTGCAGTGTCTTTTCTTGCAAGAAAATCTAATAATATTGATTTTTATTTCATTAAATATGCTCAATATTTATTTAAAGGTATATTTCTCAGCAAGACCGGAGAGGTAAAATATGTGACTTATAAAGATTCATGCTGAACTAAACCAAACCACAATGCAGGAGTTGACTTTGGAGCTTATAACGGTCAAAGTAGCTACTTCAGTTTCTGTGTCAGGGTTAGAAACCACAGTGTGTTTTAAGAGCATTGTGTCCATCTCACATCTCTGTCAGCACCACACTTTTAGATTTGACAAGATGAAACCCTGTTGGTTTATTGCAACATCAGAGAATACAACCCCAAATCAGAAAAAGTTGAGATGGTGTGATGACATTAAAAGTGAAACTAGTAAATCATAAATTATCTTTGGCCTGCATTACATTGAAAACAATATAACACAGCACTGTTGTGAAATGTTTTGATGACCAGAAAGTGTAATATGTGACAATAAAGTATTTACAGTGTTCTATACAGATGACCCAAACTATGGAATAATCTGTCAACTCCTTTTATGGAGTTTCCTCAAATTCAGTTTAAAAAAGCTGTGAAAACTCTGCTCCTGAGTGATGGTAATTTTCCACATAAGATACATTTCTAAGCTTGGTATATCGTGGAATTTTATTTGTTGAAAATGGACTTTTGTGCAGCTTGCAAATATTTTGTCTATATTTTTAATTGCAGTTGTAAACAATCTTTGAAATCTGGAGGTTGCCGCTTGTTAAGCCTGTTTTTGGTAAACATCCATCACAACTTTTAACCAACATGTATTTATGTGTATGTTTTTTACAATGTGAAAATGAAATAAATAAATAAATAAAATGTATAAATACAAGCTATGCACTGTGGACACCAGGGGTGTAAAAAAAAAAATTGGTTCCGCAATATATTGTGATATTTCACTTCATGATACTGTATTGATACTAAAAAGTACTGTATCAATATTTTAAAGTATTTATTCAAATGCAGACATGGTGAAGATTCATTTTTGTTTTTTTGTTTTTCTATTTTGTTAATCATGCTCTTTTATTTCTATATTCACACAGATATTTTTGCTCTGTTGTTTACTACAAAAGTAGTATTGTGATATTGCAGGTCATACAT
This sequence comes from Sphaeramia orbicularis, assembly GCF_902148855.1. NCBI lineage: Eukaryota > Metazoa > Chordata > Actinopteri > Kurtiformes > Apogonidae > Sphaeramia > Sphaeramia orbicularis. The sequence continues at coordinate 36,355,684 of NC_043976.1, read as the reverse complement.
GTAGTTTTTTTTTTAACTGATAAGGGTTATTTCAGGCATCCTAAAAGCACTGTTCACTGTCTGAAAGAGGCAAATATTAGGTTTTTTTTTATTGGGAATGCACAAAAATAATGTTGTGATGTTGGATGATTCAGGGACTGAACACTATGCATTCTTTTTGGAATGAAATACGGACATTTACCAGTAAGCAGGATCGTAAACTGTAATGTCTGTAAAACATTGTTTATTTATTTGTATGATTTTTGTACTGGTAAAGCTGCATGTTTAAACTTTATTTATCCAAATGCTGCACTATAAATTTTTCTAGGAAATAATCTTTTAAAAAAGAAACAAAACAAAAAATATTGTCTTGTTAACAGTATCGTGATATATTGTGATATATAGATCCTAGTATTGTGATTTTTTTTTTTTTTTTATCCTATCACCAAATTCTTGCCAGTGCACACCCCTAGTGGACACTGAGTTTTTTAAGTAGGATTTTAGCTCATTCTTTTTGCTTTAGAGTCTGCGGCAGTACAGGGTCTTTGTTGTTGCAGGCAAACAAATCCCAACACCCACACCCTCTTCTTCTTCATTTAGGCCTTTGTAATGTGCACAGGATGTGGTTTTACATTGTCTTGTTGAAATATGCATAGATGTCTCTGAAAAAGTTGTCGTCTTGTTACTGAAGAATCTCCCTGTTAATGTCAACATTAATATAGCATCACACAAGTGACCTTTGACCCCAGATTATGACAGATCCTGGCCTCTGGATTTGTCTTTGGTCTGGAGGATGGAAAATTGGTCTGAGCATAATCCATGTTTCTGCTCAATTCTGGTCCCTCCCTCAGTTAGCGTAAGGCTCCGTTCAGTTTCAATAAAATCCAAACAGGTTTTAACTCCGTATTGTAGAGCTGGAAGAAGGTTCTCCACACTAATCCACACCCATCTGGTTCTGTCAACTCTAGATATATGATGGTTAATTTATTCTGAACATAAAATTATTAAAACAACACAAAAAGGAAGTGAAAATGAGACAAAAATCAAACAAACTGGACAAAAAAATTGCCAAAAATGGGATGAAAAGAACAAAAAGATAAGACAAAAAAAATTTGGAGAAGAAGGAGATGAAAATTAGGCAAAAAAAAAAATCTGTAATGAAGTGCTTGACAAACCTGATCCATGTGGTTCTATCGGCTCTAGATGAATGATGATTAATTGATTGTCAATGAAAAATTATTACAAATCAAGAGTACAGTGAAAAGGAAACATAAATGACAAGAATGAGACAAAATATGACGAAAATAGGGCAAAAAGAACGTACCTAAACAAGGCAAAAAAAATAGGGGTAAAAGAAGATGAGAATGAGGCAAAAAAAAAGACTAATCCTAATCCTGATCCATGTGGTTCTATCGGCTCTAGATGAATGATGATTGATTGATTGTGAACGAAAAATTTTTACAAATCAAGAGTACAATGAAAAGGAGACACAAATGACAAGAATGTGGCAGAATTTGATGAAAAGGGGCAAAAAGAACATGACTAAAAAAGACAAAAAAAATAGGGGAAAAAGAAGATAGGAATAAGGCAAAAAAAAAGACAAATCCTAATCCTGATCCATGTGGTTCTCTCTGTTCTAGATGTTTTTTGGTTCTTGATACAGTATGAGCTCAAATCCTTTTCAATCTTGAACAAATATTATTCTTTAACATTTTAGTAATTTTCTAGACCTAGACCTTTCTTACAATCAGCTGCTTCAAATCACATAGTTATTATTCATTAACTATTTTTACTATTTTAATTGTATTATCCTGAAACTGCATCAATTCTAACATTTTCTTGAACATGTTGCAGCGTCAATGTGAGCAATTGATGAGTATTTACAAAATGAAAGGACAAGAAAAACTGTCCTAATGAAATAAAAGTCAGAATACATTTTAATATCACTACTTTCTTTTCTAATATGCTTTTTTCTGCTTTGTGGTTGCATTAATGGTATTGTAAAGAATAAAAATGAGCGTATAAATGTGAAGACAATTAGCAGAAAATGGCACTCGTAGCTGCTAAGCATAATCATGTCTTCACGCAGAGAAACAAGTCCGGTAATCCTATAATTTACGCGACAACATGGAAAGCCAGAACCGGAGTGGCAGATAGGGTTGCAGCTGTGAAGCAGGTCCAGCCGTGTTGCCCACAGGTCTCAGCTGTGGAGTTCCAGGGTGGAAGTTTACATGCCGCTAAGCTCTAACGGTGGTTTACTTCCACAGGGTGTTAGGCGAGGTTCATTAGTGCGGAGGAGATAATTGCAAGGTTTGTCAGAAAAGCGTGGTGCACATTAGATATTTAACTCAGAGCACTTAAAGGAGTTTTCTCCATTTCTTAAAAATACAGCGAACCATTATTGGTGCTGAAGACTTTTGACAGATACATGTATGCTTTTATGTTTGATTATATTTCTGTCTCCAGCTTGGAAACTAATGTCAGATGCAGATGATCTCATCATGCATTTCATCCAGGATTTTTGGAAGCAGCTGTCTCTTCAAGTAACATAAATCCCCCAACAAATCAAATTATATGATGACTGAATGTTACTTACTGTTTACATCAATTAAATTAGCCTGCGAAATTTCCTCTGAAATTTTTTCCACATTTATACGGCCTCCTGCAGCATTACCATGCTGTTCGTAACCACCATTATGACGCTATTAGAGCTTAACCCTTTATCGGACAAGTGACTATTTTTGATCATTTCCACACACATTACAAGGCAGGGACAGCCACAGTTACAGTGAGGCAACAATCTCAGGTCTGATGTGGTCTACAGGGTCTGTAAGGTCCACCTCTGCATGAACAGTGAGTGTACCTGCTTTGTTAGGTACCATGAAGTAATGGTACTAATGTAAGGAATGATGTTCAAAGGGATGATGTGGATGTGGACAGGGGTCTGGATCAGCACTTATGTTGGTCTAATGTTGTAAAATACATGCTCCTTCCACCTTTATATATGTTTTTCTTGTATTTTATTTTTTTTGTTTTTGGTTCGGTTTGTTTGTTTCTTTGTTTGTTTGTTTGTTTACACTCTAGCCGCAAAACTATTGGTTGAATTCATACCAAATTAGGTTTATAGATTGCCAGTGACCCAGAATAGACATCATTACATTTTGGGAAAAGTGGGTCATTGTTTCACTTTTTAATGAATTTTTTAAATCTTTTTTTTCCTCCCATTTAAATTTCATGTCCATAAAAAAAAAATCAATTTAGTTTCAATTAACTTCAAATTTGGCACATACATAGAGGCAATTGATATACTGACATCAGCACATGCATAGACATGATGACATCAGCTGGATCAGTGCCAAAATAAGCTACATGCTACCATGGTCTAGCACATGTTGGTCCCATATGAACCATCTCAGACCCTGAGAACCTCAGGGACTGGTCTTCTGTTGGTGCCCAGAGTCGGGACTAAACGGGGTGAATCTGCGTTTCAGTTCTATGCAGCTAAACTCTGGAACAGTCTTCCTGATGATGTGAGACAGACCTCTACTGTGACAATGTTTAAGTCCAGGCTGAAAACAGTTCTGTTCAACTGTGCATAGAACAACTGAAAGGGTTCTATCTGCACTCTTCTCTTTTACTTTGTTTTAATTGATTATTTATGTTTTATTGATTATGTTTTAATTGTAATTCTGTGTTTTTAACTTGTCTCTTTTCCATTTTTGTAAAGCACTGTGAATTGCCCTGTGTATGAATTGTGCTATACAAATAAATCTGCTTTGCCTTGCCTACAATATGTGCGAGGAGCGGGATTTGTTGTGCCAGGCACCACTTGTTTATATTTACTTCTTGGATATATATTTTTTTTTTGCCACTTATGGGCAAGAAACCAAATATGGTAACTTCATTCACCTTGATTCTTTACATGACAATAAAAAATTTTGCAAAATTTCACAAAAGTAATAAGTCTTATGTCCTCCAATAACACACTAAAGTTGAAATTTTGACTTTCAGAGAGTTCTGAGAGTTTCCTGTAAAGGGTTAAATACAACTTATTTTGTTGAGTGAATGAAACGTGCGGTGCAGAGTTTGTGCTTGTGTGTCATTCAGGGACACAGGAGTTTTTGGGTCAGCGGAGGGAGCAGCTCGATTCTGTCTGCTGACCCCGTTGTACCCTACTGTACGCTTCCACGCTGTCCAAAACAATCCCTCTGTTTCTATAATACACCCACACACACTCACGCTCCACACCACTGGCACTAACTGTGCATCCGTGAGGAGCCCAGTCTCATTTTTAGGGGACAAGGAGATCACGACCTGGCTTAAAAACACATGTGCACTCACACACAAAGAGGAAAAAAACAAAGGTTGATCTAGCAATTGACACAAACACACTGCACAAATACGGACAGACAGTCTTCCACTTTCCTCTAATCTCAGCTCAGGCATTCTCTAAAACCGCACTGATTTTACGCCAACATTCATCTATGTTTCTGCAGGAGAAAACATGCACATCGAACACTTTAAAAATGACTTTGTCAAACCTGAAGGGCTTGTTTGAGCCGTGGATGCAGGACACAATAATTATGTGGTGACAGCAGCTTAGATGTCACCATAAGTTGTTTTGGCTCAGAAGGAAAGTCACATTAAAACTTACAACTTCTAATAAATCAAACAGAAAAATCCCAGTATATGGCATTGCTTTCAAAGTACGATAATTATCACTTTATTTTTCTTCTTATTAATTATATAGTGATGATTTTATTGCTAAATGGAGTCCTGAGAATTTAGTTTAGTCATATTATAATGAGATTTATCAATGGCGGAAAAATGAAACTTTTGGCTAAGGTTCAGCTGTTTTATTTATGTTCCATTTTATGTTTGATTTAGCTGTTTTATTAATTTATTTATAGATAAGTACAGCATTCAGTAACATTAGTTTTCATTTATTGTCAAAGGCTGAATTTTAGGTCACCACAGCAACCTATCTGTGTTTATTGCAAGTAGAAATATATATTTTGGCAGCAGGAATTTGTTTTAAAATGATGAAAAAGAACATTCTAGTTTTGCAGAACAGTCATCAAAACTTGTCAAAAGTTGATAATTCGTGTTTTCGTGTATATTTTGTGTTTAATATATTTTTCTTTCTCTGAATCTGAACCTATTTTCATCAATGCAAATTCACAATATTTTTGCATTTTGAGAAAGTTCATAAGGTTACCAGTATTTTCATTATATTTAGCACACATAGGAAATGTGTCAGCCTTGAATTAGGAAAGATTATTGGCCGATAAATGAGTTCTACGCAGTTTTTTACTTTGTAGTACCCGAGATTGCACTTTTTTTTTTTTTTTGCATTGTTTCTACTAAGGTTATTATCGTTAACGAAAACTAACAAAATGACGAAAACTAGAATTAAAAAACATTTTCATTAACTGAAATAAATAAAAACTCTAATTAAAAGAAAAAACGAAAACTAACTGAAACTGTATTGTGTGCTTACAAAACTAACTAAAATGTATAAAAATTATGCATAAAATTCCCTTCGTTTTCATCTTTGTCAATGTCGAATTGATACAAAATTGATTTATTTCGCTTTAGCAATTTTAGCTAGCGGCACTGTACGAGACTTAACGGTCCGTCACTTCTTGTCCCTTTTTGTTTAGAGTCGTCTTTTCATCCCCACTCTACCTGGAAACATGGAGACTAAAGTTGGGAGAAAGCAGCAGAGTCCTGTCAGGGATTTATTTGAATACGACGGTGAAGAAGATAAAAGACATGACAAAACTAAAATTAATACTAAAACTAAACTAAAACTAAGCATTTAGAAAATAACGAAAACTAATAAAAACTAGCAAACCTGCTCTAAAAACAAATTAAAACTAACTGAATTAGGGAAAAAAAAATCAAAACTGAATAAAACTAAACTATAATGAAAAATCCCAAACTATTATAACCTTGGTTTTTACTTTAATCTCCAGTGTGTGAAAGTTTTTTTTTTGGTCATTTATCTTGTACTATATCCATCAGGTAGTGAAACTTCCCCTCATGCATTGTACAGCGTTTCCTTGAGCAGGAATACGGTATAGTGTGCCTCCATTGGCATCCTTGAAAAATACTTTTCCTATTCAGAGCGACAGCCTGTTTGGGGAGGGCAGACAAGTTGGTGTTTGTTTACACTCTGCAAATCTCTTCAGTTGGTTGGGAATTAAACATAACACACACACACATACATATATACACTCGTAGCATCACGCTAACGCCAGATGCCAGGAAGTAGAGTGGTGACTGAGCGGCATCTACTGCAAAGTCCTGCCATGCGTGACTCTCTCCTGACTTTGCCTGTTTTAGCAAGCTCGCGTGATCCCGCCATCACTTCCCATCAAACCCTCCGCCCCCCTATATCCCTTCACTCACACACATATCGCCTGCTGGGCGACACACTGGGGGTGTATGTCCTCCCTCCCTGTGCCAAATGAAGTGATCGGAGCAAACACTTGTATAAACAGTCTTGGATTAGAGTGTTGCGATGACATGCGAGGGGCACAGATGGGAGAATGTGAAGTGGACAGTCACGAAATGTGCAGACCTGATATTTATTTTCACCTGTTGTATCGGAGTCTCCAGGACCTTTTTAATCACCATTAGTCTGAACAGAGTGACGTGGCGATTCTAAAAATATTAAATGAAATTAACACTGCAGAATATTTTTGCCACTGAGATTATACTCTCACAGCGATTTCACACGTGTCTAAATTCAGTTAATTTACATGATATTTGAGGTTTTGCTTTTAATGTGTCTCAGCTTTATGGTGTTACTTGGAGCACCATGCAAACAGGTGTGACGGGTTAGGAGAAAGGTAATCAGATTACTCCTGAGCTAACATGCTGCTTGATGAATTAGCTGTCAGGGGCCAGTTTGGTATTTGATGTTACGAGAGAAGGAAGCCATTTGTCTTTACATGAAGCTGACAGGTGAAGTAAAATCAAATCAACTTTAACCTTTTATAGGTCACTCATAGAAATACTCTGAAATTCAGAATTTCAACCTTAGTGTGTTATTGGAGAACCTAACAATACTTTATTACTTTAGTGAAATTATTATAAAAAAAAGTGTTGTTATGTAAAAAATCAAGGTCAATGAAGTTACCATATTTGGTTCCTTACCCATAGGTGGCCAAAAAAAATACCCCCAAAACATGTTAGGTGCTAGGAACATGTATTTTAGAACAATAGAACATCACTTTTAGAACATTACTATAACATTTGTGCTGATCCAGACACCTGTCCACATCCACATGATCCCTTTGAACATCATTCCTTACATTAGTACCATTACTTCATGGTCGAACAAAGCAGGTACACTCACTGTTCATGCAGAGGTGGACCTTACAGACCCTGGAGACCACATTGGACCTCAGATTGCTGACTCACTGTCCTCACTGTAACTGCTGATGTCACTGTCTTGAAATGTGAATGCATGTGAAAACAAGAAAAGCACTCGGAGAGTGCAGACCTCTGCTAAGGCAGATCTGCCCCCCACCCCCCCACCCCCGATCACCACCAAAGTTTAATTATTTCTTCCTTGTGTCAGTATCAACATTTCCTGAAAATTTCATGAAAATCCGCCCATAACTTTTTGAGTTATCTTGCTGACAAACAAACAAACACACAAAGCAAAGCGATCACAATACCTCTTGGCGGAGGTAATGACCAAAAATAGCCACTTGGTCGATAAAGGGTTAAATGCCATTGAACTGGATAGATCTGTGTTTAGAGTTGTACCTTTGGGGATTGAACTGAACTGAACTCTGCGTTAATGACAGGTAGAGTCATGGAGAACTTAAACTCAAGTCCAGATTGGTCCTGGACACACACACACATGCGCACACACACACACACACACACACACACACACACACACACACACACACTGAAGTACAGTGGACACATTACACCTCTGATAGTGCCTACTGACTGACAACTTAATGGCTTTCATGCATAAAGCATGATCAGCATCATGCCCATCACTTGATCCCCCACAACCTCGGACACATTAACCACCTCACACCCATTTAATTACATTGGCCCTGTGTGTGTATGTGTAGTGTTACGGTACAGTCTGTACACAGTTCAGCGTCCGTTTACTCATATATACAGAAATAATTATTAGACCATCTGTGATTTCCTGCAGAAATAGCTCCTCCAGATAACCTTTTGGTATCCTGGAATAATCTTGGAATAATCATTGTTTTTCCTATGTCAGATGCTCTTAATTTATGTTACTTGTTTTTGAGAAAATTAGCGTTTTGTTGTCATTAATTTAAATTCAGCTTATTTGTTTATTAAATTTGTAAAGATAAGAAAAGATAATCCTTTATTGGTCCCACACTGGGGAAATTTACAAATAAAAAGCAAACATTTCATGTGTTTTTTGCCAGATTTTTGCCTCATTTTTACACAGAGGAATGTCTTTACAAGTCACATTCATGACAAATACTGGCTTTTAACTACTTTGTCACAGTGGTTGACTAATCATTTCCAAAGCTGAATAGTAGTAGAAGTTAGGTTTGCTTCCTTGCATAACTTCACCACCATAACATGAAACACTTTGTACTTTTAAACAACTTAATTTCCCCTCCGAATAATTGCTTCTCCTCAAGTTAAAGTTCCTCAAATTAACGCAACTTGTTGAAGTTTTAAACCACCTCATGCCAGTGGTTAGCATTAGTTTAGCATTGCGTGCTACAGCAGCATTAGTGTAGTTTCCCTCCCATATGGATTCAGCCTGAGGGACCATCTGCCCATTATTATTTGCCTCAATGGGCCGAATCGGCACCATAATCTTTTTAACAGATTACACCCTTGTTATGGAAAGGCTGTATGGATTAAAAAAAAAATGGTAACAGGATCACTGGTGTGCTTAGCTAAGCTTTTTTTTTTTTTTTTTCATGAAAGGTGTGGTTTCTTTCCACAAAAAACAAAACCAGTTGAATGTTCTGTTTACTGTGACCACTAAACAGAAAAAGTAATGATGTCCATTGTCTGTCTTAAATAGTGCGAATGACTCAGGCATGCAAAACGAGATTTTTCTATGAGGGGGAGGTGCAGAATGTACCATGCGCTCATGTCTAAATGTAGCAGGACTCAAACACAGGGGTAGAAATAATTATAATCGTTATGTGACTCATCTCAAGTATTTCCCTTTTCGATATGAATAAGGAAGAAACTGTAAAAGAACCTGTGCTTTTAGCAACGAAACGGTTGCAGTGGTAAATATTGCAGAGTAACTGAGCAAAATATAATGATAATAAACACTTTATATTCAGTGAATTCTGAGCCAAAGACCCTGCATGCTGTAAAACAATCTTTTGATTAGATCTGGATGAAGATAAGTTGCATTTATTGAAGGCATCTGCACTATTTCCAGGCTTCTGTGTGATTTAATGAGCAGTTTCTTCTCAAATGTCAACAATTAAAAAATGCACACGTAAACCTTGTTTTGTTTTGCTTATGCATGAGCGTGTCGAGCACCTCCTGAAACAAATCGCTCTAGAATTCCTGGCTACTCTTGAAAATACACACTGTGCGAATGCAAAAATAGAAGGCTTGTGCTTTATTGTGGCCAGGTGGGGTTCCTGAATGCAACTTTTATTAACCATGGACTCCTTGAGAGAACAACCCACAACCGTCCTCATCAAAACAGGAATCCAAGGAGCAGTTATTTATAGAGAAACCACACGATCGCATACATGGAGGAACCGATGTGTCTTACTGTAATGTAATGTATCTCAGATGTGAATGTTGCTGTTAAAAGCGACTAAATGGCCTCGATCTTTAAAATAGATTTTACTAGAATCAACCACGTACAGTACATACAATAAAAATGCACTTTTTTGTGTGCAATGCTTATTTATTTATTTTTTAAAACATTTTTTAGCATTTCTGGATTTAATTTTACAGTTAGTTGAGTGGAAAAAATCCCTTAGATGGACTGTGTTAACCCTTAAAGCCCTTGAAAGATTGTTGTAGTGGCTTCCAAATACATTTTTCTCTATGTCTCACCATTCCTAAGTGATTTATCACCATTTATCATAATATTATCATCTTCTTTTTGTGTTTTTCAGTGAAAATCTGATATTTATCTATATTTAATTACTGATCATGTAGATTTTCATACAAGCTCAGACTAAAGTCAAAGTTATCATTAAGTTATTTTATCAAAAATAAATTTACAGCAAAACTGAACATAAAAACAATGAGTTTTATTATTGAATTCATGTTGCAGACGATAACAGTGTTTTCATGCTCACTATGGAGCCTCTGAACGTCCAAATGGGTCGTATCTGATGACCATGAAAAGATGACAAACTGTATTTTACCTGAATTATTTACATGTATTATGAAGATTCGTGATTCAGAAGTTATTAAACATTTTAGATCAGTAGATGCTTTTGATCGCTGGAGGCTTTTAGCTTTAAAAGTTAAAGGAAATGCGATTTCCTTCACAGTGAAATGATTATATTGGAATTTGTTTGCCTGTCAGAGGAAGGAGATGAGTTATAGGGACAGTAGATTTTGCTTCTAACAATGGAGTTTCCCTTCAACTCCACATTGGTTTCTACATCCATACACCATGAGCGTGTGCACCATCGTTTTGCTTCCACGCTGAGATATATGTGACTCATGGGAGAGTTTGTATCCTGATTTCACCCCCACTGAGCAGACCCGGGGCCGGGGCCAGGGCCAGCCTTCGGATGGCGGAGCATGTCGGATCCCTGGCAACTGCAGGAAGACTGGAGCGTTTTGTTGTCTTCAATTACAAATAACACTGTTTCATTCATTTGGGTACAGTCAAATAAAAAGCTCTCCTGCATAACTGGCTCATCTCACGCAACACATGCCTGAATGTACTCTGTGTGTCGGCGGAGAAGCTGCACAGTGAATGGTGTTCTCCTTGGGTCTCCATCTATTTGCATTCTGTTAGTTTTTCTAATTGTCTGTATAAATATTGCGCCACATCGGCCTTGTGTTGTGGTTAATTTTCCCAAGGCCTGACGAGCCAAATTTAGGAGTGTTTAGACAGCCCTTTAGTTGGCTCTGTATGTGTGTTACTCTTTCAGTGAGTTCATCAAAAAAGACGTTTTTGTTCCCACTGCTCACATAAAACATGTGCGCCACACGAAGACAATAAGTCATGTCGTCTATTTTTAGACTCAATTAGACGAGTTTCGTATTATGATTGCTATAATAACCCTTCTGTTTGTGTGTGTAGTGCATGGCGCCACTTTTATTGTGCGCTGTGTAGTCAAGCCACATACAGTAGCAGTGTACCCGCATGGAGAATTCGCCATACAAGTCTGTTTTGCCCAAGGGCTTGTGTTGAAGACATATTACTCCTGTACAGCGTGGTGACTCGTGCATGTGCTTGCCAACCAAAACAGAGAAGTGGAAACAATTGAGTTTACATCCAGACCTCCATTCTGTGTGATCCCATTTGCTTTGTCATAATATCACTTCCCTTTTACGTCGGTATCTAGGCACACAACCAGGGCCTTTGTTTGGGTTGTATTCAGAAGTCGAGTGTGCCCCCCCACCCCCCTTTAGAGATAGGCTTCCCCTTGCACACACTCCCCACAAAAATCACTCACTTGCATTTTAATCTCCTCTGAAAGATGAATATTTGTGATTCCAGCCCGGCCTCCAAGAAAAGTACTTATCAGAGCTGCTGTTTTGGTAACAAAGGGGAGTTAAATCCTGGCAGTATCCCTTCAAATGTAATCGTATATGTCACAGTGGAAAAATAAAACAATACCAGAGCGATTACACAGCTCAAACCCATGTTAATATTGATGTCCTGGACAATTCAAGATTGAATCATTAAAGTATTTAGACATGCTACACTGTGTGCTTTCAGTTACAGCTGCAAGAAAAGAGTGCACTTCGTTTTTTAGAAGCGAATGAAAACTTTCTTTTTGTGAATCTTTTTTTTTTTTTTTTTCTCCTTCCCTGCGATCCTTCCACTTGAAGCCACATTGCAAAAACAAGAAAAAAAAGTTGAAATAGTAAGGGTTGGATTTGGACAGGGCGAGATCCGGACATTTGATCTGTGGCATAATGAAGTATTAGCTTCCATTACAGTGCAGGCTTAACCTTTTTGCGGAGCACCATTGAGCGCTTGCCAGCAGTCATCAATATTTAACAGCTGTTGCTATTATGAAATTCTTTATGGGCTAATGTGGCTCGCCGGCTTGCACGCAAGCCTTTGGCCGGCCGCCAGCACCCTGTCAAGAGCAAGGGGGGGGAGATTGACAGACGGCTCGCTCGCGTGACAACCAGTCCTTGATCAGCCAGCTTCTCTCTCTCTCTCTCCCTCTCTCTCTCTCTCCCTCTCTCTCTCTCTCTCTCTCTCTGTGTCTGTTGGTGTTGCCTTCTCCGCCGTGGATTTCCTGTGCCTGCGGAGAGAGAGAGCAAAAAAGACACAGAGAAGAAGAAGAGGGCTGAGGGAAGGGGGCGGGAATAGGCAAAGGAGGTGGCAGTAAGCCAACCCAACCTCAACACACACACATATGCACACACACATTCAGTTTTCTCTACTCACGCAAGCCTTATGGGAGGGGAGGGACAGTGTGTTCGCATGTTCAGGTCTCAGCGCTTCTTTTTTTTTTTTTTACAAAGCCAAACATCCAGCAGAAGATCAGCTGCCAAAAGATGGCACCATTCTGCTGAGATCAGAGCCTCAACACTGATGGATAACCCACAACTTTGGAGAGAATTATTAGAACCCCTGTGATTTTTAATATGACTTAGGTTCAAACAGTGACTGAACATGAACTTTTAATATTCTTCTCCTGGAACAGATCAGATGTTCTTAATTTATATGTTACTTCTAGAAGAGTTTAATGTCCTTGCAGAAAAAAAAAAAAAAGAAAAAAAACGTCTGTAGAAGACAGATCTCAGCCCAAACAGACAGTGTTTTCTGAAAATAAAGTTTAATAAAATGGGGGGTTATTTTGTTATTTTGACCCTAGACTGTATCTTGGAAGCTTCAGCCAACCAGATTTTTGAATTGTATAATTACACTGGGTTACAAAAAATGTTTTTTGCAAGTTGTCTAGGTTTTTTCAACTGAATTAGGACCATTTTGCACCGCTAAATCCAAAAATGACATTTGTTTTTCTCAATCAGGTCAGGTTTTTTTTTACTAGTTTGATTTTGAAAAATTTGATCTTCTCACAAAATTGATTACATTTTTGTAAACTTTATCTTGGTCACCAAGTTTAATACCAAAATAAGATTGGTAAGCACACTTTATGAAACTTGTGACTTGATTCCTGTTAGGTACAATGGTGTATTCACCACAGATGTAGCAGAATACGTCAGGCTTATTTTCGCAAGATCTTCTAGTCAAAGCCATTTCATTCACCTGTAATATTAAAAAAAAACATTAATCATAAATTGGCAAAAGTAAAATCTTCAGAACTCGTTTATTGAAAGAAATATGAAAGAATTTTGTGTCATATGATGTGAAAATGCCCATAAATGTAAGCAAAAATGTTAAAAAGCCAATATGTAGCATAGTTCAGAAAGTTGACCTGATTGAGCAAAATTAATGTGATTTTTGGATTCAGCACACCAAAATGATCCTAAATCAGCTCAAAAAACTTAAACAATAAATTTGTTGTTGACCAGTGTTATGTTATATGATTTTTCAGTATTAGTGACTAAACTGGGGTAAACTTTCATATTTTACTTGGAGACTTAGTGCTTAGTTTTGTGTCTTTTTGTCACAACATATAGAATAGAATAGAATAGAATAGAATAGAATAGAATAGAATAGAATAGAATAACAAAATTAATCTCAATACAAACAAATATCACAAAAAAGCGGCAGTGACAGCATGAATTCTCCACAAACCTGTTGAAAAAAATGGCTTTTTCTTGTCATTAACTTAACATACATCTGGTTTCTTTATTAAAACTCTACAGCAAACATTCCATGTGTCTTCTGCCATAGTTTTGACAATAGACACAAGAAAAAAAACTTAATTTTTGTCTTTTCTCACCACTTTGTCACAGTTGTCTAATAATTATTTCCCAGATGTGTTTGGGCGTCACTCGGGAAATATATAATCATCTCAGCCAGAGGGTTAATTATCTTCGGCCTATTTACGCCACACAATCAGTGTCTCGCAACAAAGTGAAATCTGACGTACAAACTCACTGTAGTATTCTATAACCACCTGTAGCATGTGAGCCGGTTTGTCCCGGGTTAAAACGCTACAGCAGCTGGTGTTGTGTCTCTGATCAACCATGTATGAACGCTTACCTGCTCCTCGCTGCACACTGAAAGAACATGAGCTAAAGAATGGACTCGGAGTAGTATCAGCCTTTCAGCTCAAAATGCATGCAACTGTTGTACTCACGATTCATGAAACACAGACCCCACAGCTTCGAGTCATGCAACACTCTTTAAAACTCCCCCCTACATTATGTCATGCCATGACATTTTTACATCTCCTGCGACGTACAGGATTATATTCAAATATTAATCGTTACATTTTTTATCATTTTGTGAGATGTTTTTTTTGTGCTTACTTCCATTATCCCCAGAATAAAAGCACGTCAGCGACACAATGAGACATCAGAGACATGTATTCGCTCTCTCTCTTTGTCAATCTTCCTTTTTATTTACAGGTTTGTCTTCATTTTTTCTCTTCTTCCTCTGTTGGTGCACAGCAGGAGGAAGTGGCTTTAGAAGTGAGGTTGTTGAAAACAGACACAAACACACCCAGACAGTGCTGCACACATCCGTCAGCTGCACGGCCAAACTCACCTCACCCCCTAGAGGCTGCAGAAATGAACACCAAACTCATGACAACTGACTGATCTTCTCTGCTCTGGTGTTGCGTATCGCCACTTGTAGCATCAGAGGTTTTGCAGAAAAAGAATGTTGGCATGCAGTTTGAAGCGATCACTCACAGGTCTTATCCCATTTTACAACCAGTCTCTAAAGATTTTCCTCTCATTCTTGTTCCATCACATTCCCCCTTATAATATGAAAATATGTCTTGAGTGTGGAAACAGATTTATTGCCAGATAAAGTTTGCACAGTACAAGGAATTTATCTTGTATGTAGGTTCATGTAAACACAGAAAAGAGATATAAGAAAACTAATAACAAACAAGTACTTTAAGTAATAACGTAATAAAACAAGTACTTGAAATTAGATCAGATTTTTAAAGGCTACTATAATAAACCTGACAGAGGATTAATGATCTGATATCAACTTCATACCAAGATCGAAATACTGAAAACCTATGATACCTAAAACTTAAAAACCTAACTGTTGAACTGAATATCTGAGTCAGGGTAATAAATACCAAAAGGAATAAATTCAAATCATTGAATTTCACAGTCAAAGTAATTAATTAATAAATGAAGAAGTGAACATTTTTATCTTTGAGCTACAATTTTCCTTCAGTGTGGTTTTTATTTCGACTAATACTGATAGCTTGTAAAACATCCTGTCGGGTCTATCTTTACTTCAACTCAAGAATTAAGAAGTTACTTACAGGGTATGTATGTAACAGAAAATATATACAAAGCATCTAAAATGGAAAAGAACTGCAGTTTGTGTCAGATTGTGAAAAAGTAGTGGTTTTATACTCATTCATGTACAGTGTATATCTAGTACCGTATGAACTGCAGTGAACCGTAGATCTGTGCAGAATGTATAAATATCCTCTCTGACATTAATAAATGGGTGATTCATCCTTATTTAATGTTTCAGAGACCAGGCGTTTATGTTGGAAAAACATCTAATGTTACACAATATCATGCCCTATTTTACCTGAGGCATGAAAATGTGACAGCCATGAAGATTTTTATTAGAACTGAAAATGGAACTGGAGGATTTTCATTCATAAGATATACAGTTAACATTTTGACTGGAATCAACCTCAATTTATGACATGTGTAGCACCTGTACTAATGTTTACAATTTTTGTAATATTGTCATTTTCATTTAATTTATGACTGAAGAAAAAGAAGTGAAATTTTAGGCTAAATATATGTCATCCAGGGTGTAGTGATGTCAAATACAGTTGTTGCTATTGGTTTTCTGAACTGTTGTTTGGAAACCAGTAATTTGTGTTTTGACCGTTACTATGTTGGCTTCTTAGAAGCAGAAGTGACCATTTCTGGGCAAAAGGGGAAGGGCTTTAGAGTAGGGATGTCATACTCATCTTCCAAATTTGATCTGAAGTGGGCAGGACCAGTGAAATAATAACACAGTAATATATAAATAATGTCAACTCCAAACTTTCCTCTATGTTTTAGAAAGAAAAAAGCAAAATTATGCAATGAAAATGTTTACATCCACCAACTCTCCTTTAAAACAATGTGAATAACATGAACAAACTGAAATTTCTTAAGAAAACTAAGTGCAATTTTAACAATATTATGTCTCAGTTTATCATTTACACATGTAAATTACAACTTACAGATCACAGTGGATCAACAAATACACAAAACATTTATTAACAGGCAGAATATTGGTAAACTTGCACTTCAGACATTTCAAAATGTTCCTATTTTTGTTCAGGTTATTCGTGTTTTTGTGAAATGATAGTTTGTTTTAGTGTAAATACAGTAAAATGACATGAAAGTATTTACAATTACAAAGAGAAAAGTTTGGAGTTGTGAGTATTTATAGGTTATTATGGTAGTATTTTACTGATCTGACCCACTTGAGATTAAATTGGTCTGTATGTGGAACCTGAACTAAAATGATTAATATCTTCAGTATAATTTCTGCATTTCACAAATTCATCTCATGGGCCAGACTGGACCCTTTGACGGGCCGGATTTGGCCCCTGGGCTACATGTTTGAGACCTCTGCTTTAGAGGCATTAGGGGTCAGAGGTGAGCTAATGCTAAAAGCTAGCTTTAGTGACTCAGTAGGATCAAGTACTGTGTAAAAAAGTAGTTTTACGTCTTGTCAGAGTACTATATTAAGCTGCTATTGAGTTTGTCAGGAAAAAAACATGTTTTATTCAATAAACAGAAGCTCTGAAAGTCCAAATTGGCAGGTGAGTGAGCTTTCTAGAAGTTTCTATTCACCTTGAGAACTTACTAATAGAGTAAAAATGAAAAGGGTCAGAACATGTGTTTATTAAAGAGTCCAAATCAAACGAATGAGACCAGACTCCTGGAAAACAATTACCGATTTAGTATTTTGAGAGAGGAGTTCAGTTTAAGTTCGTTGGAACCAGGGTGTTTTGGAGCAGCATCCAGTGGACCATCTTTAAGATACTGGTTTCATTTTGGAGCTCAAGTCCGCGCCTCTTGGCCTAAACATCATTTTCCATAGAGTGAAAAAAGAGACATCTTTGAAGCTGCTGACAGGACACCTACAGCTGCAAAAAAGCTTGAATATCGACTGTTTATTACCAGTTGGTTTTTGGATGTTAAATCTGTTAAATCTTCTCAACAGCCAGGAAAGCCATTCTGTGTTTCAGCCTCAGTTAAAACGCTTCCGTTTCACAAACTAGACGCCAGAAAACTTTTTTCCTGTAAGAACAGCAGCTTTATTTTCAGTTTCTGAGCAGATATTAGATTAAAATTGATGTGTAACTTGTACGGCTGTAAGTCAAACGTAAGTTAGCTTGCACAGAATGGGGCACAGCCATATATCTGGCGGGTGGTCCTAAATATGTTGTGTACTCAGTGGAAGTGGAAAGCCAGACCTTGCTGACTAACGGAGCTAGACGCGCTCGGCCTCACCCTTTGGCAGCATCCACATCCCGCTACTTGTCACTTTTTACTTAGCACCCTGTCCTCATGCAGAGCACATAAACGCCTCACCATTACCTACTCTGTTTTCCTTTTTCGAGCAGCGAGGGAGAAAATAGAGGCAAAGAAAAGCAAACCTGAAGACACGAGTAGTGACGAATAAAGCCTGTATTGTTGGCAAAGGAAGTGCCAGTGCCGATAATTAATCATCCCGTATGTTTGTCTTTCCTGACGCTGCATCCTCTCCAAAAGCTGCCGTAAGAGAGAAAACAAAAATACATGAGGCGTTGAAGGAGGAAAATAAAGAGACTTATTAGATTAATTTCCTTCTGCAATGGTTTCCACCGGCTGGATGATATAAATGTAGCTGAAGAGAATGGTTCGGTGTGTGTGTGTGTGGCTGTCGAAGTCGGTTTGTTTATGGATTCGCACCTAGCGGAGGTGATGACAAAATACTTAACATTATTACTGGCATTTATGAGTTTGTGAAGCTGCCTGTTAATGCAGTCATCAGCGCTTCACCTGATTTTTCAGCAGCCGAAAAACACATTACGGCCTTTATTTGCACATGTCGCTCTAGCAGAGTGGGAATAAATGTTTAAATGGGAGCAAATTAATTGAGATTATATGTAAAAAATAGATGCGCAACCTTCGCGTGATTCAGACACGAATTAAGTGGAGGGAAACGCTTCCAGAGTCACGAAATCGGTTGTCGATCGCCTGAGTTGAACAAAGAAGGGGTGGGGAGGGATGATGACGATGAAGAGGAGGAGGAAGGGTTGATGGGGGAGGGAGCAGAGATGAGAAGAAGAGGATGGTACAAGGTTAAAGGGGGAGGATCAGATGCATTAATGGGGTTATTCAAAAGAGGGAGGGTGGGGGTGGGAGTGGGGGGGGGGCAACGGCAGGAAGCAGCGCAAGAAACATACATACATACTTAGGTAGTTTTTTTCATAATGAGGCTATAGTGTGTGTGCGTGTGTTGCGTGACTAATCTGTGCCTGCTACAATGAGTGACGGAGCGATGGGCTGATCTCTTGGAGTGAGCCACATGCCCCCTGACAGCACATCCATAAGAGAAACACGCAAACATGCCTCCAACACGCAACACACACATCACAGGCAAAGCAATGCACATGTGACAATCCTGCACGCCACAGTGGTAGAAGCTAATTGCACGTATACACACTGGAGTAAGTGGGAGGAGAGCCCAGTCACTTGACTTGTGACATTTTTGCAACTTTTCGAAGGATTTCTACTTCACTACGTAGCTGTGATGTGATCTGAAGAATCCACAACTATGATAATGTAACTAATGTAATATACAGCTAAAGAGATATTCTATACTTTGCTTCAAATTCAAGAATACTTAAAACTAGTATTTACATAGAATTACTATTCACCCAGAGAATGACTAGATGTCCCCCCATCCCCAAGTTGGTTTTAATTACCTACTTTAATCTTATTTATTTTGTTGCAAATCCAGTAGTGGTCATTTTTGGGGGTTTGGGGTTTTTGGGTTTTTTTTCCTTCTGTTTTTGTGTTTTGTTTTATTCTGTATTTTCTCTCAAGGTGGGCGGGAAGGGATCATGGCTTATTATAGTTCATTCATAGAAGCCATTTAGGTTAGATTAAAATTGTTGCTCTCAGGATACGTTGTATAAAGACAACTGTCTACTACCTTCAATTACAATACTTGGAAATATTCTACATGTTTGATATTACCATGTGTGTATGAAAATTTAATAAAAAAGATTTATAAAAATAAATAAATAGAAAGAAACCTTAAAATCCAACTTTAATGAAAGTTTGTCACCATACCCCGCAAAAAAAGAAAAAAAAAAAAATTAGGAGTGTGAGATTCTACTGCTTATTAAAAATCGGAGCATATATATTGCCTTAAAAAGTTTAAGCCCAGAGCTCTGGTGTTGCTTTTTTGTTGTAAACTCCAAATTAATTCTGCTTTTTTTTTTTTTCCTGCATGGCATTTTATTACAGGAAGATGAGTTTGTTCTTTTTGTTGTTGTTGTTAAATTTGGACACATTTAATCTTGTCTTCACACATTTGTAAGATAGATGATGTTTACGTCTGAACAGCCCCCATGGTGGAGTGTTTTAAGTCTGGTCTTAAGACCCACTTTTATTCTCTGGCTTTTACCTCTGAGTGAGTTGTGTGGTCCTCTGTGTCTTTTATTTATTTATTTATTTAATCTTTCTCTTTAATTGTTTTATTGTTTTTATGATGTGCAGCACTTTGGAAACGTTCCTGTTGTTTAAATGTGCTATATAAATAAAATGGATTGGATTTAAAACAAAACTTATCTAAATATTCTAAAATAAATAACTCTTTTTTCATATTTCTACTTATGACAATAGCTATTCTCCAAATCAAGCACCAATTAAAGTTTTTTTTTTCCTTGGTTTCTCTAAGTTTATGGAAGACTGGGGCACTTCACCACTGCAAGACAGTAAATTTATGAAAAATACAGATTTTTACAGAATTTAAAACATTTTAATTATCAAATACGTGCACAAAAATTGGCAAAGAATCCAAAAAAAGGTGAAAAATGTGTAACTGCGATCATTAGAACTGGGAAAAGTAGGTTTGATGCTCTCCAAACAGATCTCCACATGAATTAGGTTTAGATAGTGCACCTTCACATTAAAAAAACCTGCATTTACTTTTTATTTTGAATTTATTTAGTTCAACCTGGAAGACAACTGAGTTTTGACCCTTTACATTGAGATCGAGTCAAGACTAGATACAAACTACACATTACTGCGACCAAGTTTTACAACTATTACCAACTGATATGATATGAAGGAGCAATAATTCCTATTGTGAGTGAGTAGCAGAATGAGGCAATTTATGGAAAGATGAATCAGGAATCTGCGAAAAGTTTAAAATCTAAAGGAAATGTCTGAAAGATACTTGATTGATATAATAAATAAACCAGAAACTTGAGTGAAAACCCAACAGCTTGTCTTGAAATCCTTCAAATAGACCAATATCAAGTCCTACAACACCACTTACAGGATCAGTTTTATTTATTTTTATTTCATATATTTATTTCGAACATGCAAAGAAACAAAATAAAACAAAGCAAAATAAGACAAAAACAAAATAACATTTAAATGACATGTCTGAATTTGCATGGTCGAAAAGGAGTAGGAAGAAGTATAAACTTAAACTCAATCAAATGAATCTGCATCTACAGAAATTAAAACATTGCCTGTGTTCATGTACTCGTCTTGCGTGCACATCTGTACGCCCCCTTTGTTAAACTCACAAAAACATTCTGAATATGTCGTGTGAGACGAGTCCTGCAAAGTCATTAAAATCCTTCACAGTTTTGTCTTGTTAGCCTGGCCCACCGCTCGCTAATACCTGGCACCAGAGCAGGACAAAAAAATGAGACGTTTTGATGCAGTTAATGTGTCCACCACATGTCTGAGCTCCGGGCCAGATCTCCTCACTGCCCTATCGCAGAACTTGGCCGAGCAGCTTGAAAAACAGAATCATTACTGTTATCAGTCACTTTTTCTTCTCCTGGATTGACACAGCTCTGTGCTCTGAATAAGCTGCAAAGAAATATATGTGAGCCAGGGATTATAGAGCGCATAAAGTGTACTGGAGTTACCTATTTCCCTCCCTGGACTTAGATTTTTCACATTTTTTCAGCTGTCTTCTCTTTGACGGAACATCATCATTAATGTGGTCAAGCAGAAATATGTAGCTGTCTTATGCTGGAATGTATTTTGACAGACGTTGGTTGGAAAGATGACAAGACAGGCTAAGTTTACATTGTCATTTGTATGCAAGAATGTGTGTGTTAAATGTGGATTTATGTCGAGCGATGATTAAAAAGGGACTCAACCCCCCCCAATTGCTTAGACAAGACGGCATGAAAGCATCAAAACTGAGCTGTCATTTAGAATCAAAACAGCCTCCACAAGTGAAAACAGCCTCTTGTGTGCTTAAATGGAGTTAAAATGTTAAATTCATTCATTTTCATCAGAATCAGCAGCTTGTGATGTTCACTCGCTTGTTATTAATGTGGTTTACATTCAGATGAAAGCATGTGTTACGACTTTACAAGAAGGTTGAGAAAGATGTTTTAGTATTTTCTTAATGAATTACAGCTAACCATTTACCCCAACTTTTTTTTTTTCTTCTATAGCAAATCAAGACAAGACCTCCAGAAAGCACATCACCAACTCAGCACCCTCCAACCCAGAGCCCAGGAAAGACAGCCTCCCCATGGGCACCAGCGTCAATGAAAGCAGCCTCCTCCTGGAAGTAAGAAACCATATGTCTGGATCTATGTCTTTTGGACCATTTGTTTGCGTGCAGTGTTCAATTTGTTCAGATATTTAAGTTCACATTTCCTATTAAGGGTTTAGGAACAATTTTCGGGACCTCTGACCTTTATTTATTTGGTTTCTAGTTGTTTGTTTCCATGCATGCTTTAATGAAGTCCCAATTTAGTTTTTGTCTAAGTAAATTAATTTCCTGGGATTTCTACAAAAACAGAAGTGGTTTGTGTTTTTAATTTAGAGTTACACTCCTGCATCGCATGCTTTTGGGCTGGATAATATATGAAATTAATCGGATTAATCAAGTTTTTACTCAACCTCCTAAGACCCAGCCATGGGTTGTCTGTCCACATTTGTGGACAAGAGTTTCATGACTTTATACAAAAAAAAAAGAAAAGAAAAGAAAACTGTCCACCAAAAGGACATTCCATAAAAATTTTATAAACTGCATCTGAAAAAAACTGCTGCATCATGATGTTTCCAATATAGGCACTTATTTAATAAAAACAAAAAAAGCTGGTACTTTGCTGACATTTCCTGGGTCTTAGGAGGTTAATGAAAATCACAAAAAACAGCCTAGATTGCAAAGTTCTGGAGTACTTTCTTGCTCAAAAAAAATTCTAAATGCAACCTGTTTGCTTCTTGAAATATATAAATTTTAATAATTGTATAGTTTTAGTGAAGAAAGAGTATTTTTCAGTCATGTTTTGTCTTAAATTATATTATCAATATCAGATCAAAATTGCACCTTTATTAAGCATGTTAACCCTCAAACACCTAAACATCTACTGATCTAAAACATTTAATATCTGCTTATCCACTAATCCTATCAATACATGTGAGTGTTTCAGGTAAAATGCAGTTTCTCATCTGTTCATGGTCATCAGATATGATTCATTTGGACGTTCAGAGGCTCCATAGTGAATGTGGAAACAATGGAGCATTTATTCACCAGTAAAACCCATGGAGTTTGATAAATGACAGCGATTGAAAACACTTGTTTTTTTGTGCAGTTAATTATATATTTTGCTGAAAAAGTCCATTTTTCAGTTCCCTCTGTTCTGATATAATGACCCATAAATTTAGATTTTATGAACATTTACATGATCCTGCTACTTTTTATTAAACTTGAATAGATCAACTGTAAAACAACAATTTCCCCTTGGGATTAATAACGAAGTTGACCTGATTTTCACTGAAAAATGCAAAATGCAGAAGATAATATAATAACAAATGTCGATAAATCACAGCTGAAAGGTGGAATGTAGAGGATAATTCATTTGGAAGCCATCACAAAAATAATTCTAGGTCTTTGTTAATTCTTTTAATATTCCCCATATATTTCATTTACCCGCTGCACAGATTAGAATAAATTGAAAAGTTGGTGAGGTCACTGAGGTGAAAGCGATTTTTCTATTAATTGCACATGAAAAACAAACTCAAACAGTGAAACAAATGGTGGAAACTGTTTATTACAGAGCCCCTGAATGTGAAAATAGGACATAAAAGTTAATAAACTCCACTTTAAAAAGCATATGGATGGGATTAGTGGCTGAAAAGTCCTAACATGAGATAGAACAACTGCAGTTTTGAGCCACGGTGTGATCGAATGTCATCATTTTAGAAGTTTTCTGTCTCTGTTCCAACTTGAGTCACATTGAAGCGTTTGGCCTTGAGGACGAATCGGGAGGACAAGGGGGAGGAGGGAGGGCTTCGCAGTGGGTATATGCGTGTGTGCCCTTCGCCCTTTGCCCTGACCTCCTTTGCAGAGCGGTGGTGTTGCGTGACATTGGGGTGAGACGGGAGTGTCGGAGCTGATGAAGGAGGCGGGGACCCACACATGCTGGCGGCTTGGGTAGCCACTGAAGTGTGTGTGTATGGGTGCATCTGTCTGAACGCATGCGGTCGTGTGTGAAAGTGAGCAAAAGATGGTGAGAAGAACACACCGAGGCTGTCAGCAGCAATCAGAGCACATATGAACATTGTGCCCGTTGATCTTTAATCAGATTTGAACAGAAACTGATCACTACTGCATAGAAAACCAGCAGCACGCACCTCTAACTGACATCATTTGAGTGTATTTCACCCAAGAACACATACTGATAAACTCCTAGAAAGACTTTCCGTTGAAGGCATCAGGGCAGAAACATTGTCGTAACCAGACAGATACAACAGCACGCTATGGGAATTGTCCGGGCATCAGATCATTGTTACGCACTCGATAACCCGATGGCGATCTGACGAGTGACAAATTAGGACTGAACTCGCACAGAGACAAGAGCTGACTCACTGATGCTTCTGTTAACGTGTTAGGTGTCTCGATGGGAGGGTAAACAAAAGCCTAGATTGACCGGAGCAGTGTGTTGCCTCTTGTTGCGTGACTCGACCTGCAGCGAGGCCTCACAACAAACTGTGCATTAGTTGTTATGGCGATGGGATCCCAGGAGACGGATGTGTGTGTGTGTCTGTGTGTGTTTAGTGGGATTGCATGTCTGTGTACAGTCTATATGTGTTATGGTATGTTTGACAAGTACATTTATACATGTTTTGAGTGTGTGTACAAGCAGATATGAGAACTAAAGTTGTTACTCTTTGCATTTTGGCACAAATATCCTTAATTTTTACTCCTCGTATTTTCCAAACTGAGTCTTTTTTTCTTTATTTTCCATGCATTTGAGGGGCATTAATTGTTGTTGTTGTTTGTATTATTGCATATCTTCCCAATTTCAACCTATAAAGATGGGAGAACAACATATATATATAAGTGATATACTGTGCAAGAGTCCTAGGTATCTTGGTTTAGTAAAGTTCTAATAACCAGTATAAATGCATTATATACATCAAATATATAATATACTTTTTTTTTTTTGTTCAAAGTGCTTTTATTACATATTGAGTCATCCAGAAAAGCCTAATACAGTCATTATTTTAGGGTTTTTTGTTTTTTTCATACCCAAACCCATGAACATTCCCACCCTGTTGCACCATAAAAAAGATAATTGACAATAATAATAAATAAATAAAAATAAGGAACACAGATATTAGTCACAGACTCGTATTAATAAGACTACTTGGAATAAATGAGGGATTTACCTCTTTTATGTGAATCAGAACAGGTTGCCAGGTACTGAAAAACTTATGGGCACATCCTCTTATAGAATATCTAATTTTTTCCAATGTTAAATGATTTAAAAGCGTCTTTGAGTACTTAGAAAAGCGCTATATAAAACCGATGTATTATTATTTATTATTATTAAAAGATCCACAAACCAATATATAATATACATTTATGTGTATTTTATATAAATGTATTATATACACAGCAGTGTGGGGACAATTTAGCATCCAGAATAGATATGTTATATATGTACTTTTACCCATAAAGTTGGAATAATTTTGTTTTCAGACACATTCCTCTTTTTAGTTCTATTTATACACGTTGGTAATCGCTTTTGACCAGGTGCAGTCATTACATACGGAGTCCCAGTTACATTTTATCTATAATAATAAATCATATTGTCACAATCATTTCGTTAGAAGATGTTATTCCAGCTTTATGAGCAACAGTGTACTTAACATCATGGTGACAATGCAGTCGTAGAAAAAATTATTAGACCATCAAAAGTCATCAGAAACAATGGTTATGCAATCTAGTACTAACTCCTGTGTATCATGTGACTAAAACAGACAGAAAGGAAAACACGGAATGTCTAAAAGCACTGTTTTTGGCAGTACAATGATGTAAGAACTGAAGTGATTTTGGTTATTATCAAGAAAACCATGGAAAATGGATATATATCAGCTCTGAAATTAAACTACTATGAGCTATTTTTGGTGTTATCATTATATTTGTCCAAACAAATGTACCTTTAGTTGGACCAGGCATTAAAATGAACAAGTAATTGAAGAAAACAAGGGTGGTCTAATAATTTTCTCTACAACTGTATAACTGTGTTAGGCAGAGAGTTTCTTATAGAGAGTAAAAGTAAAAAATTTAGATATCTGGAAAACACAACACAGTAAAGTATGTGATCATCTTTAATAATAACACTGGGTTACAAAAAAAATGTTTTTTGCAAGTTGTCTAGGTTTTTTCAACTGAATTAGGACCATTTTGCACCGCTAAATCCAAAAATGACATCTGTTTTTCTCAATCAGGTCAGGTTTTTTTTGCTAATTTGATTTTGAAAAGTTTGATCTTCTCACAAAATTGATTACATTTTTGTGACTTTATCAGTTGATTTTTTTTATAGTTCTTACCCAAAATAGGTTTTAAGAGAAAAAAAGAATCATTTTCTAACAGGATTCCTGTTAGGTACAATGGTGTATTCACCGCAGATGTAGCAGAATACGTCAGGCTTATTTTTGCAAGATCTTCTGGTCGAAGCCATTTCATTCACCTGTAATATTAAAAAAAACCTTAATCATAAATTGGCAAAAGTAAAATCTTCAGAACTCATTTATTGCAAGAAATATGAAAGAATTTTGTATCATATGATGTGAAAATGCCCATAAATGTAAGCAAAAATGTTAAAAAGCCAATATGTAGCATAGTTCAGAAAGTTGACCTGATTGAGCAAAATTAATGTGATTTTTGGATTCAGCACACCAAAATGATCCTAAATCAGCTCAAAAAACTTAAACAATAAATTTGTTGTTGACCAGTGTTATTATTTTATGAACTATTCTGTAAAACCCTAAAAGTAGCTAAACATGTCTGATAAATGCAGTGGAATATTCTACAAACAACTCGCTGGTGTCGAGCATTAAAACTGATCCCTAAATGAACGTCAATCTGGTATTTTCCTGTCTGTTTGTGGAGGATGTGAGTGTGTTCCTGATGGCAGAAGGTCCCCGTGTTTGTCATGACCTCAGCCTTGCCGCTTTCATCTCGGCAGCAGGAAAAACCAAAGAAACGCTGTCGAAACAATGAGACAAAGCTGTCCCACCGTCCCACTGCCCCACTCCTCCTCCTCTTCCTCTTCTTCCCCTCCCCTGCTTCCAAATCCAGTGAACATATATTTTATTTTTGGGCTCTGCGTGCAAAGCGCCTCTTAAGATTTGTAAGTCAAAGCTTTTAGTCTCCCAGGGGCGGTTATGGGAGCCAGGGGCGTCGTTGTTGCAGATATGTGGCAGAGCGAGCCAGCAGCAGGTGCCTGTTTCCATTACCTAAAGGCTTCAGTATGCAAGGAACTAAGGGAAATGGGAATGGAGAAAAACATACAAAAGCAGCGTGCAGTGCAGCCCGGCCAATATTAATACAGTATTTCTTTCTTCTCTGTTCTTTCTTTTTTTTTTATGATTATTATTTCATCATTCTCAGTACTTGCTCTTTACTACTTCACATGCTTTCTTTATCATACTCACCGAAATAATGAAGCCGAAACTAAAAAAAAAGACGTTGTAATCACTGCACCTGCAACTTAGAATTATTCGCAGCGACAAATTTGACTACATTTTACTTCCAGCTCTTTTTATTTTCATTGATTCACCTGACACACTGTGTGTTTCAGCTCTCAAAGACCTAATATATCTGTTGTTCTAAAAACTTAAATAACTTTTAGACCACTAATTCTGTCAATACGCCTTAAAAGGTCAGTTAAGGTGTAGATTCTAGACTTTATAAATTTCTTTTTGGACATATTTACACTTTTATGGTCTTCTTCCAAGTCAATAAATGACTCAGGACAGTTTGAATATGGACAGAAGTTATTTGGAAGATGTAAAATACAACTTTCTATATAAAAACAAAAAAAATACTCTTGAAGTTTGACGTAAAAACTATATATATATATTTTTTTTTTACTGTTATTTTAAAGCAAATTCAACAGGTGCTAGAAAAAGTAAATTTAAAATTAACTTTTTATATACATATGATTTTACCTTTACTTAAAACACTGAATGACAGGGTTAAATACTTTCTGTTTAACCTGGATTAACTTTTATTATTGCTATAATTTATGTTATTTACTTAGATCCCCTTAGTATATTCAGAAATAAAAGTGAATTAAGTACTTTGGTAGATTTTTCAGGTATCTATAACTACTTTTTGATGACTTTTTATTATAATTTTAGCCAAATATCCTAACTTTCTCCTCCTCGCATTTTCATAACAAGCCCTTTACTGTGTTTTTAATGCATTTTTTGAAGATTGTCTATTACTTTTTTTTTTTTTTTTTTTTTTTTTTTATCAGAGTGTGTCTCCACAACATCAACCAAATTTCAGTCAATATGGATGAGACAAGTGGAAGTACAGATACTTGTGTAAAAATATTCAAGTAAAGCTCTGAAATGTTGCTGCATTATTTTGCATCATTTTTGCCTAGTTTAGTCTTTTTACTATCTTGTCTTGGAATCGTTATGTCTTTTACACAGTTTTTTCTTTTATGTCTTTTTTTGTCTCATTTCATTACATATTTAGTATTGTTTTTTGTGATGGAAATACCATGGTGTATACAGGTGTAACAAGACAAAACAGACAAGAAAGACATTAAATGAAGAACTAATAATGAATAATGTAAGGTTTGGAGGCTTCACACAGATATACTCTTTAAATTTTTTCCTTTGAGTATATTTCAGAACTTGTAGTTTTTTGTAGTAAAGAAGTTGAAACTCTACTTCCACTTTTTATATAAATATCTTTATTTCTACATGGATTTGATTTTTTATATTTACTCACCTCAGTCTCCACCTAAATCACCTCAATATAAAACTTTCTTTTCCTCCTTTTACATTATGAAGGCTCTCAGAGGACCGTTTACATATGCTCAGTTAGTCTGTCAAAAAAAAAAAAAAAAAAGTAATTATTATTATTATACTTCAATAATATTTTTAGCTGTTCTTGAAAGTTTTTGTATGAAGCAACTTATTAATAGGCTTTTTTTCTGACATAAATGACAGTTAATGTTTGTGGACATGTGAAAAACAAATACACTGTGTGTATTTGTCACACATTCATTATTGGAAAGGTAATTAAAGTCATCAAAATACACAATATAATATTTTTCTTTTTCCACTAGTCAGCCTATTTAAGACCGATTTGTGACAGAGGAATAAAAATGTTGAAAACCTTTAAAAAGAAAACGGGCTGTAGAAACATACTGCTGCATTTCAATGAGTGAGACAGTGAATAGAGAAAGGCAAACAGGCTAAATAAACCTAAATGAACTCAACATGTAAATGCTGGCCTTTTATGGCCTTTTTAAGACCAACAGAGGCTGCATCCCACACCGGTCTACTCTCTCCAAGTCATGGACGGAGCTTTTTATGCAAACGTTTTATATTTCACATGCTTGGTAAAGATAAGCTCCTTATTGTAAACGTTCTCATGCATTTTATGGGTGAATTCGATCAACTGTACTAACAGTATCATAGCTTTGGACTGCGTTTCACATTAAAAAGCTACACAGCCTGAGCAGCTCATCCATACGGAGTCACCTGGTTTTGATACCTCAAATATGCCAGATAATCTAATTCTTGGTCTAAAAAACAGACATTTCCATACGCTTAAAGCCGACCTTTTGGACATAAATATGTTATATTTGGCAGAACATGCTGTAACCAGATGTTTGTACAATCCCAAGTGACTAATACTGTTCTTTCAAAACCTTTTATTGGAAACTCTACTAAGCTATGTTTATCTCACACAGCTCTATCGTTCTGAAGGCTTTTATTGTTGAAATAGTCCAAAACACAGCTGCATGTATGGATTATTTTAATTAGTCGCTAATCAATTAGTTGTTTTGGCTACAAAATGACAAAAAATCTTAGTTATAAATCCCCTCAGCTCAATGTTTTACATGTAAAACACACATTTTATGAAGCCAAAAACATCCCATTTATTAAATTGATCATTGTTATTTTTAATACCAAAATTACAGCTTTTATTGTAACAAGCAACATCATCATTAGCCAGAGTTTGGTTATTAGAAAACATGGTCTTAGGTTGCATGCATAAGTGTGAGTTTTTTTATACAGAAGGCTGAAAATACACTTGCTTTTACTTGTACATTCTTGTGTACATGATGGCGGCCTCGTGCATCCTGTATTTGCCGTGCTTTTATTTAGAAATTAAAGCTACGCACATGCAGGATGCAACACACATGAACTGTAGGGGCATTGAAGAGGCAGGATAGGGATTATTACATTATTATTATTGGAAAGCAGAGGATGACAGCAGGCTGCTCTGCTGAACTGTGTGTGTTTTATAATACAACATACTGTAGTGTAATATAATCAGCAGTATCCTGGCAGATTTTCCAAAGTAGAAGTGGTGTTTCTCATGGTCAATCTCCTCCATTTCAAAGCAACAGTCAAATTGGATTTTTGGACTTTACATGTGATTTACAATAATAGTGCTGCTGTTACTTTTTCTGCTGGGATCATAGAATTAACAATATACCATTAACCCATAAAGACCCAAACATCCACCGTCTACCAAAATTATCTACTGATAAAAACTGTTTAATCCCTGTTGTTTCACTAATTCATGTAAATAATTGGTGTTAAATACAGTTTGTCATCTTTTCATGGTCATCAGATATGACCCATTTGGACGTTCAGAGACTCTGTGATTACCATGGAAACACAGTCGTCTTCTACAAAATTGTTTCACCAGTAAAACCCATAGAGTTGGATCAATGACAGTGGATGGAAACACTGGGTTTATGTTCAGATAATGATAGATTTTGCTGAAAAAGTCACTTTTTCCTCAGTTTCCTCCAATATTGATATAATAATCCCCAACTTTACTCTGAGCTTTTATGAATATCTACATGATTAGTAAATTAAAAGTTGGAAAATACCAGAGTTTCACTGAAAAAAAAAAAACAACACAAAATACAGAACATAATATTACAATCAATGGTAATAAACTACTTAAGGGTGGTTGAACATAAAGAAAAATTCATTTTGGAGCTGCCACAAATGTCACACTGGGTCCTTATGGGTTAAAATACATCTTGGTTGATCACTTGTGACTGGATCTGATTCCCCCACTGTCTACAAATAAAACTGCTCCTGCATCACCTAAAACATACCAATTTCCACATTGACACAGGGGAATTGAAAAGTTCTCCTGCAAATTTATTTCACTGCTGTAAAGGTGTATTTTTCTGTCTTGAGTCACTGAAGCTATGAATAAAGGAAGCAATGCATCATCAATATCAATATGACAACTTTTCCATACGCTGTTGTGATGGTTGAATTTTCAAGCAGATTGTGCAACTGCAGATATTTCCTGATGGAGGAGGTGATAAGTAGTGCCCACCTGGATTTAACTAAGCCAATAGTTAAGATTCTTCCATTGGATAATGAGGCTTATGCTGTCGGGGGCCAACAGCAAGAGTATATCCCCGAAATCCCCCCAATCCTCTGCGATATATAAGTCTATCCACAATGATTGTTAGACGATCAATATGAATTCAGTTTGAGCTACATCGACCTGATAGTGGCAGAATATTGGTCAAAGAAACTATTTTTCACCACAAAACTCCACCGACGATCAATATGAACCAAATTTTATCTCAATGAGCCTATTATTGCTTGATTTATGATTGCGGTCCCAGTGTGAGTGTGTTGACTATCGGATCACTCAGGAGGTATTTCAGTCAGGTGTGAACAGGTCCACCATCCATTCTTCATGTGTCCTCTCGTGGAATCTGATGCCACACATTTAAATGGTTAAAAAGCAGGTCTATCGCTGTCCTCATAGTGGGCAGTTTTAGGAGTATCATTCCCTCTAAGTCAAAGATGTCAAACTCATTTTTGTTCTGGGGTCATATTCAGTCCAATATGATCTCAAGTGGGTCAGACCCGTAAAATAAGAACCTAATAACCTATAAATAATGTCAACTCCAAACTTTTCTCTATGTTTTAGAGTGAAAAAATTACAATTACATTACAAACTATCCTTTAGAAAAATGTGAATAACTCAAACCATGAACAACCTGAAATTTCTTAAGATAAATAAGTGCAATTTTAACAATATTATGCCTCAGTTTATCATTTACACATGTGCATTACAACTTACAGATCACAGTGGATCTACAAATACACAAAACATTTGGTAACAGGCAGAATATTTACTTTATTACTTCTCTTAAGACATGTCAGGTTGTTCATATCTGTTCAGGTACTTTTTTCAGTTTGGTAATGTAAACATTTTCGTGTAATTCTACTTTTTTACACTAAAACAAAGCAAAAAATTCGGAATTGTCATTATTTAATGGTTATTATGATATTATTTTACTGGTTTGACCTACTTGAGATTGAATTGGATTGAATGTAGCCCCTGAACTAAAAGGATTTCGACACCTGTGACTGTTGATATCCAAGTGTAGTTTGTACATTTCACAAATTCATCCCATGGGCCGGATTCAATCAATCAATCAGTCAATCAATCAAATTTTATTTATGTAGCGCCCAATCATAAACAAAAGTTATCTCATGAAAATGTACATATCGAGTTGGTCGAAACCAGACTCTAAGCCACAGGTGTCAAACATGTGGCCCGGGGGCCAAATCCAGCCCTCCAAAGGGTCCAGTCTGGCCCTTGAGATGAATTTGTGACATGCAAAAATTACACTAACATATGAACAATCCTTTTAGTTCAGGTTCCACATTCAGACCAATTCAATCTCAAGTGGACAGGACCAGTAAAATACTATCATAATAACATATAAATGATGATAACTCCAAATTTTTCTCTTTGTAAATGTAAATATTTTCATGTATTTACACAAAAACAAAGTATAATTTTGCAAAGAATGTGAATAACCTGAGCAAATATGAACAACCTGAAATGTCTTTAGAGAAGTAAGTACAATTTTAACAATATTCTGCCGTTATTAAATGTTTTGTGTATTTGTAGATCCACTGTGATCTGTAAGTTCTAATGTACATGTGTAAATGATAAACTGAGACAGAGTATTGTTAAAATTACACTTATTTTTTCAGTTTGTTCATGTTATTCACATCTTTTGAAGGATAGTTTGTAGAAGTAAACCCTTTCATAATGTTAATTTACTTTTTTTGCTCTAAAACATAGAGACAAGTTCGGAGTTGACATTATTTATATATTATTATGTTAGAATTTTACTGGTTCGGCCCGCTTCAGATCAAATTTAGCGGAATGTGGAACTGAACTAAAATGGGTTTGACACCCCTGCTCTAAGCCAATTTACAGACACCCAACAGAATCCTCCAGGAGCAAACACTTGTAACTGGTGACAGTGGTGAGGAAAAACTTCCTTTTAACATTGGATTGGATTGGACCCTATGTTGGACCAGTTTTGGCCCGTGGGCCATATGTTTGACACCCCTGCTGTAAGTGCTTCCTGGAGATTATACCATCAGGGTCACCCTCCCTGTGGATGTCATGAACCTCTGCAGTTACACTTGTCAAACAACATCTGCCTCCCCGCTTGAGTCATCCTCCCATTTTTTTTTTTCTCGTGTTATTTTCAGACATACTTCAATTATGTCAGAGCGATGCTTTGTCATCGGCTGACCCGAGCACCTTTTACTTTACAGACTCTGAATTGCTCTATTTATAGGGATCAGAATGTATTATGTGGTTACGACTGAGCATGTCCACTCACTTAAGCAATCATATCACCGTTAAGAGAAAGTGAAAGAGCAGAGACGGGAGAAAAGTGAGTATGACTTGTAAATTTGGAGGCTATTTGTAGAAACACACACACACACACACACACAAACACACACACACCAGGGAAGACCTGCACAGTCTCGCACTAAAACAGAGGTGACAGACTCTGGCAGCAGCAGTCACGCAAGTCAAGTAGCCTTGTAGTTGTCACGCTATCGCACATACACCCCACTTCCACGTCTCCTGCCTCTCATGCTTTTCTCTCCCATCTGTCCATCTTTCCTCATTGGATCGAAACATGTTTTTTATTTACAAAAATCTTTTTAATCAACACTTGTCTCTAAGCAGCGTCAGCCCAGAAGTACATTATCGCCCCTTGTGTGTGTGGAAGTGTTTGTGTCTGGAATTTCTCTGCTTTTAATCAGAGTGTTTGCTATCACAAGTCAAAACATGTTACCCGTCAAACAGACTTAATTATCAAAAGGCAAAAAACTTATGAAATACATAGCTCAGACATTACATCTTGATTTTTTTTTTTTTTTTTTTTTTTTTTTAATGGTGGAGAAACATGGGCTGTATGGCGTCTGCTTTAAAAGTTTGCTTTAAAAATGAATCTAAACTTCCCCCTCGAAAATATTTTTAAAGTATATTTTGCAGCTTTATTTATCCAGCTCTGTTACCATCTGTTTTTCATTCCTCCTCCAATGTTGTACTAGTCGATTGTTTGTTCCATTTTTACTCTTATTTGCTTTTCTGAGGATGGTGGAAAGATAAAAATTGAACATAATGCTGTAAAAGTCTGGTTAGAGTCAAAATCTGACAGTGTTTTGACTCTAGTTTTGAGAAATTATTTGTACAGTAACGACTCTAACCTCAGTTGGGTCCCGATTAAACGCAGTCAACCTCGTTCCCGTCATACTAAATGTGACTCATGTAAAGTTAGCTTTGGAAAGTTGTTTGTGTTTGTCAATAATGTATGGGTGCTTGAGTTTATTTGCCAACTGAACCACCGTTTTTTTTTCCCTTCTGTGTCTCTGTGCAGTCTCTGACAGGCTTCGCCCTGGTGGTGAGCAGCGACGGGATGGTGTTTTACGCCTCCTCGACCATTGTGGATTATCTGGGATTCCATCAGGTGGGTTCAACCTCTTGTTTAGGTTTTAGACATCTTACAATCTTGGAGGTTATGCATTATGTGGAGGCTGTTCTTGCTTCTAAATCTGAAAGTTCTCATTTCAGTAACAACATTCATCACTGTCTTCTTGATTGAGACTGGGTATTTACAGTATTTACAGTGGTGGCCAAATTTATTAGATCACCTGACAGATCTGAACATACTGACCTTTTTTTTGCCTCCTAAACATTTTTTTTATAATGTTCACGAAACACAGATGGTCGCTCTGAGCACAACAATTATCAGATGAAGTGAGTCCGACTGTTTTTATTTTATTTATTTTATTGTTTTTTTTTGTTTTGTTTTGTTTTGTTTTGGGTTTTTTTCTCAGGGAAATTGTACATTAATTCACATTGTTGTAAATGCACCAGAGTTATTCCAGTGGCTATTTTTCATTTGCAGTCTGGGTGTAACAACCAAAGTATACACTTCACCCCAAGGTTAAAGTGGCACAGGCCAATTTACGTATATCCCCTGTGCCAGATTATACCACCATGATATCAGTATTGTTGACTGATAGACACAAGAATTACTTAATTTGTCAACATTTTATTGGGGGTTCAGCTTTGTCAAGTAAGTTAAGTGAGAAAACTACATGACTTAAATCTTAAAACTCTAACAATTACATTTATTACCTTAACCACTAAAAATATCAGACTTCCACAAAGATCAAAGATTCCTACCACACTTCTCAGTAGTGTTCACACATTAAAAATAAAGCGTTATAATGCAGTTGTAACATAATGTTCAATTAATCTGACTGTTCATAATATAATAAAAGTCAAAACGTCCTGAAACTTCAAGTTCAGGCCAAAATATGTTAAATTGTCACCAAAATTTTGTCCACTTTTAACTTTAATACTTCCTTAATGGGCAGAATAGACCTTATATATTTACCAGAATCACACAGCTGTGTCGTAACACTCACCATCAGCATCCTTTGAAGCATGGTCACACCTGACAATGCACAAGGGATTTGGATTCTTCTGTTAAAAAATATGATATAGCGTGATATTGACAGTGAAGTAGGCCTGGCTTGTTTTGGGTAAAATGACCTAAATCTCCTTATGAAGGCTCTATTTCATGGTTTTTATAGAGCATAAGGATGACTGTGTAGATATTTCATTCATTTTATCCAGTCCAATCCAACTTTATTTATAAAGCACTTTAAAACAACTGCAGTGAACCAAAGTGCTGTACAGAAGAATAATTAAAACCAAAATAGAAGAATAAAATACAGAATAGATTTAAAGACGTAGAAATTGTACAAAAAAGAAAAAGTGCTATACAGGGGAATAAATAAAACCCAAATAAAAGAATAAAATAAAAGATATATTAAAAAGCCATACAATTAAAAACAACAAAATAAATAAATAAATAAAAAGATAAATAAGAACAATAAACCACTACCAAATAAAAACAATAGAATAAAGATAGTACCTTCAAACATCTCACATGGTTTCAAAAGCCAAGGAGAAAAAATGGGTAGTTTTATGGGTATTTTAATAATTTTGAGTATTTTAATAATTTTGACAGCCACTGTAATTTCAGTATTCTTTATTTCCTTTAGATTTGCAGTTAAATCAGTTTAGATTTGAGGATGTTCACTTAAGTGCACTTATTATTACAAGTAAAGTTAAAGAAGCGTCAAATTTCTCCCGTTTCTTCCACTGTTTCTCTTTTGTCCTCATCCTCTCAGTACATCCTTCCCTTGACTTCTTTCCCTCTTTCTTTCGTTTCAACCCGGGGCTAATGAGCCAGATTAAAACGTCTCCTTTTCAGTCTGCCTCCCTGCTGCCTGGTGGCTCTATGTGGAGAGCAGAGTGAGCCCGCTAAGAGGCCA
The DNA here is from genome assembly GCF_902148855.1 of Sphaeramia orbicularis. Lineage (NCBI taxonomy): Eukaryota > Metazoa > Chordata > Actinopteri > Kurtiformes > Apogonidae > Sphaeramia > Sphaeramia orbicularis. The sequence goes on along the minus strand of NC_043976.1, from coordinate 36,318,973 downwards.
CAGGAAGGTGAAGACCTCAGTTTCACCCTGAGATACACTCAGTGGGCGTCTGTGTGAGCATGTGGGTGTGGGGGGCACTGATAAGTCGCCAACGGCTTCACTTCCTTCCTCTCTGGTGGCTTTACTCAGCCAGTCATTAATTATGGATGATATCAACATAGGCGAGCCTGTCCTGTGATACTGCAATCACCCTCCTCCTTCAAAACCATGAAGAAAGTGCTTTTCACTGTAAACCACTCCTTTGCCCCCACATGCCCACTGACACACACAACAGAATGACACTTTGGGATAGAAATACTTCTGCTACAATACTCCCACTTGGTTTACAAGCAGACAGGTAATAATCCAGCGCCACAAAATCAACGTACAAACCGAGGTGGGAATATTGTGCTACAGTACACAAATATGCACATGAATACAGAAACAGAAAAAGGAAATTAAAACTGTAAATTGAACAATATGTGTATGAATGAGTATCTTTATACTGTTTGGTACACTACATAAAATTTACATTTATTAGTATTATTACACCACCGAAGATGCTATAGGCTAGATTATTCCTGATTGTCTGTCAGGATTACACAAAAATTACTAATACTATTGAACAATGGTGAAATGGTAGAGCATAGGTCCAAATGCATTTTATTCTTGAGGTTCATTCATACTTCAATTATGAACAGAAAGGAATACATTAATATTGGTTAAAGGATTCTAAAGGTTTATTTCCTTCATTATTCCTGTATTAGTCTTTGCATTTTACCCATCCTAACGCACACAGTGGTGCGCAGACAAATGCCCACAAAACAAATGCCCACAAGACAATTGCCCACAACCTTATTGAAAAAAGAGACAAATGCCCACAATTTGTAGTATGGCATTATTCCAATGGGGGAACTATATGAAGCATGCAAATACTGCAGATATTTTAAGTACATATGTACTGCAGATATCTACATATGTAATCAGTATCCAGTTGTTAAGCAACAATAGTCCAAATAGTTATGTCATTGTAACATTATTGATGCAGGATCTGAATTAAGCCTTTATTAGATAATAAGCCCTGCGATGAACTGGTGAAATGTCCAGGGTGTACCCCGCCTTCACCCGTAGGTAGCTGGGATAGGCTCCAAGCGACCCCCATGACCCTAGTGACGATAAAGCAGGTTCACATAATGAATGAATGAATGAATGAATGAATAGATAGATAATAAATCAAAGAGAAAATTGTTTGTAGGATTTTGTTTTTCAGACATTTTTTTAAGAAACCTCTAAGAATTATGTAAATACTGAGATCAATCACAAATCACATTTGAAAAACTTGTTTAGTGTTTTATTAGTATGGATTAATTAAGATTAAAGTAACAATGTATACATACTACAGTTTTTCTGTCTACAAAGACTCAGCTTTGAGTAGTTGAAATAGTTTATTTACTAATAAGTAGATTAATTTACCTACTAACAGTCATGCACTATTTAGTGTTAAAATTCCTTTGTAGTTGATTGATGTTTCTTAATTAGGTTATTAACTTTGCAGAGTGATAGTCATACAGCATGCACTGTATATCACACCTTGTGCACTGTTTGGGCTTGGAGTCGGTGTTTGTACTCAATTAAGGCTCACTGCCTTTTACCTCCATCACATAAAGGGTTGTGTTGTCCACACCTTGATTTCTATAATCACTGCTGTATGCGGGGTACACCCTGGACATTTCGCCAGTTCATCGCAGGGCTTATTATCTAATAAAGGCTTAATTCAGATCCTGCATCAATAATGTTACAATGACATAACTATTTGGACTATTGTTGCTTAACAACTGAATACTGATTACATATGTAGATATCTGCAGTATATATGCACTTAAAATATCTGCAATATTTGCATGCTTCATATAGTTCCCCCATTGGAATAATGCCATACTACAAATTGTGGGCATTTGTCTCTTTTTTCAATAAGGTTGTGGGCAGTTGTCTTGTGGGCATTTGTCATGGAATCCACACAGTACCTAGCATTAGCATTAGTGCTAGCATTAGCATTAGCACATAGCAATTAGCATTAGCATAGGGCCAGTGATGTTGATTTCCTTTATTGTTCCTGGAGGTAAATTTGAGCTGCATTTTACCCATCCACATAAACACACATACACACACACACAGTACCTAGCATTAGCATTAGTGATTAATAGTAGCACATAGCACACATTAGGAGCAGTGAGGTTGATTTCCATTATTATTCCCGTAGTTTAATTCAGTCTCTGCATTTTGTCCATCCTAATGCACGCGCAGTACCTAGCATTAACATTAGTACTAGCGATTAGCATTAGCATTTAGCACACATTAGGAGCAGTGTCTCCAGATCTTCATCAGCACCATGTTCAGAAGCACTGATAGGAGAATGAACCTATTTAATACCTGTTTATAATGGTGGGAGACAAGCCATCACAGAAAGGCGAGGGGTCAAAGTGCACCTAAGGTTAGGGTCAATGTAGTATAAAGTAATGTGCTATTGTAATTGTAACTGACCACACGCTTGCAAACATTATTAACATTGGTTATGAATGTTAAGCGGTATGACCACAACAGGACAACCAATGGTCACAAATATTATGACAACAAACGTGGCAAAAGAGAGGGCTGTGCTTATATCAGTGTTCTAAATGGCTGTGATCTTTGTTTTTATTTGTTGAGGTGAGAATTTGTTCTCTCAACTATTGTCTGTGTTGCACCCTGCAATTCCCAGTGGACATCCATAAATACAGATGAAATGAAAGCGTAGTCTGTATCTGCATAAATAGCATAAATAAGCCATTTTTCTTATTCTTATACTTATTCTGCTCTTTGATGTAATGTTAGCAAAGATTTCATATCAATATTTTTATAAAGAACAGCTCAAGAAGAGAAGACAGTAGGTGCATTTCTGTAAAATATCTAGAGAATGTGAAGCGAAGGTGGTCACAAAAAGGAAAAAAACTAATTATGTTAATATTCATAAACTATTTCTATCTAAGATTATTATTAGTAGTAGTACTTTATTTTACCAGGTAAAATCAATTGAGAACAGCTTCTCATTTACAATGATGACCTGGCAAGTGGCCCCAACAGATAAAAACAAAGACAAAACAGAACAAAGAAAAACAGATAAAAGGAATCAGTACAAATGAATCCAAGACTTGCAACCAGTGATGGAGTGCCGTTTTTCATAGAAGAGACAGAAATCATTTTCTCTGTCTCTTCATTGGTCCACATAACCTGTTCTATCAGACGTGACTTCACACTTTATTAAATATGTGGGAAAACGCAGCAAACAGCTGTTCAGTCTGTTACATCTTGGTGACATCAGACTTTCTTTCTACATTTCTATTCAGCTGCTCTGTGAGGAAAAAAAGGCCAAAAACCACCTCAAGCATGCTAAAAAACATTTTTGTGAAAACACGCCTTGCAACAGTCTAGGAGATAAAAGCATCTGCATCTGTGAAACACAGGGTTTTGTTTTATAAGGTGATCACAAAAAGTGAAAAACCCCTATTAATCTGTGCACATGCATTTAAAACTCTATTTGAGTATTCACAGATAATTTTAGACTTTAGAGACTGTCAACAAAACCCGTTCACACTTGTTAATTTTTTGTGATTGTGATTGTTTTTCACACCACATGCTTTTGCCTTTTAGGCCTTGACAACATGTCACATAATTCTGAGCCCACAATTGTATTCAGAATAAGGCTTTTCCTTAATATACCACAGAATGCTCTAAGTACTAAGTAGCACCACAAGAAAGCCCTGGAGAAGAGTAGAAAACCTCCACTGGCCTTTCATCCCATTTGTTACTGGGGCAGTTCCACTTTGAAGGTCAGCGAAAATATCACTTATTTTTTTCCCCGTCTTTTCCTCTTTCTGTTTTTTACGAGAAACATAAACAATAGTCACTGGATCCGTCTGTCTGCTCGACTGCCAGTAGGGAACCAAACCACAGGACGAAGGGCTCGGCGAAGACGGTGGGAACAGATTGTGTTTTCAGAGGCAGCCGATCAAAAACCCTTGCGTGCCACCATTCTGGAAATTATGGAGAAAGTAGAGGGAGGCGGGAGAGAGGGAAGAGGAGAAGGTTGAACATTTTAGTGAGGAATCTGTCATGGAATGACAGAGAGCAAAGCTATTGCTGGAAAAGAGAGAGAGAGAAAAAGAGGCATGACGAGAGTGGGCTGGACCCTGACTCACTGTGTGTGTAGATGGGGAGGCTGGACTGCTGTTCAGGAGCTGGTGTCACGCGATGTTTGCCAAACACAGCTGCCCTCGCTGGCCCTGCAGCTGCCCCTACGCTGTTACTGCACTGGCTAAATGCTTTTGCATGGGTGTATGTGCAGCCATGTATGTGTCTTTGTGTGACTTTCATTGGCTTCCTATGTACAGGGCAGCATGGTTCTTGTGTGTGACGATGGGATTAACATGCTCCCTGGGAATCCTGGGGCAGACAGAGTGTTTCTGAGCAGCAGGAATAGGAGCCCCCTACTCACCCCTAACAGTAGCAACAGCTCAGAAAAGTTACTGTAGACCGAGGGTGTCAAACATATGGCCCGTGGACCAAAACTGGCCTGCAAAAGTGCCCAATTGCAAGTCACTGTTATTGTCTTTTGTTTTTGTACTGCTTTTATTCTGATTGTATCTTTTATACTTGTACTCTGAGAGACCTCTGCATAATAATTCCTATGTACCTGAATGTGTACAAATGGCAAATAAACCATCTTATCTTCAACGTATAAATAATGACAAGTCCAAATGTTTTTCTTTTACAGAAAGGTCTAAAACAGAGAAAAGTTTGGAGTTGTCATTATTTTTCTTTTATTATGTTATTATTTTATACTTTCTTTTTTATATTTAGATACTTTCCTCCTCAAACTAATCCTCTCTGTCCTGATTTTCCCTGCAGACTGATGTGATGCACCAGAATGTGTTCGACTACATCCACATAGACGACCGTCAGGAGTTCAAACGTCAGCTCCACTGGGCCATGTGTCCACCACAGCACCAGGGGACACAGGGACACCAGGACAACCAACTCGCCACTGGGACAGGTTGGTATCTCACCATGGAACCAGTGCAGTTTCGAATAACGGTTACATAATTCGATTACACATCAAATATAACTGTGACCTGTAACAAAAAAATGCGCTTTACACTTGTCAATGGTTGCATCTTAAAGTATATTCAGGAACAAGATTGTGTAGAATACAACACCAAGACAGACGGCCAACAATATTAATACACCCATAAAGTTGTAATAAATGTGTTTTCAAACACCTTCCTTTTCATTCCTATTTATACACATTAGTAATCACCTTTGGCCAGGTTCAATGATTACATATTGAGTTCCAATTATGCTTTATCTATCAAGAATAAGTCACATTGTCACAATCATTTCATGAGAAGAAGTAAAATATTTTATTCCAACTTTATGGGTTGGAATAAAATAGTGTGTAATGAAATTAGAAAAAAGCTTTAAAAGCTTTATTCTATGGTCTAGATAGAAATTAAACATAGTAAACTGCATTACTTCAGGTAAAAAAGTTATATTTTTAATTACATATGTAAGATAGTAGCTAGTGATTTGTAATTCAGTTACATTTTAACCACTTTTTGGGACTTCCAATTTGTTTCTAAATGTAGTATGATTTATTATAATATTACCCTCTTTATTTTGCATTTCTTCAGTGAAAATAATGTATTTTCCTAAATGTAATGCATGGATCATGTTGATGTTCATCAAAGCTCTATCAATACAGAGAAAGCTGAAGAAAAAGTGACTTTTTCAGCTAAATTTATCATTAGTTGACCATAAAAACAAATGTCTACAACCACTGTCATTGATCCAACTCCATGGGTTTTACTGGTGAATCAATGTTGTAGAAGATGACGGTGTTTCCACGGTAACTACAGAGCCATTGAACGTCCAAATGGGTCATATCTGATGACCATGAAAAGATGACAAACTACATTTTACCTCAGTTATTTACATGTATTGATAAGATTATTGATTCAGAAGCTATTGAACAGTTTAGATGAGTAGATGCTTTTGTCACCACAAAAATAAGGTCTTTAAGGATTAAATGACAAAATAAATGCCACTGGCTACAGTTACTTGGAAACAAACAACAAAACAATGTAATTTTTGGTCAAAATCATACTTGAGGTAATAGAGTTGGGAAACTGTTTTTTAACCCAAAAAAAAGGGCATTAAAATGGCTGTATTTTCAGTAAAATTTTCACAATATTTAAAACTCTGATAGTTTAATAAAACACCAACATTATCTTATTTAGGGCTGACAAATGATCCCATAACAGTTGATCAGTTTCATGAAACCACTTTTTCTTCTTTCTCTCTTCTTTCTGACATTGACGCCCTCTGTGGGTTCATCATATACGTCGCTATAATAACGGAGTATTTTTTGCTTGTTGGTTTTCAGGTGAAGACTTTGTGGTGAGCAGTCTGTTCCATTCTCCAGAGGCGGGGGGAATTCCTCCAGAGCTTTCCTGCTTCCTCAACAGATGTTTTATCGCCAGAGTCAGATGCCTCTTGGACAGCACCTCTGGATTCCTGGTGAGTGGGTTTAACCAAACTTCCCGACTTAAAGCTGTAATATATAACATTTAAGTATCTACAGGTGAAGGTTATATGTTTTGTTGAGTTGCGTGACTACATTACATTATATGTTTGACAATATTCACAAATTCAGAGAAGAATAAAACTCAAATACCTGATGGATACATGATTCTGGAGTCAGTGCAGATAGATTTTTGTCAATAGGGGTGATTGTTATTAAGGCTGGGAGATAAAACAATCATCATTATTGCAATATACTTTTATATCACATTAAATGTCATTAGAGTGTTTTTCCTTTTGTCTTTGAGACTATTTCTTTTACATTCTCACTTGAAACACTTACAAAATGTTCCATGTTTTACTGTTTTATTTATCATAGAAGAGTTTAAAAGCACAAATAATGAGCTTTTAAGTCACTTTCACTGTTACATGAGGGCTCAGATTGGACTTATTTTCATTATTTTGGTTTAATGATGTGAATGACTCAAGAAAATGAACAAAAATAAGCACTAAATCATGAAATACAAGGTGATCAGTGAATTCTTGTCCTATACACCTCTATTTTCATCTTTTTTCACCTGTAATTTGCATCTTTTTGGCTTTTTGGCTACTAATAACCATCTGCTTTATTCAGCTTTGACCTTCTGTAGCATTCCCCTTATGTCTTTTACATTGTTTTCATATTGTTGCATTTTTTACATTGTTTTCTTCTTATTGCATCAGTCACATTTTCTTTTTTTGTGTCTTTTACATCATCTTGGGTCCTGTTTCATCTACTGTACGACATCACTTTCAACAAAGTAATCAAAGAAAAACTACATATAACCATCTGGTTTTGAAATGGGTCAAGCACTCCAGCACCACTTGTCATAAAGGAGAAATTATTTCACTCTAAATATAGACCAACGTGTTTCAGCTTGTGGTCATCCTAGTGACCCTGGTCTATATTTAGAGTGAAATAAAACTCTGCTGCAGGAGTTCTTGACCTGCAGGTAGTTTTTCTCCTTCTCTGTGCACCTTGGAAATAGGTGAAGTTGTGCCAGAAAAGTCTATTTAGCTAAACTACAGCACAGGCAACAAACATACGGCCCGTGGGCCAAAACCGGCCTGCCAAAGGGTCCAATCTGGCCCATGGGATGAAGTTGCGAAATGCAAAAATGACTCTGATATTAATAATCAAAAGTGTCAAAAACATTTTAGTTCAAGGGCTACATCATAGTAACCTATAAATAGTGACAACCCCAAATTTTTCTCTTTGTTTTAGTGTAAAAAAGTAAAATTAAATGAAAATATTTACATTTACAAACCATCCTTTCATAATAATCTAAACAAATATGAACAACCTGACATGTCTTAAGAGAACTAAGTGCAATTTTGACAATATTTTGCCCGTTACTATGTTGTTTTGTGCTTTGTAAGTTGTAATGCAAAGCTATAACTGATAAACTGAGGCATAATATTGTTAAAATTACACTTATTGTTCTTAAGACATGTCAGGTTGTTCACATTATTCTCATTTTAAAGGCAACTTTGTAGATGTAAACATTTTCATAATGTAGTTTATACTTAAATTTAGTTTTTTTTCTCCAGTTTTCCACTATTTGACTTGAGATCATATTGGACCATATGTGGCCCTTGAGCTAAAATGAGTTTGACACCCCTGAACTATAACTTTAAAGAAATGATATCACATTTATCCTGATAATTATCGATATTGACTCACACGACAACATTTTTCCATCATTATTGCCTTGCTCTAACTCCTATAATTCTTTGCCACTTTATTGCTTTCATTACAAGACAACTAGAAGCAGAAATTACCCATTTTTGCATTTTTAGCTCATTTAAAAAGTGCAGAATATGAAAATTGTGCTCTGAGTAAATGGTGGCCGCTTTCTGGGAGACGACTCAAGTTTATAAAAAGTTATATGACCCCATCCGTGCAGCATAACTTCATTTTTAATTGCAGTGCGTACAATTATTTATAGTTATATTGCAAAGTATTATAATGTAATTGGGTGGCTGGATGCAGCAGCAGAATAGGAGCGTGGTTCATCCCTCGTGGCTGTGACTAGAGTGGTTTGGAGAACAGCAGTGGAAAAGCCAGAGGTCTGATGACAGAGCAACAAGAATGTGGGTTTGGACGGTTTCATCAGGGTCGGCGGAGTTCACTGTCACCAAGTCCACTGACGCTGGCTGCACAACCGAAATTCTAGATGGCAGTTTTCTGACATATACTGGGAGCTGTAGTGGCCAAGTTGTGAGCGAATGTTGTTGAGATGCTTTCTTCATCAGTCATCGTAATTACGGGAAAAACACATAAATTGTAATGTCATGCACGATCCTTTTTCAGCTAAAAACATTGAGTCCGAAATAAAATCTGATTAATATGCCAGTAAGTCTTGTCTTAAATCTAAATGCGTTTTCAACACCCTATACAGTAATGACTCATTTTTAATGAACTGCATCAATAAATGTGCTACTGGAAGCAATGGTTTAGGCACAAAACTATCACCACTATAAATCTGGTTTTCCAGAACACAGGGTCACGATCCGAAATGGGAATCGGAGCCATTTTTATTGGGTTGAGTAAATTGCATAACAGGAATATGACATGTAATCATTATCTAAATGAGAATAGAAGAAGAGTTTATATATGTTGACATCACCAAAGTAATGTGATGATATAAAAGTACAAAGTAAGACAAAGGATGAAAATGACAAAAGATGCAAACAGTGTAGAAGATGCAACAACATGAAAACAAAAAACATGTAACGAGATGAAAACAGTGTGAATAAGGGCAAGCATAAAAGAAGAAAACAAGATAAAAACAATTTAAAGTTACAAACTGATGTAAAAACTGAAATGAACTTGGATGACGCAACAAAATGTTAATTACATGAAAGAAACAACATGAGACTCAAACTGTGCATGAAATACACAAGACCACAATGATGCAAAAGATTACAATATCAAGAAATTTTTTTTTGTAAAAATATAGAGATTGTGACATTTCAGGACGTATATTTTTAAAAACTAGCTCCTGTGGAGACATAAAATAGATTTATTTGTATCTTAAGCGGCACTGGAAGGTAAATCCGACATTAATATAAATCAGCCACTGGGACAAAGTGCAGAAGTCAGAGTGCAGAATTCGGACCACAGCACTCAATACACTGAACTGACAGAACTGAGAAGTCACACGACACACTGCCTCATCTAACATGTAGCTCCGCCCACCTTCTCCAGCCTCACTGACTGCACAGAGCAAAGAACACTATTAAACAACATATAGAGTATTTAGAACAATAATTCCTATTCGATACTATATACTATCATGAATTTGTCGTTTCTTTCATCAGTTGCCACAGTACTGTGGTAGCAAAATGCACAAAAGAATGCACTGAAGTATACACCATATATCACCACAGTACTGTGGCAACAAGAGGCTAATGAGTTCATGTAACAGTATCTGTGATTGGCTCTAGTACAAATGCTAACATTTGATTGGCTCTGTGGCAATAGACAAACAGATATTTCATACCAGAGTACTGTGGCAGTAGCCATTGCCTTAAAATATTATATCTTGCTGTGCCTTTTATGTATAGCATGAGGATAAAAAAAACATAATTAACCAGAAAATATAATATAGAAACAAATTCTCTGTGGTTGTTCATAAGTGAGATAAGTGAGTAGTAACTCACATTTTTTTGTCGTCTTAAATCACTCAGATCACCTGTGTTAATCTTAAATTTGATTATCGACTTATAGGTTTTTCTGATTTGACATTCATTATGGCAGTAATTTTGTCCTCCCCAGACGATGCAGTTCCAAGGTCGGCTGAAGTTCCTCCACGGCCAGAAGAAGAAGTCAGCCTCCGGAGCCCTGCTGCCCCCCCAGCTGGCTCTGTTCTGCATCGGCGTGCCCCTCCTGCTGCCCTCCATCACAGACATGAAGATGAAGAACATGCTAATGAGGGGGAAGAGCAAGGGAGGAAGTGGAGGGGTTCTGTCTGCTATGGAACATGGGTAAGACACATGTTCATCTTCTCCTGTGAGGATCCACTGATTGGTTTAATGGCCGCACTTTGGTTAAAGGTCACCCCTGTCAACGCAAAGCCAGGGTCTGAGACACCACTGGTCCAATTTGAGGAAATCTGAAAGATGAGGGATTTTATCGCCTCCTCTAGAAACAAAACTGATTTGCCTTTTGGGGGCTGCTAGAAGTAAAGGTCAAGGTTCTAAATAGGTCAAACTCCAGTGTTGTTGGTGGGGAAAAAAAAAAAAAAGTTTAGTGACCACTCCAAACCAATATTGGACTAAAAAAATACAGTGACGTCCATTTATTTTGCTGCTTATTCATTTATGAATTTTTCACCAGCTTTTCACCCGAGAAAGTTACATTAACACAAATAAGCCCTTCTATTTATGTGTTTATTTATTCATTAGTTAATTTGGTAGGGACAGTGCATATTAATGGACATCTGTATTGAGACAACATCAGATGTAAATATGCTGGATTATAGCTAATGTGTTAATTTGCATTCCTAGTAACGAAACACACAATTAACATACAAACAGAGCAGCATGATAAACATATAACACATTAAAAGGTAAAGGGTTAAAATGATCACAAGACTGGTTTTCTTTAAGTCACTGTTACCCATGAGGCTTAATTAAAAACCCTCCAAAATCCAGAGTTGCAATACAAAATTACTAAAAATTGTTGAAATGGCATCGATTTACAGCTTTCTTTGCTACTTCGAAACCTAGAAATGAATTAATTTATAACTAAACTATAAGCTACCTTTAATATGACGATGCTGCAGACCTGGACATGAGAAAATTGTCCTTAAATAAACCATTATTGACTACACTTGGACTAAAGGAACATCAGTAATCCTCAATACATCTTAACTTTATGATTAATTGTTCTTGTTTTGCTCTTGAGTTCCTTAAAAGTACCCAAATAGCAAAAATATGGGGAATTTAAGCCTTCTCGTGATATGTAGCATATCTATCTATATTGGCACAAGTAATATGTTTGACTTGATGACTTTTTTTTGGGGGGGGGGGGTTTCTGTGATCATGCTTAGGGAGGTCGCTGGTGATCTGGTGGTCATCCAAAGGCTACACCTACCTACCTGTGCCCAATTAGAGCAAACACAATAAATAACATGGCTCATGGTTTGTGCATCATTAACATAACTAGGAGACTGACAGGTCCCACTGCCCCCTCTACTGTTCATTACTTCTCATTTGTACACTGATTTCTATACCTTAATTAACCCTCATAGACCAAGACTGAACATATCTATTGCTTTAAAATACCTACTGAAGCTCCGATCATATCTATATGCTTTGTAAAGTCAGGTAAATTGGAATTTTTGTCTTGTTAAAAACAGACTTACTTCATTCTTTGCATTTCTTCAATTGAGTATATATAAATTCTACACTGTCAGTTAAAGTCTAAATAAATACGATGAAAAAAAAAACTGATAATACAATGAGAAATGGATTTAACTTGCTCAGCAAAGGTTAAATGTGTACATAAAACTATTTGGAAGCTGAAAACATCAGCTTTTTACACTAAAAACTAGTTAACAGTAAAAACACCATTTTTTTCCTTTTAGAAATTTCAGCCAAATGATCCATTCTTCAGCAAACTGGAAACGTCAACTTAATGAGTAGATGAAATTTCAGGTTCTACTGATACCAACTTACACAAAACTATAGACAGAATAAATATATGAGAGTCCAAAGCAATGCTCTGAGAGTTAAGCAGAAGTACAAATGATCTAATATAAGGTACATCTTACAATAAAATACGGCTGTAAATGCTTGGAAATGCATATATTTATGATGTTTAACTATAAGACATGATGTTATACACCCTCATCTGTGCAACATCCAATTTTATATCTTCACTTAAGCTAGTAAATTTAATGTAGTCATGAGTAAAGCTGTAATTTAGCTCTCATTTAACCTCCTAATGTCCACCAGGTCACCGGCTGCCCATTTCAGGTGTAGGTTTAGGGTTACACTTGAATGATGTAAGGTTGGTTGTTTTTCAACTGCATGCTAGAGAAACTAGAAGATGTTTGCTTTAAAACAAAATCTAATATGGTATTTTGGCTTTATACTTCTTCTCAACTTAACCCGAACCCCATTTTAGGGTCAAGGTTAGGATTCTATAAAAACTGCAGATTTTAAAAGGTTATTAATATTTGTACTCCTGCTCATTTCAGATGTAAAATCTGATTGTCTCAGCACAAGAAATTGCAGAATCTGCACTTTTTTACGCATTCCTCGGACAGATATTTTTCTGAAATGATCTTCAGAGACCATGAAATATGTCCGACATTAGAGACCAGGGATAGACGCCACCTACTATGTTAATTAAAAACTTAAAATTCCTCACATTCCTAACATTGAGAGACATTTGTTCCTGAAGTAAATAAAGCAACTTCATTCATTCCAGTTGAAAATTAAACCATTGTGTGTTAGTGAGTAACCTATGTTCTATTGATGCTAATTCTATATGTTATAATCACTCTCTTAACTCATTGATGATGCCATCCATAATGTGCAGTGCAGTAAGTTTAAGGATAAATCAATCAGTTAATCAAAACAATGACAAACTGAAATGTTAACCCCTATCTACTACAGAGTGAATGAGGATAGAGTGCAGTGTAGGACCTGTAACCTAAAGTGTTGGTCATAACGGAGTCGGGTAAGGTCAGACTCTGTTCTCAATTTTCAGATGAGACAAATCCCGGAAAAGATGAGTCACTTTTGGAAAGACTCTGATGAACTATAGTGAACCAAACCTAGATATTTGTGCATTGAATCATTCATCAAATGGTAAAAAAAGATACACAAAAATACATTTTGCGGACATTCACCACACAGTCATCTGAGAGGCCTGTTCGTACCACATCCGTCTAAATGTCAAAGACCACCGCAACTTTATATAATCTGAGCTGATTGGTTTGTTTTTGCGACTAATGATCTCATTTTCCTGTTTCTCTGATCCCACGCTCCCCTTCATCCCCCTCCCTTACAGCGAGCGAGGGGATCACCTCCGGAGACACTCCTTCAGTGGAGGAATGGGGGACGTTTCAGACCCTCTCCTCCTGTCCTGTCCTACTCCTGGGGGGAACCAGCGAGGCCACCACACTCCATGGACCCCACTCTCCAAGGACAACCTCAAGTACCGGCCTGAAGGTTACTACAACCAGGAGGAGCCACTCAATTACTGCAAGTCCTCCATGGCTCCTCATAAAGGTCTGAGTCCAGGTCTGAGTGGCTGGCCCATGCGAGCCGGATCAGGACCCCTCAGAGGAGCGGGTCAGGGTGTCGGCTACGTCCCCCCTAACCGCTTGAACAAGGCTGGGCATTATGGGAAGCCGTACCGCCTTTCCCCGAGCTGCCACGGCGGCAGAGGAGGCGAGGTGTTTGTCTCCAAGCTCTATGGAAACCTGCAAATCCCCTCAGACCCTGATGCCTACTGCGTGGATTTGGTGAAGAGTGAGAACGGCTACGGCGAGTGCTACGACGGCCACCTGATGCCCGAGATGCCGCCCATCAAAGTAGAGCACGACTCGGACTCTGAGAATGGCTGCGATGCCTACGGTCGACCCTGGTCTTGCCGTGACCCGGAGGCCTTCGACCGCCGCTACAGTAATGGAATATACGACCACAGCTCCAGCCTCCAGCTCAAATCGGAGGCAGATTTTTACGATCCGCAGTACTCGCCCTGTCAGCGAGGCAAGGCAGGCATCAGCCCGCCGTACAACAACGGCAACTATCAGAACTATGCAGTCAACAACAGCGCAAACGCCACTGGACGTATGTCGAAGTGTGACAAAGACATGAGCAACAGCAACAGCCAGTTTAGTCCTCAGAGACTGTCTCACTCAGACTCTCTATGCAGCAACCAATCTGTCAACCTCATGGACTCGCACGTCTACCCAGTCGCCACACAGGACCCTCACAAAGCCTATATGCACCCGGACTACAACAAACATGATGTGTATGAGTTCAAAGGTCACGGCCTGATTCATTCAATCAAGCGGGAGCCCATGGACTCCCCGCCGTGGTCTGAAAGTGGTCATGATATAAATCAGTCCATGATGGTTCCGAGGAACGTTATGCCATGTGTCATGAGCACTGGGCACCACAAATCCAGCCCCTACATTTACATGCCGTAACAGCGCTAAACATACGCAAACACAACTGCGGAAAGTCACACACGCACACACAGACATGTATGCATTATAGTACATTGTGTCATTGTTGTCATACACATTCACCAGCATTATAAAAAGACAATCTCTAAATTTGATGATTCCCAGGATGTCAACATTTAAAGCCCTTCTTCTGCTCGATGAAGCGGTCATTAATAAGGCTCAGGTTCTAGTGTTTGTGTTGTGACAATCAGAAATAATACTTTGAATCCAGTTTATGGATAGATGAATTGATTTTAAAGAATACATTTTGTAGTTGTTTCACAGCACTTTTTGGATTTAGTGACAATGAGACAAATTATGTTTAGAGACACAATTTCATTTTTGTTTTATGTGTTGTGCACACCTGGCTTTTGTGGGAGAAACAAAGAATTTGCTGTAAAAAAGAAAAAAAAAAGTTAATTTTTTAACTGTGTACACAATAGATGACCTATACCTTCTACTGGGCTTATTCAAGGGAGACGTCTGATTATTGGTGATAACTTACCTGCCTTTTCCATTACTGCCTCCAGTAACTGATTTATATTAATTATAAAGTTATGTTAAGTCACCTAGCAGAGAGCATCCTGTATTAAAAAAAAAAATTAAATCAAAGCCATAATAACAAAAGATAAATGCACATCCAGGATTAGTACTTAGTCTTGGATGTGTAGTATTGACCGGCTGCTCTAAAGTAGTTTTTATTGCATGAAGTTGATATATCATAAGGACAGTTTTGGAAATGCTCCCTCTTTTTACCTTAAAAATACCCTCAAAAATTGCGGTGTAGTTTGTAGTTAATGGACCAAAACATGCAAAAGTGTTGATGCAGCCAAAGCTAAAAGTATATCCACTAAGTAAGAGGGTTCGTACAAACACACAAAGAATCCCTGAGACTCAAGCATGTGTCCTACTGGAATATCCTTAAGCAGATGCAACCTGTTGGTGATCCAAGGTGTGTGATTAAAAACATATAGAGTACTGTGCAAAAGTCTTTGTCTACCTTTATATTTGTTATTTTTGCAGGGTTGAAATGAGCATACATATTTATTTTTCATTCCGGTTTCTTCAAATTCAACAAGAAAATACAGGAAATGTCTGCACAGCCTTGAAAGACACACAAAAACTCAACTAAATGGGACTGTAAAGGTTAAAGTCACTATTTAGTGTGACCCCAGACGTCTGTGACAGGAAGCAGCACAAACAGTTAGAAACATCTGACGTGTTGAATGAAACCTGGTATAAAACATCAGAAAATTAATGCTATATATGGTTGAACAAAAGGGTTAACGACAAAGGGAGGTCACACTAAATATGACCCCTTTAGTTTATAAAAGCTGTTTTTTTCCCTAAAATGTTGTTTTTCCTGCTGTAATACTTCACATATATCAGATTGGATCTAAATGCAGACTTACAAATACATATGTGTGGTCATTAGAACTTTACTAAACCAACAAACCTAATGTTGGAATTGGACTTTTGCACAGCACATAATGATAATGACAAATCTGATTTAAGTATCATTGTGACACATGCATTATCACATGACAAACCCACTGGGGGAAATGATTTTTTTTTCATCAAAAGAATCTACAAAGGGGTGAAAATGTGTGTATTTGAAAGTACGCAGGAAATACAGGGTGTTAGTTGGAAGTGAAGGAAAAAAAAAAGCAAAACGCCAGCCTCGCACAATAATTTCATCATTTTAGGTCATAAAACACCTGTCGAACGCACAGTATCATTAATTTATGTCATTTTATGTCAGAGCTAATGTACAGTTTGGATTAGTGTATATCAGGATCAGCATTTCAACTTGATACTGCAGAGATGACACATTTCCTCTGAAACTGATGTACTTTTTCGTGTGGTCTTCTCACGGAGAAAACATCAGCAGTCGTCTTCACAATCAGTATTTTTGCACAAATGAATTAAAAGCACCAAATTGATTCAATGTCAGTGTCTCAGTTAAATGAAGCTACTGTTGTAGTTTCCAAATTGCACTACTAGGAGTAGTTCAGTTGAAGTTTAGCCGACCCAGACAGGTTTTAGAGTCGACACGCACAACTGTACACGGTGTCACTGTTTTGACTTTGTCTTTATCTCTTTGTGTGTGTTCATTTCAATACGTGTTTGCTGATTCGTATTTATTGTAAGAGGACAAAGTGTATAATTTAAAAAGTACAGTTTTGAAGGCTTTTCTGTTTCTCTAAGGTTAATAAATATGGCTTTTTTTTTTCTTGCTATCTTTTTGATAATTGTAAAAGACTCATGTTTGTCTCATGGAGGCGGTAGCTGCAAGGTAGCGAACACAGTGTACATATGCAGTGTCTTCCAATGTTTCTACGTGTTTTTGCAAATGGATCTTATCTATTAAAAGACTTTTCTTTACATGGAACAAATGTTTGTCATATTTTGCCATTTGGTAGAAAACACACTCCTCAGATAAATTCTTTCCTGTATGAGAGGTGGTAAAATCCTTCCGCTATTAACCCTTTAGTCGCTTTTACATTTATAACGTATTCCGAGTGTGGTCTCATCCATCAGATTTGTGTCTCAATTAATAATAAATATACAGCAGAACAGGATCCAGAGTATCTCTAGCCACATTGGCCGTATGATTAATGTGCTGTAAAGCTGGCATGACAGCTCCTTCACACGATCTGGGAAACTTAACACCCGTCTCTCACCACGGTCTAGGGCGAAGGCTCGAGCCAAGGGAATGCTGGCATCCACTGAGAGGTAGATGGCAAGAAAACTGGCAGGGCGCAAGCAAAGAGGGAGGTGCAACCCAAAAACTGAGGTTTTAATCCTGGTCCACAGGAAAACCAGTGAAACGGGATTTCAACCTTTCTATGCGATAGATCAGTAACGGTAAAAACAGCAACATGATGCCAAACTATACTAGACAACACAATATGACGCTACAGTATATGATATGATACAACACAATACTATGGGCTGACCACAAGGGTGTCAAAAATACAGCCTGTTGGTCAAAACCAACCCGCCAAATTTTCTAATCTGGCCCGTGGGATGAATTTGTGAAATGAAAAAATTACACTTAAGATATTAATCATTTTAGTTCAGGTTCCATATACAGACCAATTTAATCTCAAGTGGGTCGGATCCTACTATATAATCCACACTGTCCGTCCAAGCGATGTTGCAGCACAGGAGGGCATTTGTACAGATTTTCCTCAGTCTTTACAGGCCCGATTGCCGCCAAACTCACCAAATGAATAGAAACATTACCTGACTATATACTAGGCACAATTTTATGTCTGTATTCAAATGTTGTGAGGTATTCTGGGTGATTTTAGCCTCTCATGTTTTCATACAATGGCACCATGGGTACAATGCCGCTGTTGCACCACAGGAGGGCATTTTAGCCTCTCATGCTACCGTACAATGGCACCACGGGTACAATGCCGCTAGTCAGTAAAATGCTATCATAATAACCCATAAATACTCACAAATCTAAAGTTTTCTCTTTGTAAATGTAAACATTTTCATATCATTTTACTGTATTTACACTAAAACAAACTATCACATGACAAAAACACAAATGGCCTGAACAAATATGAACATTTTGAAATGCCTGAAGTGCAAGTTTACCAATATTCTGCCCGCTATTAAATGTTTTCTGTCAAAGTTTTCCGACTCAGTTTAGTTCAGGGGCTACATAAAGCACAATGTGATCTGATGTTAAATAATAGCATAATAACTTACAAATAACAACTCCAAAATTTTCTTCTAAGTTTAATTAAAAAACATTAGAAAATATTTACATTTACAAACTATCCTTTCACAATAAAATGTGAATAACCTGAACATATATGAACAACCTGAGATCTCTTAAGAAAAATAAGCAAAATTTTCACAATATTCTGCCTGTTACTAAAAATTATGTGTATTTGTACATCCACTGTGATCTGTAAGTTGTAATGTACATGTGTAAATAATAAACTGAGGCATAGTATTGTTAAAATTCACTTATTTTTCTTCAGAAATTTCAGGCTGTTCATGGTTGTTCATGTTATTAACATTTTTTTGTGAAAGGATAGGCTGCAAATATAAACACATACATAATTTAACTATTTTGCACTAAAACAAAGCAAAATTAAATTGTTATTTGTAGGCTATTATGCTATTATTTTACTGGTCCAGCACCCTTGAGGTCAAATTGGGCTGTATGTGGCCCCTAGGCCCACAGTATTATACTATATGTATACTACATTATGCAATCCTATAATACATAATAAATTATAATATGCTGCTATGCTACTAAATTAATGTATATGGGAACTATATTCCCTGCAGCCATCATCAGGACTGGATGATTATATAATACAACACAATACTACACTACACTACACATCGTACAATACTATACAACAGTGGTTCAAACTAAGCAAACATATTATGCAACCATAGTCTCATAAACAAATAATCAGTGTCATTGTGAAGTTATTTTTCTCCAAACGATTCACATATGTTCATCTCTGCATTCACAGCCCATTAATCTACTGAACTGAATGAACATCACAACTGCACAACTGTGTGTGACACAAGTAATCCTGACAAAACAGTCTGTTTTCACTCAATACTCAATTGAAAACAGTGTCTGTACGGATCTAAATGACATTTCAGTTTTGATGTGTGTCTAGTTTTGACACTTCACACACTGGGGTTTTAGTCTTTTTTTAATGGGTTTGTAAATCCATGTTGAACTCACTCAGTGTCAAATTTGCACCAAGTCTTGCCTATAAATGAAAATATAAACGTAGTATTTCATCTTTCTACTAAAAATCTGTATAACATTCTTTGTTTTGTTACACTATGTCAACCCTCATAGACCTAAACATCTACCGCTGACCAAAAGCATCTACTGATCTAAAATGTTTGACAACTTCTGAACCACTAGTCCTACTGATAGATGTAAATAATTCAGGTAAAATGCAGTTTCTGAACTTTTCATCATCATCAGATATGACCCATTTGGACGTTTGGAAGCTCCTTAGTGAATATGGAAACTCTTTCATCTTCTACAACATAGATTCACCAGTAAAAACCATGGAGTTGGATCAATGACAGTGGTTGTAGATGCTCATTTTTATGTTCAGTTAAAGATAAGTTGTTTTGTTTTTTTTAATTTCCATGTGTTTCTGAGGTACATTGAAGAAGGATTAGAAGTACTATATAGGTTTCAAAGACTTTAATTCACAAACAAATCACATTTAGGCAAAAAAATACATTTGTTTCATTCCTATAACTTTTGGCCACAGCTGCGTCATTACCTGAAACATAAAAATAAGCATCTACAACCACAGCTGTTTATCAAACTCCATGGGCTTTACTGGTGAATCAACGTTACAGAAGATGACGGTGTTTCCATGTTTACTACAGAGCCTCTGAACGTCCAAATGGTACCTTCAGTTACTTACATGGATAGATATGACTCAATCCTAGTGGTTCAGAAGTTGTTTAACATTTTAGATCAATAGATGCTTTAGGTCTATGAGGGTTGACACAGTATAACAAAAGAAAGTTCTCTGTTCTGATAGAATCTTTGAATTTACTTTGAGCTTTTATGAATATATGATCTGAAAAATTATATATGGGGCAATATCTATTCTGTAAAATGCATAAGATATTATGATAAATGGTAACAAATCACTTAAAAAAGGTTTAATGTAGAAAAAATAGTTTTTAAGTGACCACAAAAATAGTTCTAAGAGTTCTAGGTCTTCAAGGGTTAAAGTTTGAGTAGCTTTACTTAACCAAACTACATTAGATGTAACTCAACTATTTGTAGTGAAAAACAGTTCAAAGCTTAAAAAGCTATTCCTAAAAATGTTTATGTAGTTTATATAGTTAGCATTAATACTAATTACATATATTTTGGGTGTACTGTTTCATTATTGTCACATTACTGGTACAATGACTGACTTCTTCCTCTCTGTTTTAAACACTTTTCAGGTAGTTAAGTTACTTCCTACTACATTTCCAGTCCAAGAGGAAACGCTACATTCCGTTTAGGCCATTTCTTGCACACTCACTTAGTATGTATTTCAACATTAAGAGAGATTATAGGATTTGTTATTGCATGCAGTGTTTCCACATAGATCTGCAAGGCTCATTGCATTAAATAAAAGGTAAAAACCAGAAAATGAGGTTCATTACTTGGCAGTCGGCAAGAAGTAAAAAAAAAAAAAAAAAAAAAAAAAAAAACAGTTCAGAAGCAAGAACCAGTAAAAACTAAATGATATTCATAACTCAGTCTGATTCATAATAATCCATGAACGTGCACTGCAGTGAGGTTCATTTCTCTGTCCCTGAAAAACTCCTTTCAAGAATGTAAGCACGTGCACAAATAAAAGCTACAAAAATTATGTTCAGTTTTGTTAATTAAACCTGCACAAACTGAATATTAAACACCATTAAAGTGTAGTTGTAGTTCCATAAAATCAGAACACACGCTTTGCTGTGACCTTACAGGAATCATGTGTAAAGACATGAATTACATATGCTTTTGTGTCTCACTCATGTACACATGCACACAATCATCATAAGTGAGTAACGACTAACTCATGCGAAACAGTGTGTAGTATCTCTCTCTCTCTTCCACCCAGGGGAGAACTTTGTTTTTGTCTAACTGTAGTTCCATGACTGATGATGTGACAATGAGACAAGGGAAGTTAGGGGGGGTGGAATAGATGAGCATCACTTTAAATGTTTAATATTCGTTAACATACACGCAATCTTCCATCACGCCATCTGAATGCAACTCTGGGGTGGGTGGGGGGTGGGGGTGTGGGTGAGGGAAACAAAGAGAGAGGTGAGGGGACACTAAACCCAGGAGGTGAGAAAAGAGAAGTTAGCTTGGGAAAAGGGGTGAAAACAATGAAAAGAGCACATCCAATCAAGAGCCAAGAGTGGCTGCTCAAGGCAACTGTAGTCTAAGCAAAGTGTTTGATGCTTGTTGACAGCTGTATCTGTGAGGCGGAGAGTGCATGTGTGTGCGTGTGTGTGCAGACCAAGACCTATAATCCTATACCATGCAAGGTTGCGTGACTGTTCATACCCCACTCTTTGCTGCTCCGCACACCATTTGCCCTAATTGGTCACACCCACTCCCTGTGTCTTTGTCACACACGCAAATACACACCCATACATAGGCGGACGCAGCAATGCATACATAGCCACAACAACGTCCGCATCTCTATCCCCCAGTGACAATGAAGGGGAGTCCTTGAGGGTATGTCGCAGACACGCAAATGCACACACACATATGCATGCACATTAGCATGCACACATACACACACCCTGTTAAGCATATGGAAGACAGTCACGCAATCCTCACATAACCTTGCCAATTTCTGACTTCAATTAGCTAATGAAGAATATACACATCAACTTTGATTTGTGTATAATAGTATTTGGTTCTCTAAAACACTATAAGCACTAAGACGATGAAAAATAAGACCAAGTGAGGGTCAAAAATAACATGGTAGTCAGAAAGATGGTAAAATGAAATGGTTTATGTATGTACCCAGTGGCAGGAAGCCAGTCAAAAGGTTACTGAGTGCAACCTGGTGATTCATAAACTAGACATGCAGGCCACAGCTGACCATGAGTCATACGCGCATGCACACACAAATCCAACACACAAGCAACTAGACAAGCTCAAACACAGATACCCAAAGTGCCTGCTGTTAAGTCTCCTATGGCCAAGACCATGCAGATATATTAATACAGTGTATATGTAATCATTATTATCATCATCATGTATTTCCACACTCCACCCTAGGGGCCAGAGAGCACGCTCAGAACCTACAGCACTGAAGTGAATGCTCTAATAATTTCCATGTGAGATTAGGAGGAGACTACAGTGAGATTACGGAGCCACTGCCAGCGCTGTTTGTTTTGGTTGTGCTCATGCTCCAGTTGACTGATTAATCTGCATGGGTTACATGAGGATAGATGCTCGCGGCGTGTCTTCTGCTGGTAAAGGCTTCTCCCTACTGGTCAAAATAGAAAACTGCAGTTTAGGAGATTGAATAGATGTGATGGGCAGACAACATGTGTGGCACAGGAGGGTTAAAAGGGTAATTCTGTGTGCTTCTTGATCTGTAAATGAACATAATAGAGAAAATAGTTCCATTTGAACTGTAATAAAAAGCCATAGAACTCGAGTGGAAGACTGCTACTGGATTTTGTTTCATGTAACTTCCTGTGTCAGCCCATAATATTATATTTTATATGTCTCTGTCATGTTCAATTTGATGAATTTTGTATGAATTGTATCTCCTACCAATATATTTCCGCCCAGTTACATTCATTTTTGTCCCAGATCTTGATGATGCAGAGTCAGACCACTGTGCAAATTCTCAATGGGGTTCTGGTCTGGACTCTGTAGTGTCCAATCCATGTGTTAAATAATGTCTCATACTAGACCACTCTTTAACAATCTGACCCTGATGAAGCCTGCTGTTGTCACCTTGAAATACGAAGACAAATATCCAGACCTGGTCTTTCAGTATATCCCCGACCTCATTTTATGGACACAAAACATGATGAACCTAAACCTGACCAACTGAAGCAACTCTAGATCATAACACTAACCTCACAGCAGGCTTGGACTGTAGGCACAAGGCATGATGGGTAATCACTTCATCTACCTCTCTTCATCACTCTGGAACAGGGTCAATCTGGACTCATCAGACCACATGACCTTTTTCCACTGAAACACGGTCCAGTCTTTACGCACTCTATCAAACTAAAGCCTCTTTTTCGATTCTCCTGGTTTTCTTAACTCTCAAACACCTAAACAGCTGCATACGACCAAAAGCATCTACAACCTGTTCGATTCTCATACTATATTAACTGCAATAGTTACATAACATATTTTTTACAACAGAAAGTGTTTCTCAATCATGTTTTGTCTTAAGTTCTACAGCAACAAAACAAAATGAAAAATGCAAATTGGGAAAACAAAAAAATGTGTAATTTTTTGTCCCTTCTCACCTTTAAGCAAGTTAACGCTCTAACATCTACTGATCTAAAATGTTTAAGAACTTCTGAACCACTACTCCAATCAATACATGGAAATAATTCGGGTAAAATGCAGTTTGTCATCTTTTCATGGTGATCAGATACGACCCTTTTGGACGTTCAGAGGCTCCGTAGTGAACATGGAAACACCGTCATCTTCTACAACACTGATTCACCAGTAAAATGCCGTCGTTTTACTGGTTTCACTGTCATTTACCAAATTAAATATTTGTCTTCAGTAATTGTAGACGCCTATTTTTATGTTCACTTGACGATATATTTTGCTCAGTCACTTTTTCTTCAGTTTTCTCTGTTTTGATATAATAACGTTTGTATTTACTGAGCTTTTATGAACATTTACATGGTAACTATCATTAGAATATACCTGCCCATAACTAAAAAAAAAATGCAAAATGCAGAGAATATTACAAGAAATGGTGATAAATTGTGAAAGACCAAATTTAGAGAGAAATTGTATATACCCTATACAACTCCTATGAGTTTTCTCTGAATCATTTACAGTTTCCAACCACATTTCTGATGATGGTTCACCACAATCCTTCCAGATTTTAATTATGTGTGGGACAATTTTTAATGCCAATTTTAGTTTCAGCATCTCCTTGCAGCTTTTCCACGACATTTTTTTCTTTTTAGAAATGAGAAGCTTTTCACTGCATCAGTTAGCATTACATAACTTGTTGGAGCTGAAACATTAATCACTGTAGTAAATATCTAATGGAAGGATCTGAACTATTAACTTTACTTAAATAAAGGTGGGGGCTTTTTATGTGCCTTCATGGTCAAGTCTCCCTTGAAAAAGAGATTTTATTCTCAATGTACATCCTGGTCAAATAAATAAAAACAAAACTTGACCTCTGATATTTTTACCTGAATGTCACTTTGGCATTTATTGATGGATAACTGGAATTAACATGTTAAAACATTATTGTTTACTGCAGCTTCCCTTAAACTCTTAAATATTGTCTTTTAAATGAACTTTAAAATCACATTTTATTGCTGATGATTTTAATGTCCATTTTAATGTTTTCATATTTAAACTTTCTCTCATCTTAAATGGATTTTTATGCCTCTCCTGTGATGCTTTTATGTAAAGCACTTTGAATTGTCCTGTACATAAAATGTGCAATACAAATAAACTTGCCTTGCCTTATTTAATCTATTTATATGTGAATGCAGAAAAGCTACAGGGATTTCTTAATATTACATGAAATCTTTCTGTGCAGTTTCATGGAGAAAAGTCTCATTGCAGCTTCTAAAATATGAATATTTTCTGGTTTCTTACTTTCTCCGTGTCAGTAAACTATCATTGGATTCTGGACCGAATAAGACATTTGAGGGCTTTAAACATGATCTGGAATGCAAAAAATGTTTCACTCAAGACCAAACTAAAACAATCTTCAATTCAGATGTCCAAGCCACTCTTCTTTACATGTGTGACACCTGGAAGAAAACCAATATCATAACTCAATAAAATACTAACATTCACTAACCGCTGCCTCCGATGCCTGCAAGGAATGAACAAACACAAACCAGAAAACAATAGAAAACAGAGACGGAGGGGTCACACACTCGAGGACACAATCGAACAATCACAAAGCAGGCTTTAACGTGGAACCCACAAGGCACAAGGAATGAACCACCTGGTGAAGATCCACAGAATAGGTGACGAAAGCAGACGCAGAAGACGGTGGAGGGGTTTTATCGATGGCATCAAGGAATTAAAACCCTGGATAAGCCAGTCCAAGAAACTCTTTTGACAGTTTCCCCAGATCTGATAAACCAAACAAACCACTTAATTCACAAGTCAGTTAATGATGGAACTAATCATTACTTGCAGCGAACAACTAAACTAATGTGGCTTTTGCACATATTTTGCAGTGTGTTGGTTCATGTGACATTTTTTCACTGTGAATCATCAACACATGCATTTGATCTGCCTGTGGAATGTGCAGAATACTTCAATCTTTTTTTCCTCCAAACAAGATTCCATCTGCAATTATTGGACAAACTTGTAATGGAAGCCTGAACCCGGTGCAATGTCAGATTTTCTACAGATATTTTGCACTTAGCAGCGAAAGAGTAGAAAAATAAAATTAAAAAAAAAAACATTGTGTCATTTCAAGTGACACAGGTTGAAAAGACTGATAGTCACCGTGGATGCAAGTGTTTTGACTAAAAGCAGCATTTCATTAATGTATTGGACACTGTAGTTTTTGTGCAACTTTGTTTTGGTTGCACAAGAAAATAATTAAGCACTGAGTAGACTGAGTTATAACAAACTAAAAACTTTATTTGTGCATGAGTCAGTAGTCACACATTACACAGACTGAGTCCTCAGTCCAGTTTTAATCTTTGTGGAGTTTTTGTTTGCTTGTAGTGTGTTACGACCTGAATCAGGATAAAGGTGTTGATGATCAAAAAGAGCAAACCAGCGAGCCAGATCAGCAGGAAGGTGTTGTAGCCTTCAAACTCCAGGAAATAGGCAGGTCCCAACCAAATAGCCTGTCAGAAGACACAAAATAAAAACATGTCTTCGAGAAAACACTGATTTTAATACTGTTTAAGCCAAATATTCTATTTAGCTCTAACTGGATGTTTTTTTAATGATCAGAAAAACATGCATATTTAATCAGTAAGGGAAATATTCTAGATTCAGTTACCTGTCCAACGAACCAGAGGGTCAACAGTCCTAAGCCCTGTTTTAGAGACAGACTCAGGTGAGGGATGACCAGAGGAAGCAAACACAGGTACCAGAGGAAGTACTGAAAAGGAAAACACACAACACTGAAACATATCCCCTCTAGTCATGTTATAAAACAGTCAAAACAGGCAACTAAAAATACATCATATTCAGACCTGGTTTTTAACATGCATTCTTTGTAATTAGCTCTGATTACAGGTGTGAACTCACTCTGTTTGTTGCTTGTGTTTTGTTTACCTGTGAAGTGCAGACTTTGTTAAATGAAACAAAGATGGCAGTGTGCAGGAAACAGCACAAAGTCAGATCAGGGTGAAAAGCCCATGATATGACCAAGAGCAGGGTGAGCTGTGGCAAGAATGCTGCCAGGCCAAGCCACTGGCTCCACCTAGTGTCTGAACAAAGAACAGACACAAGAAATGAACCAGTAACTGTGACTCCAATAGTGGCTGCGTGGATATACATATACTGTACCTGCGGTTAAGTAGAGCATGTAGAAGTATGGAGAAAAGTTGTGTCTGGTGTCCCGTCTTGTCAGATGGTACAAGTAGGTCTCATGGAGAAACTCCCACCCGTACCTGGAGAGATTCATTTAACGTGTTACAGGTAGATCCTGCCTTCAGGTTCTGTTGATTAGGTGTGAGTGGATGTATCTGTGTTTCCTCCACAGCTGAGGATAATTGATCTCAGGGGACATTTAAGGAGGCTTGAAAATGTGGAGGCTCTAATGCTGTGTTCATGTGCTATCGGGAAGATCATCCTTTTTCACTTGTGAATTTGAAATCATGTTTGCGTTGCGTTCAAGTGCTTTTGTTATCGTAGCAAAAATGAAAAATGACTGACACAATTTATCATGACCTGTTACTTGGGTAAAACAGTTTTGGACATGTTAATTAATCTGCTACAGCACTTCTTTTTCTCTTCTTTAATTGTGTATATTATAAATGTGCAAAATTATCAGTTAACAGCAGTAGAACATTAATATAAGCATTGTTTTTTATCATTCGTGATCAGTCCCTCATTGCTCTCCACCATGTTGAAAGGTTCAAAGGTTATTTTAATCTCTGGAATTCGTGTATCAAATTTTTTTCCTACTTCACTAGTGGAAAATACGACATGAGGGGGGCATTCATGTCTAATTTTTGAGTTTGTAGCTAGTATTTACCATAATTCCCATAGCGTGAAAGCAGGATAAGGAGTCAATGTCTCCATTTTTGATCTCCCTGTATTACCCTAAAAAAAAAAACACCCTAACATTGGATTCTAATTTATTTCATTTCTTACCCCCATTCATTTGATTTCTACTTAGTCTTTGTGGGTCGAAAGAGTTTTTATCTATTGTTTAGATATATTTAATGGGTGGCAAGGGTTTTAATCCAAATCACCTTTAAGAACCCTTTTTGGCCCATATTTACCTCCGCCATGGAGGTTATGTTTTTGCCAGCGTTGGTTTGTCTGTTTGGCTGTCTGTCTGTCCGTGTGCAAGATAACTCGAAAAGTTATGGATAGATTTGGATGAAAATTTCAGGAAATGTTGATACTGGCACAAGGAGCAAATGATTAAATTTTGGTGGTGATGGGGGGGGAGCACTGATCTGCCTTGGCGGAGGTCTGCGCTCTCTGAATGCTTTTCTAGTTGTACAGTGTTTTTGTTACTTTCCTTTAGTTCTATCCCAAACCTTCACTTTGTATACAGCAAACATAACACATTTGCATTTAAAGCTACAAACTTAAACCTTAAAACAATATACTAAATTTACAGTACATTGCCTTATATTTTTGCCAACAGACAAATTTAAAATAAATTTCTGTATTGGATGGAGTATCTCACATGTAATAGAAGAGCGCTGTGAGGGTACAGAAAACTCCCCCAGCCACGCTTGCAAAGAGTAGCAGGTCTCGGTTGATGAAGCTTCTAATGAATCCCACAAGCCCCCTCCATCTCCATCCAGATTTATCCTCCTCTACTCTGGGTTTTGAGGTGCGTAGAGTCAAAGCAATGGGCAGAGCATATGTAACAGGGTAGATCTTCATATGGACAGAGAGGCCATAGAGCACAGCTGCCAACTTCAGACGACGGGCTGCAAGTACAAGGCAAAATTTGATTTTTTTTTAATAGATTATTCTTCAAATAAGGATCAAATACTAAATTGACGACACTCTCACCTTCCATACAGAGTAACGTCCCCAGCACCAGGGCTGATAAGATTGACTCAGCGTTCCCTCGACTGGATACTCCCATAGGCAGTGGGTTGAAGAGCCACAGAGAGCTAACACGAAGTGCAGTCTGAACAAAAAGAACACAACTTCATCTGGATTTTACACCTTTCATTCAGCTATGAATAACTTATAATTGATAACTACAGTCATCATGATCTCTGTCTAAGATGTTTTTAAAGTTCAACTGGACTGATTTTGTTTCGTCTATTGATATATGATGATTTTTATAGCATTTTTTTGTGCATTTTGGCTCAAGAGTCCCCAGAAGGTAGTGAATTAAGGGATGCTCAAGGGTTTGCATAACCTGGGACTAGTGGTTTTGTAAGTTACATTTAAAATCATGAATCTTTCATTACACATTTTTAAAATTCTTACAAACCAAGGCTTTTGTGGTTTTGTGATAATATCTAAAAAAGTACCGAAAAGAGTAAACATTAAAACTAAAACCTAGTCACTTTCTTAAAATAAAAACTAACTAGTTTTATGCTTGTAAAATCCAAATGCAATGAAATTAAAAACTAAGGAACATTGTGACACTATATCTAGGACACAGGCGTCAAACTTGGTCCTCAAGGGCCTTTATCCTGCATGTTTTAGATCAGGGTGTCAAACTCAGATCCTCGAGGGCTGGTATCCTGCATGTTTTAGATGTTTCCCTGTTCCAACACACCTGATTCAAATGATAAGCCTATCATCAAGCACTGCAGAAGCCTGATAACGACCGTCAGGTGTGCTGGAGGAGGGAACCATCTAAAACATGCAGGATACCGGCCCTCGAGGATCTGAGTTTGACACCCCTGTTTTAGATATTTCCCTCTTCCATCACACCTGGGTCAGTTAATGATCAGCTCATCATCCAGCTCTGCAGAAGCCTGATAATGAAGTAATGCCTTCCAGGTGTGATGGAAGAGGGAAATATCTGAAACATGCAGGATACCGGCCCTGGAGGACTGGAGTTTGACACCCCTGGTCTAGGATGAATTCCCAGCTTCTCGTCAAACAGGGATGTAATGAGTGAAGGCAAACCTCGGAGCTGAGACCTCGCAGATGGAGGATTTTATAGATGAGTAGTCCTGACAGAACATCACACACAATGAAGAGGATCTTGCCAAACACCATGCTGAGGTAGATGTTGGGGGTGAGGAGCCAGGCCAGCAGAGGGGTGTAGCGGTAAGTCGATCTGTTGTATGGAGACTGGCCCTAAGAAAAGGTTTCCCACATATTATTTCTTTTATGGTTATTAGTCTTAGTATGTAGCTGTTTAGGGATGATTTGATTAACCTTTTTGGGCTTTTGGTCTCTCCTGCTGTACACAATAATGTTCCAATGTTTACAAAAACATACATAAACATGCAATTAAATCTGACTTTTAGGTGAAATACTAGTATATTGTTATATTTAGGACATTCTTCTTAATGACAGTGGAATAGGAGGGATATAGAGGGTTTATAATTGGCTGCTTTTGACTCCCACAACTTAGTGCTGTTACCTCAGTCATGAATCTTGCAGCGTCTGTGAACACATGGTAGTCAACATCAGTGTATTTCACCACCATAGTCCTATCCTGGAAGTCTCCATAGGCGACCAGGGCCAGTCTTATTGCAAACGAAGCCGTGAAAAGGACATGCTTCTCTGTCAGCTTGGTTATTAGTCTCTCCATCACCAGAAAAGCAAGAAAAACCAGACGTGCAGGAGGAAGCGAGGATAGTAGAGTTAGCTAAATTCAGACAGTGAACCGAGTTAAGCTAACAGAGCCACAGTCTCCGAACCAAGAAACCTGTGTGGTCCCTCCACGGCCATTTGAGTTCGGTTTTTCCAAATATGTGTCCGTTACAGTCACGTCTTATTTCTTCACTTGGGTTTCTGAATGATTGTAATCCAAACATGACAGACAGGAAGTTAACCGGAAGTTTACAGCGTGACTACTTCTTCGTTGGTTCTATTGTCGGTACGTTAGCACCACCTAGTATTTTTCTTTCCAACTTTATTTAAATAGCAATTTACAAACTGTCAAACATTTAACATATAACAAAATACATACAAGAAAATACAGATATAAAAATGAAATACAAACATAAAATCAATATATGCACGAAATACATTTTCAATAATAAATAAATAAATAATTTCTCACCTAAAATTTCATTAAATGTGACATTAAATGAAACATTAAATAATTTATCATAACTAACAAGCAATGTCCTATTTTTTTATTTTTCTTTTTTTTTTTTTTAATTATTGACAAGGGTTAATGATTTATGAAGTGAATTAAATTTAGTTAAAAATGAGGAAAGGTTGGTTTGGAGGCTGAAATTTTTTGTTTATGAATAAAATATTTACCCAATAAAATAAAAATAAATAAATATTGGAGACATTTGTTCTTATTTTCATAATAACATATAACATCTGTCAGGGAAAAACAGTATGACATGTCAACTTGGGTGAAGATATGAGAACACAGGTTAGACCAAAATTGCTTTGTGACATTACATTCAAAAAACAAATGGTTTAAAGTTTCATCGGCATGTCCATAAAAAACACAGGTATTATCCACATCTCTGAATTTTGAAATGAAAAAGTTGACAGGATATATCTTGTGAAGAATTTTGAAATGAATTTCTTTTACTTTGTTTGGATACAGTATTTGTGAGGTAAAAGCCTTGCTTTTTCCCAGTCTATGTCCTTGAAATAAGAGTGCCAATAAATTTTTCCTCATGGTGAAAACCTTTTTTTTATCTTGAAAATTTTTTCTTATATGTTTATTGTTACATTTCTTGTCTTGTATATTGATACCATATACAAGACATGTATATGGTATGGTATCACACCAGCACCACTTAGTGTGCGTTATAAAACAGTCACTGTTACACTCAACATGGCCAGGAAACTTTATTGATTCATTCAATTAGATAGTTATAGTAGTAACCTTTGCTTGAAGAAAAAAACAGACATTGTTAGTCACAATATTATATACTAACATTATATCCAAGTAGCACGAATAACAAAAAAAACAAGTAAAGGCTATGAATAAAGTAGAAAACATAGACTTTTATTATTATTTTTAGTAGTGCTAGTAGAAATATACACTACCAGTCAAAAGTTTGGACTCACCTGGTTTTCTATATTTTCTTGACTATTTACATTGAAGATTCTCACTGAAGACATCAAAACTACGAATGAACACACATGAAATTATGGAGTTAAAAAAAAGTATGACATAACTCAAAGCATGTTTTCTATTTTTGGTTCTTCAAAATGGCCACATTTTGCTTTTATCACTGCTTTGCACATTCTTGGCATTCTCTCGATGAACTTCATGAGGTAGTCACCTAATATGTTTTCCAACACTCTTGAAGGAGTTCTCAGTGATGTCGAGCACTTGTTGGCCATCTTCGGTCCATCTCACGCCATTTAAATGAGAAGGTGAGTCCAAACTTTTGACTGGTAGTGTATCCGTTATTAATAAATTTATTGTAAAAACTAATTATAACAGAGACAACTGCAAACAAAAGGACATGTTGTGAAAAGAGCAAAATACCAATATTTTACAAAATAACACGGATGATTTGTTAGCTAGATTTGTAAGTTATAGGTTTTGATTTTGCAATTTTTCTTTTCTTTTTTTTTGCTTGCATGAGTTTTATTCTCTTTCAAATTCATATATTTTGTTTGAGAATTAAGTCTTATTTGAATATATTGGCACAAAAATAATTCCATAACATTTATGAGTAAGTGAGTTATACTAACCTTTGCTTCAAGAAAAAACAGATATTATCAACCACAATATTACATACTAAGATTAAATTCAAGCAGCATAAAAATGGACAAAGGAGCCACACGTATATCTCATTTCTCCTTCTTTCCTCTGTATCCTATTGTTGCTGCTGTTAAATCAATAGTCACTTTGTCGTGGTTCTCTTTGTAGTTTTGTCAGCTGTTTTATTGCCAATTTGTGGAAATCTATGTGGTGCCATTTTGTTTGTACAATCAAATATATGGAGAATCTTACTGTCAGTTTTTAAAGTGTTTGATTTATGATGATGATGAACTTTAAATCATGGTCAATAAAACGCAATCACTCCAAATAAAGTAAGTTTAATTCATTTGATAAAATCTCCAATATCATGGGATAATTTGCAGGGGAACATCAGCATTTGTAACTTCCTACATAATGTATTTAAATTTATGTCTTTGACTCCTAATCTCTGTCTCTGCATGTATAGTTCACATAGTTCAGATCAATTCCTGTCAGTAAAATGTTCTTTATTACCTTGAATTTATGTTAAACATTAACCAAGCAGCATATGACATGATGTGGAAAGCGTCTCTTCACAGATAACCAGTGTAGTAGTAACGTGTGTCAATGATTAAACTGTGTCTAGAAAACTGTGAAATCAGTCAATACTTCACAGCAACATGTGCAATAACACAACAAACAACATTTGCAAACCACACACTTTTATTCTATCAGGACACAAACATACAACCGTGATTCAAAGCCTGTGCAAACCTTCATGAATGCTTTTTTTTTTTCACTTTAGAGTCATATTACATATAAGACTTTGCATGATTATAAGATTTCATTATTAAATGAGGAAACATCCAAATATTCCCTTTGGTTTATAACAGTGAAGCTGCATGTTTCTTAGATAAAGTGCAGACATTATAATAATATGAAGCAATGAACAGATGTGGTGATGGTGGTAAATTATTGTTGAGGGTGTAGGTATAGATAAAGTTTGGACTGAAGGTGCAGCACATACATTAGAGCCATAAATGACTTAAACATGTCTAGACTAACTAACTTAACGGAATAGATAAAGCAGGGGATGAAGGTGCAGCATGTGGAGTTCAGTGGACTTATACATGACTTAGACACTTTTGTAAACATGGTACAGAAGATAAGAAAGTGGAAGAACTTCATTTTCCAAAGGCACAGAATCTTTTGTGTTTGAGTGAAAGCAAGCAGCACGTTTCAGAAGTTGAGTGACTATGTTTACATGCACTAAATATTCTGATTGTTACACTTATTTAAAAAAAGATAAAATTCCCAACAAGCCCATGTAAATTAATATTCCACTAGTATTCCTCTTTACACACAGCTGTGTAGAGACCAATTAAAAAAGGGTTTTACCAATATTTGGCACAAACACTGCCTTCTTCCTTCATTCTTTCATCTGTTGCTATTCTTTTTCACGAGTGATGTTTTTTTCTCCTTCTTACTATCAATATTTGTCTCTATTCTGTGGAGTATGCATCTCCATTTCTACTCCAGCAGAACCAGTGGTACAACTCAGAAATTAGATACGTATTCCAAATGCATCCAAATTCCAATGGAATGTCCTGACCAGAACTAACTTCAAGAAAATGAACAAATCTCTCTGTTGCTAATGGAAAAGTATCATTAGGCAGACAATGTTTCTTTCAGGAAAAAGCATTATCCAGAATATTCAAATTTTGGTCAAATTCAAAATACTGTCATATTTTTATCAAGAATATTACTGTGCATGTAAACATACTCGCTGAAGGTTGTAGTCAAAGGCATTTTTGGTTCAGACAATGACCTCAGGGTGTGATAAGTGAATAGAGACTCTGGAGTAGCTGTAGTAGAAGATTTGCTGCCCCCCCCTCCTCACTGCTCCCCATACTCACTGAGGGGAGCAGTATCTGCCGGCGAAGAGAATGCTGTTGGAGGCGTTATGTCGGATGAAGAAGAGGAAGGGGTGATCTGCGATGAAGGTGGCTGGACGAAGGGCACAACGCAGCATCATGACGGGAGCAGTGGCAGCCGCCGCCTCGGTTCCCTCTTCATTTACCTCCACAAAAGCCTTGTGGACAACTTTAGACAGGACCAGGTCATTGGCAGGAGACATGCCTGTCAGAGTGGAAGGCAAAAGTGTCCTAAACATGTGTAATATCAGTCCGAATAGGTTCATACTGTCTACTAGAACTTACACAGATTTCCTTTTCTTATTTGTCAGACAGATGAAAACCTTGACACTTTGTTCAACAGGTCAAGGTAAAAGAACTAACTCTTTTTTCGTCTGTCTGACAAATAAGAAAAGGAAGTCTGTATAAGTGTAATATCACATCTTAAAACACTGACAAACACCAGTGGAGACTCAGGTCTTACCAGAGAAGTCACTCTTTCCCATATCGAAGGCGTCCACCATGCCCATACTTATGAGGATATTCTTCATGTCGTATGTCTCCGTCATCTTGAATCGAGGCAAACCCACTTGAACCTCAACTTCATCCATCATATCTGGACGAGTCCACTCCACAAAGTTCTCGTAGGTTAGCTGCCCTTCAATCTGTGCAAAACGCCAAATTCATTTTTAGTCTGTGTCATGGCACGTGTGTTTGTTCATGAGTGCAAACACAAAAATATGCATCATACCTCCTCCAGACCCGTGGTGTTGTCCTCCATCTCATTGGGGAGGAAGATGAGCATGCTGAGCTCCTTTCCTTTATAAGGCATCTCTAGGATCTGTTCAACAGGATTAGGGTTAGTCCACTTTTATATTTTTTGTTTTTGTAGGGTTGAAATAAACACACATACTTATTTCTCTTTCTATTTTCGTCACATACAACAAAAAAATGTAGGAAATATGTGCACAGCCTTAAGAGACCCAAAAAAAAACTGTATAAAATGAGTTGTAAAGGTTAAAGTCACTATTTAGTGTGACCTCTGACCCCATGACAAGAAGCAGCACAAACAACTAGAAACATCTCATATGTGTTAAATGAAACCCAATATAAAACATCTGATAATACCATAAATGTCATGCTATCTAAACAAAAGGGTTAGAGACATGTCAAGTATAAAGGGAGGTCACACTAAATACAACCACTTTGGTTTATAGATGTTTTTTCCATTAAACTTTAGTTTTTACTCCTATTTATACTTCACATAAATCCAGATTAGATCTCAATACAGAGACTGAGAAATGCATATGTGGTCCTTTTACTTTACTAAACCAACAAACCTAATGTTGGATTAAAACTTTTGCATAGTACTTTATAAAGGTTAGGAAACAGAGGGTTTATGTGCAGTATATATTGAATTTATTTTGTTATTACTAGTGTACATGGCAATTGCTATTTTGTCTTGATCGCCTTTATTTATTGATGTATGTTACCTCTATTTATTAATGTATTTGCTCTAATAGTTCCTTGTACGCAAAAAATGTTTAGTTTTTTCCTCTGCTCAAAACCAATAAATGAACAAAAAAATGAATGTGACAGGCTTGACTTACAAATACATCTGCAAAAATATGCTTCTTTATTTGCTCATGACAAAATGTTCAAATAAAATAGCATAATTGGAGAAGTAAATGAAGAGCTATAATGCATTTCTATTTGTGCTGATGGAAACTATTTGTGTCAGCAGAACTTGGCTTAGTGATAAATGTGCAAATACACAATAGGCTCCAAGCAAAAAACTTCATATCGTGTATTAATTTTACATGCATTTTGTGTATAATAATAATAATAATAATAATAATAATAATAATAATAATAAAATTTATTTATAAGCACCTTTCAAGACACTCAACGACACTGTACAACAAGATAAAACAAACAATTCATAAAATACAAAGAAATAGATTTTTAAAAAAATTACTATATATAGAAATGAATAGTAAAGAGTAACAGGTACACACTGTGTTTATTTTACTGATTCAGAAATAAACCATTACCTGGCAGTGGGCTTCAGGAATGAACGTTAAAGGGAACTTTGTTTTCTGGTACATCATCTTCACTGGCTTAGTGTCATTCTGAAGAGGGGAACAAACAAAACATGCTTTGGTGTTGTTACAAATGAAAATTACATGAGCTTTGAGAGCAATTTAACAGCAGCTCCCAGAGGTTTAACCTTTGACCTGGACTTTGCAGTGTCATCATTGTTGGGCGTGGTCAGTAATGCAACACACTTTAAACATTTAGCCAAGGTGGGAGGAAAATCACCATGTTCAGGCTGGTGTTGAAACACTCCTCAACAGATCTGTACATATACACATATATACTCTGTACTGGTGAATCACTGGTCGAGTCATATGTGATTACTAGGTGTGTCTGTTGGTGAGTCTATACATTTCAGGTAACACTTTCCCATGACCTTCATATGCAGTAAAAGGCATTCTAATGCAGCAAACAGATTTTAAGGTTGTTGATGATAATACTTATGTTAACACACTTCATCCAGGCTGTAAAAAAGCCAGACAACTGGATTTTTACATTCATTGAGTAATCAGACTACTTCTTTTCATCTACAGCCTAAAAAATGTGGTTTTCTTGCCAAAATTAGAACACAAACTTAACATTTCCAACAGAATGCAACACTCCAACATTTTAAGCAGTTGATAGTATAAGATTTATGTTCCCACTGTGCATTTTATCTGTGTTTGTCCAGTGATTATTTTCTTCCTCTTACCTTGTTGAGTCTAAACTGAGCGTCTCTTGTGGCATTCTCCTTAAACTGCTTGTTCCAGTTGCCTTTAAAGTAGATGGCGTTGACCAGCACCAGTCTGGTCATGCTGTCCACAACACCCTGGGCCAGCAGATCCTGAATTTTACCTGGTAAACAAGATTAAAATTTATGTAAGTCATATAACAGGCTCACAAATTCAATGTAGAACCATCTGTGTTTAAATGTAACATAATTTTCCACTAAATCAAAAAATAACACCGCAGTGAGAGTAAAGATGGCTCATGTAAACACCTCAAGAAAAGACAAAAAGATCTGAAGGGGTTTTCAATTGATTTTCAAGTAAATCTTTAACCTTCAATGATCTAAACAGTCACCGGTGACTAAAAGCATCTACTGATCTAAAATGTTTAATAATGTCTGAACTACTAATCCTATCAATACATGTAAATAATTTAGGTCAAAGGAGCCCCTGAAAGTCCAAATGGGTCATATGTGATGACAGTGAAAAGATGACAAACTGCATTTTACCTGAACTATTTACATGTATTGATAGTATTAGTGGTACAGACATTATTAAACATTTTAGATCAGTAGATGTGTTTGGTTTCTAATGACTGTTGAGCACTTAAAGTGTTGGGCTGAATAGAGATTATTCCTGTAACCGTTTGCTTCACCACCCGATTGTGCTTGATGATTTTCCAGTTCTCCTTTAGAATTGCATTGACAGGAAACTGACTCATGGGTTGATCAAGATCCTACAGTAAGTGTGAATGTGTGTGAGATCCACCTTGTGTCATCTTCTCCACCCAGGTGTTGATGTTGAGTCGTGCAGCCTCTGAGTTCTTCACAAAGTCAACAGACTCCAGCTCTGCACTGTAGAACTTCCTAGTTTCTCCCAAGAAATCCTAGAACCATAACGACAATATATATATATATATATGAAACCTCTGGGAGACCTCCTGACTGAAGATCTCCAACCTATTAATCCTACTAAACACAATATAAAATTTCAGCCGTGTATCTTAATTAGTTTTGAGATATCTGGGCTTTGAAAATGGGGCGTGACCCTGATTTTGCTGTAAAATTATCAAATTTAAGAAGTCCTTTTGTACCAGTTGTGTTTGATGCAAGATGCAGTTGTTCTAAGACACCTTTAACCTCTGTAATGGGATTTACTGTTGCGTACTTGCAAAATCATAACTTGCTGAAAACTGTAAAATAATCTAAGTTTCATTTGTGCATCAAAGCCATTTTGGCCCAATGTATCACCACCACATTGAAGCACATCAGATCTTTTATATTTTAGTATTTATTTCCTATGTTAAGTACTGTTGTGGTGAGTATATATTCTTCTTAAAGAAGTAAACCTTTCCAATTTATGAGAAAATGAAATAAAAATAAATAAATAAATAAATATCACACCCATTTACAAATGCATATTGCGTACGTGCAACAAGTTCTCCCTTTACAGCACTTATATCACTGAAAAGAGCATGTCTGCATTAATACAGACACCAAATATAAAGTTGGTATCTTTCACCAAACTACACACCAATTAGCCATAACATTCTGACACAGACAGGATAAGTGGTAATAACATTGATTATTTCATTACAATGGTACCTTTCACTGGGCTGAACATATTGGGTAGCAAGTTGACATTTAGTCCTCGAAGCTGATGTTTTAGAAACAGCAAAAGTGGCAAGAGTAGGGAGCTGAGCAACTTTGGCAAAGGAGAAATTGTGATGTTCAAATCACTGGGTCAGAGCATCTCCATGTCTTGTTGTTGATTGCAAATTTGCAATTAAAAAATTACATTTATATAAAGGGTGAAATGCTGAGTTGCTGCCTAAAATATCCCATCCACTGAAAAGTCCCATTAGAATGAGACAATCAACATTAATACCACTTTGCCCGTCAGTGGTCAGAATGTTATTGCTTATCTGTGTATTTTTTATCAGGGTATCAATTACACCACACATATTTTGGTAACGCAGACACTAAATCTCTAAAGCTTTTGTCAGAATATGTCTTAAACTCTATCCTGCCTTCCACTCCCCTCATTCATCACTCTTTTTGACAGAGATTGCAGACAACTTATGAGCTTATGTACACAAAACCACGCAGACCGTCTGAAACACACCTCAACAAACTGGTAGGACTGCTCTCCGTACAGCCGGTTAGCAACACTGAGGGCATAGGGAGCGTTGGCCTTGTTGAGCTCACTCAGCTGACTGGAGAAGCCGGTGTGGATTTCATCCAGGCAGTCTTTAGTTTTCAGGCACTGTGGGCAAAGCAGACGAGTGGTGTTACAAATGAGAATACACTGAGCTGGGGTCAATCCAGCGAAAAGTCATGTTAATAAGATAAAAGACACACCTAAAATGGACAAAATAGAGAGTAAATGGTAACATATATAACAGCCTGCACATGCTTTGAGAGATGCATATCATTCCACCACCATGTTGTAAGTTACATGGCCATATTGTTGTAGACTATGGCAAAAATTATAAGAATATTTTTTTTAAATTATGACAAATATGTTTGGGTTGGTGTGTGTCCACCATCTGAGTGAAATTTCCAAAAACGGTAGTACTATATTTTCATAATAAATTTCCTATGTGTTGTTAACTTTTGACAGTTTCCAATACTTTTAGATATGTCAGTCACATTGTGGTTAGCATTGCTGCTCACAAAAGATAAGTGGTACAGCAGGAAGAAGGCATGCAAAGAAAAGGTAGAACATTCCTGCCTGTTATGTAACACTGTGGAGTTTGAAGCTGTTGGACACACACTAAACCTCCATAAAATGTCTCATAAGTACAGCTGATTTTCCGATGTTGCTGTTTTTTGTCCAGTTTCAGTTACAAAAGCTGCATGAAAACGCATGTTAAAAATCCCTCTGGAACCACAACCTCTGTAAAGACCCTCGTACCAGATAACACCAACCAACACCTCCTGTTAGTGATATGCCCCATCCAGGAAATCTGGCTTGATTACCACCTTGAGAAGATGACGTGGAAGATGGGATTTGATCTGTTGTGATATCTGCATTTGCATCTGCATCGGCATCTGCAGTGCTTCAGCTTGTCGTGGCTTCTCTGGCTCTATAAAGCAGAGTACCTAAGGGTGCAATCGGTCCATCTTCAGAATCAAACCTTTCCAACACATATTGTCTTGGCATTTTTCAGCCTTTATAACAGTCTCCCTCTGTGACAAGAAGAGGAGATGCTAAAAAAGAGCCATATTCCTACCTTCAGAAGACTTGCATCTCATAAATCAACCAGATATTTCAATAGTAAAGTCAGTCAAAAGTTTAGAACACTCCCATTTTCTCTAAATGTTATGCTTTTTTTCTTTTTTTTTTTTTTTTTTAATCATTATTAGGCCAACATTATAAGTCCTGCAGTGCCACATTGTCTAATGCTTCATATATGAAGTGTTGCAGAGCCAGTTCTAACACTGCTTTGTAAAGATAGTTTGACAATAGTACAGATATTCATCAACAAAAGCCAGGACATCTGCAAATGTTCGCATCTTCATCATTAACCTTAATTCTTTTTCTACAGGAAAAGTTATTCATTATCACCCATACTCATGTTGAGTCCTACACAGATAATAAAGCAACTTTAACCTTAATTTTAATTCAGTAAAATACAGAAGATAGGCCTTTGTTGATTTTAATGTGGAAATGCTACATACAGGGTTTAGATCAATGGGTAAATTAGGATGCTAATGCTCATGCTAGGTACTGTCTGTGTAATAGGATGGATAAAATAAAGAGGCCAATTTTTCTATAGATATAATAAAGCAATTTTTACCTTAAGTTTAATTCACTA
The DNA here is from genome assembly GCF_902148855.1 of Sphaeramia orbicularis. NCBI lineage: Eukaryota > Metazoa > Chordata > Actinopteri > Kurtiformes > Apogonidae > Sphaeramia > Sphaeramia orbicularis. The sequence continues at coordinate 36,277,885 of NC_043976.1, read as the reverse complement.
AAATACAGAAAATAAGCCTTTGTTGATTTTAATCTGGAAATGGTACATACTGGGTTTAGATCAATGGGTAAATTATGATGCTAATGCTAGATACTGTTGGTGTAATAGGGTGGATAAAATAAAGAGGCCAAATTTCCCTATAGATATAATAAAGCAACTTTAACCTTAACTTTAATTCACTAAAATACAGAACAAAGGCCTTTGTTGATTTTAGTCTGGAAATGCTACATAGTGGGTTTAGAACAACAGGTACACTATAATGCTAATGCTAGATACTGTCTGTGTGATAGGATGGATAAAAGAAAGAGACCAAATTTCTTTATAGATATAATAAAGCAACTTAACTTTATCCTTAACTCACTAAAATACAGAAGATAGGCCTTTGTTGATTTTAGTCTGGAAATGCTACATATTGGGTTTAGAACAATTGGTAAATTCTAATGCTAATGTGCTAATGGTACTATGTGTGTGTATTAGCTAGTATGGGTAAAACACCAAAGTTGAATTTTCCTACAGGGATACTAAAACAACTTAAACTTAACCTTAATTCACTAAAATACAGAACGTAGGCCATGTTGATTTTAGTCTGGAAATGCTAAAGCATTAATGCTAATGCTAGATACTTTCTTCGTAATAGGATGGATAAAATAAAGAGGCCAAATTTCCCTATAGATATAATAAAGCAACTTAACCTTATCTTTAACTCACTAAAATATAGAAGATAGGCCTTTGTTGATTCTAGTCTGGAAATGCTACATACTGGGTTTAGAACAATTGGTATATTCTAATGCTAATGTGATAATGCTAATACTAATGTTAATGCTAATGCTAGGTACTATATGTATGTATTAGCTAGTATGGGTAAAATGCCAAAGTCGAATTTTCCTACAGGGATACTAAGACAAATTCAACTTAACCTTAATTCACTAAAATATAGAATGTAGGCCATGTTGATTTTAGTCTGGAAATGCTACATACTGAGTTCAGAACAATGAGTAAATGCTAGTATTAATGCTAATGCTAGATACTATCTGTGTATTACGATGGGTAAAATGAAGAGTCTGAATTTTTCTATAGGCAGAATAGAGAAACTTACACTTAATTCACTACAATATAGAACATAGGCAGGCTGATTTTAGTCTGGAAATGTTCCATACTGGGTTTAGAACAATGGGTAAATGCTAATGCTAATGCTTGGGGCTGTTTGTATTAGGATGGATAAAATGCAAAGACTGAATTTCCCTACAGGGAGAATAAAGTTATCTTTAACAAGTGGTGGATCTGTAATGTTCTGCAATTAACATCATCTGTTATCATTTTGATTTGAATTACTTTATGTAACTTGCTACTAAAAATAACTCAATAGGCTTTAAAGTATGTTTCTAATGGCTTTAATTCTAGTAATACGGACATTTCTTCTTGCCATCATAGCTGAAGACATTTTTTAAAGCCCCTTCTCAACTTTTACTGCAGACAATGGTATTTCTAGGGTTAATGCTACTTAGTTGTGTAACAAATGAGCTATGAAACACCAGTTTACTCTTTGTGGTAGCTCACTGTTAAAAGATCCTCACAGTCAGTGATCATGTGTTGCTTTAACCTTTGCTCTTTTTCATGAATGCACACCCATTTTCACTCACTCACCAAGTCATGCCACAGACAGGACCACCCTGTTTAGTCAGCTAATACCATGGGAATGACTTTTCAGGTAAAAAGCCATTAATCAGGTAGATTGTAATTGCTTCTTCTTTTTTTTTTTTTTTCTCGCCAGGAAGAGACAGTAACAGGACACGATTTGTCACAGCAGGATTTTGTTGCAACTCCTTTGCCTGGAACAGTAGCATCTTTCACAAAAGGTATTGCACAATTCAAAATTTCCCTGACCCTGAGTTCAGCGTGGGGTCCATACTGGGAAAAACTTACTCACTTTCTAAATAATAAAGTCATGATCTTACAGAATTTCTCAAATACTCAGGGTGAGGCTTTGTTTCTCCCACATACTAACATTTCAATCAACCTTGACTTGTTTCTCTGGGTGTGTCACTGGACATGGTTATGGGCGTGGCTGCCTTTGTCAGTTGTTCAAGAAATGTCTTCTTTAATACACCAACTTTCACGCGCACATATTTAATCAATGTATTGTAGAGCTGAGTGGTTAAACTAAACAATTATAACCAACTTTTTAAAAATACTGCAATAAATATTACATTATATACACTTTTTTATTTTGTCTTTAGAATTTATTTTGTTCATATAATAAGGTAAAACACTTACAAAAGATCTGCTCTTTTACTTAATTTTACTAATAACAAAATTAACTAAATCAAAAACAACAAAATAAGCATTAAATCATAAAATCTAAGACTACAAGTGTGTTTTTCTGTTGATGTGTCTTCTACGTCAATTTCATCTTATTTCAAGTTCAAAATTATTTTATGTTTTTTTTTTAAGTATTAACATCGTTTTTTGCATCTTTCACATCATTTTCAGTTTGTTGCATGTGTTGTGTTGCTTTTGTTTTATCATTACATATAATACATCACAAAATAAGACTACACAGATGTTTTTGTCTGTCTTTACAGGTCTTGATACATCTTTTATATTATTTTCATCTTATTAGGCCTTTTACAAACAATTTACAATTGTCTTCAGCTTTAACAAGGGACCAAAAGTTATCCTTAAACTTAAATATTTTTGACTTTTATTATCATAATTAAATTAAATGATTTTTTTTTTTTTTTTTTTTTTTTTACTAATGACAATATTTGTAGCCCAGCCCTAATGTATCGTACATATATGTCCTGCAAGTGAACAAATATCAAATAATCACCATATTTTCTATTTTTTTTTAAAACTTAGTAATTTCTGCAGCTTTATTTGCATAATTAAGGGGAGATCCATAATTATGACACATACAATTGAGTAATTACTGATGAGTTTAAAGACACACATATAGATAAGTAGAAAACCTCATCAGCTATTGTACACAACAGGAACTGATAAGCTGTGCTGTTTTACCACGACCTTTATTGCCGTTACACTTCCATGTTATGTATTCGGTTACTATGACAACATAATACAGAACCGCCTCCAGTAAAAGTCAAAATGAACAGATCTTTGTTATTTTTGCTGATGGTGGAAGTGAGTCACAGTGAACAAAGGCTCACACAGTAGCTGAACATTGTATGCAAGTGTGTGTACTTTACCTCTGACATCTGTGACGCTGTGTTGCCTCTGGCTCCAAGCAACACCATCGCCAGAGCGGCGGAGATGCTGAAAGGCGAGTAGAAGATATTCGCTGCTCTGTCATTATCGCTCAGCTTTTTTAACAAAGCCAGAGCAAAGCTGGTGTTGGCCTTGGACAGAGGGGTTTCTGATGCCATTGTTTCTACAAAATAACACAAACACAAGGTGATAAAAAATTAGTTATTGTGTGAGAAACTTATCAATACTGTCTTTATGTCAAATCCAGAAAAGATAGAAGGGTACCACATCTTACGACTTCAAAGGAGACTCTTTATTCAGGATAAACTCTACTTAAAATTGTATGAATTTACAATAGCATTAATTGTAAAAGAATTCTAATAAGGGTTTAGTGATAAAAGGACACGTATTTATATCTTCCTTTTGTCTTTCAGGATTATTTTATTCACATTCTCAGCTAAAACATGTACAATATTTTAATTATTTTACTCACCTATGTTTGGTGTTGAACAAATAGTGTAATTCATTATTACTATTACTATGTACTGTACATGTGAACAGCATATGTTTGAAATGCTATTTATCATGTTCTGACCATAAACCACTTTCACATCCCTTTCATCTTGTTTATAAGGAACTAATATCAGTGACTAATATTGTTTTTCTTTGTTTCAATACAGGATACACAATAAAATAAGCACTACATCATAAAATATGGGAATATTAGTGGTGGTTTTATTTATTTCAACTTTTACTCAATGCTTAAAATCAGCCTTCAAACTTGAAAGTTATACTAATAATTTGAGATTTATCATAATTATCATAGACTGATATGAAAATGTGTACTGCAGTAACATTTTGGATGAGTTCTACTTTAAAAACACACAAATCTTATATATTTTTGTATTAAGTATGGAATTAGTCTTTGGTTGAAACACTTATTTGCAGAAAACATTAACCCATAAGGACCAGTGTTACCTTTGTGGCAGTTCCCAAATAATTTTTTTCTCAATATTTAACTTGCCTTAAATGACTTATCACCATTTATTGTAATATTATCTTCTGAATTTTGTGTTTTTTCAGTCACAATCAGGTATTTCCCTATATTTAATTTACTGATCATGCCGGTGTTCATAAAACTAAGAGTAAAATTGAGGATTATTATATCAAAAACAAAGAAAACTGAAGAAAAAGTGACTTTTTCAGCAAATCTATCATTAACTGAACATAAACCAAGTGTCTCCATCCACTGTCATTGATTCAACTCCATGGGTTTTACTGGTGAATACATGTTGTAGAAGATGACAGCGTTTCCATGTTCACTATTGCGCCTCTGAATGTCCAAATGGGTCATATCGGATGACCATGAAAAGATGACAAACTGTATCTTATACCAATTATTTACATGTATCGACAGGATTGGTGGAACAACGGGGATTAAACATTTTATACTGGTTGATGATTTTGGTCGCCAGTGGCTGTTTGGGTCTTCATGGGTTAATAAAGTGGCAGGTATCGAAAACAATACATTATAGACTATTTTATCTGTTTTACCTGTACCAGTGGACTTTAAATATTCACAAAAAAGATGAAAATGATTATAATTTATTGAATATGAAACCAAAGCCAGAGGTAAAAACCTTTAAAATGCCTCAGTTTTAATAAATATACAGTATTGTGCAAAAGTCCTAGTTTTATATTAGGTTTGTTGGTAGGGTAAAGTTCTAATGACCACATATATGCATTTATCAGTCTCTGTATTAAGATACAATTTGAATATATGTAAGAAAAAACAAAGGTTTCAGGGATAAAACCAGCTTCTGTGACCTCCCTTTGCACTTAACATGTCTTTAACCCTTCTGTTCAGACAATACAGGATTTATGGCATTCATTTTCTGATGTTTAGTACCAGTTTTCATTCAACACATGTAAGATGTTTCGAATTGTTTCTGCTACTTCTACTAGGAGAAACAATAGCACTAATATCAATGACTAATACCTTTTTTCTTTGTTTCAATACAGGATACATGATAAAATAAGCACTACATGATAAAATATGGGAATATTGATGCTTGGTTTTATTTATTTTATTTCAACTTTTACTCAACACTAAAAATCAGGCTTTAAACTTGAAAGTTATACTGATAATTTGAGATTTATCGTGATAATTATCATAGACTGATAAGAAAACATGTACTATAGTAACATTTTAATAAGTTCTACTTTAAAAACACACAAATCTTATGGCGTTAATTTTCTGATGTTTAATACCAGGTTTCATTCAACACATGTAAGATGTTTCTAATTGTTTGTGCTGCTTCTTATCATAGAGTCATAGGTCATACTAAATAGTGACTTTAAACTATAAAACACATTTAGTTCAATTTTTGTGTCTTTTAAGACTGTACACATACTTCCTGTATTCTCTTTTGGTATCAGAAAAAAAAGAGAATCAGAAATACATATTTATGCTCATTTCAACCCTGAAAAAGAAAAAGGTGGAATAAGAATTTTGCACAGTACTGTAGATTTATTAAGTATTTACCTGCTTTATACTAGTCTTCACTCGACCAGGCAACAGCTGTCAATCTAAGCCTTGCATCACATAGTTAAAGTTTAACAGTTCTTACCACATGTATTTTGTAATAATCTAAATCAGTTTATTCGTCAACAAATCATATAATCATCCCGTACTCACCAACAGTGTTCAGGAGTGTTTCCTTCACAGAATTGTTTCTCTGTGAGACATCAGGTTTTATTATTTACAAGTGACACGCCCCGAACACCAAGAGATGAACTTCCGCATTCTCAAATGTCATGTACGGAAGCCGACAGCGTACAAAACTATAACCTGTGAGTACTGTGTCCGCCTTAAACTCATTAAAAAAACTATTCACAACTCAAACTGTCGCTGTTTTCTGTCTGATATCTACCGTCAGACTAATGCAAAGAAGTGATACCTAATGTATTTCACAGAAAATTAAGTTCTCAATCAGTAACATTTAAGGTTAAATATTTAATGTCTTATTCACATTTTTCCACTTGTGATATTTTAAATCACCATAAAGGTCTGATCAACACACAGAGACAAACAGTCAATAGACTCTAATGGTTTTGTTAAATTCATTTTTTTTATTATTATTATTAATAACCGTTAACTGTTATGTAGAGAATCACAGTTAAATTCACAACCTTCAGTGATAAGTGACAGTGTTTTCCATTTCACTGAATTATCATTACCATCCTTATTCTTCTGATTTAATCGTTAACAGTCTCAAAAGTATGTGTTGAAAACGTGATTATTTGTGGTCTTAAAATTTACTGCCGTTTTAAAAACTCAGATATTTCTCCCAAACACCATCCCAACCTTTGAAAAGGTAAATATTTTCCATCATAACACAAAAAAAGGTTTAAAAAAAAAAAAAAAGTACCATGGTTTTAACAGAAATCCAGCCACCCATAACTATGTAATTCACCTGTAAATGTTCCTGCATTATTCTGAATCCTACTTTTAAAACCAAATTTTCTTTCAGGGACAAAAAAATCTAAAATTCAATTGAAATACATATAGAGCATGTTTCCACAATTTTATGCTATTTACTGTTGAAAAAACAAATAAAATGATGAAAATGGCGGATTGTTTATTTCAAATCGATTTGCAGCTTTACCATGCATTTTATTTTTTCAGCTTATTCCGTAAATCATCTGAACATTAAAATAAGTGTCTTCAACCAGTACCCACTGTCATTTGCCATCTACATGATCCACAAATTAAATATAGGAAAATACGTGATTTTCACAGAAAAATGCAAAAGAGACAAGATAATATTATAATAAACAGAAACAAATCACCTAAAAAAGACTAGGTTTTTTTTCCTGCAATGTTTGATTAGTCAAAGTGGACAGATTGGTTTAAGATTGCATTTGTCTCTCTATGGCATGTTGACGCCAGTATGAGATCAAATTCATTTTGAAATATGCAGAGGACTGTGATTGTTAGTTTACTTCAGGATGGGGAACTCAACAACAGGTGTGTAATGACTTCCTTTGTCATTATCCACACACACTGGTCTGAAGGGCTTGCACGCGTGCCAGTGTAAAGGTGCAGGTGTAAGTGCTCCAATACATCAAATGTTAAAACATTTCCTCTTCGTTCATTGCTGATTTATCGCATTCAGTCGTGGCAAATAAACTCAGTACTCAACACAATACTCTCTGACCTGCGGTGTTATCATGCCGTGGCACGGTCAAATCCTTGTAGCCTCCCCAGCGTGCGCACCAGTACTGATTAACCCACATAGTTAAATACCCAAAACCCATAGGCCTGAAGAACTGCCACCTACTGGCACAAACGTGCACAACACCTCAAAATAACATGAAAAATGAACAACTGGGCTCCTACAAGGTTCATACTGAGAGACTTTGTTAAATAATGTGAGGACTTGTACCTACAGATCAGTGTGAAAAAATAAAGGAAATGATTATTTATTAAACCAAAAAAATAGTGCCCAGAGTCATAAAACTACCTCAATCAAAGGCCAGACTGCAGAGTATGTAATCATGTACAAATATCTGGGAACAATTATTGACTCTGGCTTGTCCCAATATTGCTGTTTTGGTGCTTCAAAGGTTAACAACAGACTGAGCCATAGCAGTCGTCAGTGGGTTCAGCACCGGACAGCTCCTCAGCAATCTGGGTCTTATTAGTGATTTCAGCACCGGACAGCGACACAACAGGTACCCCTCCTCTCTGGAGGAAGAGGGTGACACAGTGAAGGCCTTATCCTCTGGGCTGGAACATCTGTTCTTTACGTCTCTATCAAAACAGCATTTCATCAGTGTGTGGACCACAGACAGGTTTTTTGTTGCCTGTGGTGAGATATGTGGTATTTCAAGCAGGAAATGCTTCAGTGAAAATAAAACTTCCAGCAGAGTGTGCATAATAATTTATGTCAGTCGACTGTTCCGTCTTGTTTTTTTTTTTTGTCCTCATATTTCCATCCAGAGGGCCAACATGGTGTTTAGCGTCTTCTATTTTTGTGGGTTGGTTCTGTTGCCTGTCACTACTGGATCAACTGCCCATTTTCGCATGCATGATGGTAACAACTACCCAAAATGCATTGCCAGAGACATTCAGAGTCATTCTGTGCTGCAGATGGGTTAATTGCGTTAACATTTTTAATGAGATTAATCTGCATTAACGCGTTAATTTTGACAGCCCTAAATTTTAACCCTTTTGTTCTGACAATATGAGATTTATTGCATTAATTTTCTGATGTTCTGCTTCTGCTGTTTTGGCCAGCACACTCTGGCTGGCTGGCTAGCTGGCTGGCTAATGTAATGATCATACTGTTGGCAATGAAAGACAGGTCAAAGTACATTTCAGTGTCCCCACTAATTTATATTTATACAGGAAGTAAACATCATGACCCAAAATGACAATCCCTGATTGGGTCAGGGAGCATACATTAAAGAAAAACAGCTTTAAATGCGTAAGTATTTGCCATTTTGTGTATTTTGACAGACATTCACAATGAATGGACATTAGAATGGACATTAGTAACAAAAAATTTTGGCTTAAAATTATGAATAGCTAAGTTTATGTTGTGTATGAGCACAAATATGACCCAAAGTCTGTTCCGTATGGATTTACAAACATTGACATTACTATGAAAGTGAGACTCCAGTGTGGTATGTAGAGAAATCCTCAAATCTAACACTATGAAACATTAAGGTGATCCTTCTGGTTGAATCCCAGTGCTCTGGAGGTCATGTGCTCTCTATGGGCAGCAAAACCGTCCACTAAATAGAATGGTGTCGGTGGCGTTGTTCCGGATGAAGAAGAGGAAGGGATGGTCTGCAGTGAAGGTTTTCGGGATCGATATGGATCGCCTACTTATGACGGCAGCAGTGGCAGCAGCTGCCTCAGTTCCCTCTTCATTTACATCCACAACGGCCTTGTGGACGACGTCAGACAGGACCAGGTTAGTGGATTCACTCATACCTGTCGACAGAAGGATTTAACATCTGATGTGTTTGCATTTTTCTTTACACAACCACTGCACTTTGATCTTTCTCACTGAAAAAAAATCTCTGTTGTCTGAGAAATATTTTAAATTTAACATGACAATTACAATTCTTTATTTACTTGAACACTTAGATTTCAGGTCAGTGAATGCATCTGACTGCACCTATGATTCGTATTGTGTGCTTTCTGCTTTGTAAGTCTTCATAATTATCATTTTTTGAGTCTCTGAGCTGACTAATATGTGTTCTAAAAGGACTATTCTGACTTAACGTTAAAACATGAAACATGAACATGCTAAAACATGAAAATCTTGCAAGTTTTCCCAGCTAAAATGCTACTCATATCATGTAATAAATTTAAATTTGTAAACTTTCTCGTGCATGGGAGAAAATTCAGGCACAGCCATTACCAGAATAGTCAACATATATTCATCATATGAGCTGTGTCTTACCAGAGAAGTTGCTCAATGCCACATTAAACGCATCCATCATGCCCATGCGTTTCAGTACATCATTTAGGTTATACGCAACCTCCATCTTGAAACGTGGGATCTTCACTTGAATCTCAAGTGGATGAAGCATTTGAGTCCACAGCCTGAACTTCTCATAGGTCAGCTCCTTCTCCAGCTGTGATGAATAACCATACATTACAACATGTCAGTATCAAAACCACATGAGAGCCTAGAGGCAGTGAAAATCAGGTCTTCACACTGTCATGGATGTCAGGATGAGGGGTTTTATTGTGGGCAGGTGGAGTAAGATCTCACTCTATGATTCTACAGTTGTGGAAAAAACTATTAGACCACCCTTGTTTTCTTAAATTTCTTGTTCATTTAATGCCTGGTACAACTAAAGGTACATTTGTTTGGACAAATATAATGATAACAACAAAAATAGCTCATAGTAGTTTAATTTCAGAGCTGATATCTATCCATTTTCCATGGTTTTCTTGATAATAACCAAAATCACTTCAGTTCTTACATCAATATCTATGGCATTGTACTAACAAAAACAGTGCTTTTCCATTCCATGTTTTCTTTTCTGTCTGTTTTAGTCACATGATACACACAGGTGTTAGTACTTGATTGCATAACCATTGTTTTTGATGACTTTTGATGATCTAACAATTTTTTCCGCAACTGTAGAAGACACTGATTAATTTCTTTTCATGGTGCAAAGGATTTTTACAATTAAGCCGCCCTGTAACCATTTTCTTTGCTTTATAATGTACATTTTGTGTTTCACCTTCTCCAGTCCGGTGGTCTCATCATCTATCTCATCGGGCAGAAAGATGATCATACTCAGTTCTTCCCCTTTATAAGCCATCTCAAGGATCTGCCAGAGAAGAAGGAAATTATCATAGAGTTTAACTCATAAAGACCTAGAGCCACTTTTGTGGCACTTCTCAAATATTTTTTCTCTATATTTAAGTTTTCTTAAGTGATTAATCACCATTTATTACGTTATTATCCTCCGTATTTTGTGTTTTTTCAATGAAAATAAGGTATTTTTTTATCCAGTCCAATCCAACTTTATTTGTAAAGCACTTCAAAATAACTGCAGTGGACCAAAGTGCTGTGCAGAAGAATAATTAAAACCAAAATAGAAGAATAAAATACAGAATAGATTTAAAGACATAGAAACTGTACAAAAAAGAAAAAAAAAGAAAATAATATTTTAATTTATTGATCTATATATTATACATTATATTATATATTTAATTTATTGATCTTGTAGATGTTCATAAAATCTCATTTTAAAGGTGTGGGTTGTTATATCAAAAATGAAGAGAACTAAAGAAAAAGTGACTTTTTCAGCAATGATATCACAGAATCTAAAAACAAGCATCCATGTCCACTGTCACTGATCCAACTCCATGGGTTTTACCGGTGAATCAATGCTGTGGAGGATGATGTTTCCACGTTCACTACGGAGCCTCTGAACATCCACATGGGTCATATCTGATGACCATGAAAAGATTGCAAACTGCATTTTACATCAATTATTTCAATATTTTAATAGGATTAGTGGTTCAGAAGTTAAACATTTTAGATTAGTAGATGATTTTGGTTGCCACTGGATGTTTGGGTCTTTATGGGTTAAGTACGTTAACCAGTGTTTCCTGGTTGGTAAATGCTCCAGTCAGTCCATAATCCAAAAATTATATAACTGATTTACCTGGCAGTTGACCTCAGGGATGTATGCAAAAGGGAAATCACTTTTCTGGGTCATCAGCTTCACAGGCTTTTGGTCATTCTAAAAACCATAAAAAATACACATTAACATTTATTGGAGGAAGCTTCTCAGGTTGGAAAAACACTATCCGGTGGAGCTATCAACATCTCATAGACATACGAAATGTGACTCTGGCTAAAAACTACTTTTTACTTCCAAGAGCTTCCCAAGTTGTACCTAATTACCAAACATGAAGGAGATCTATGATTTAGTGAAAAGTAACCATGTTGATACTATTGCCAATCTCCTTCATGTATGGTATTTAGGTGCAATATTGGAAGCTCTTAGATCAGGGGTGTTAAACTCATTTTAGTTCAGGGGCCACATTATGATCACAATATGATCTCAAACGGGCTGAATCAGTAAAATAATAGCATCATAACCTAGAAATAATGATAATTTCAATCCGTTCAGTGAAAAAAGTAATATCATACTATGGAAATGTGAATAACCTGAATCACCATGTACAACCTGAAACTTCTTTTTAAAAAAACAATCACCATTTCAACAATTACTGTGAAAAGATGGTCTGCATTGAAACCATTTTCATGCAATTTTATTTTTCTACAGTATAATAAAGAGAAAAATTGTTGTTTATAGATTATTGTTATAGTATTTTACTTATCCAACACACATAAGATTGAATTGGTCTGAACTAAAATGATTTAACACCTTTAATTGTTAGTATCTTTTTAATTTTTGCAGTTCACAAAATCATCCCACGGGCCGGAGTGGATCCTTTGGCGGGCCGTGTTTGGCCCACGGGCAGTAAATTTGATGCCCCTGTCTTGGATTAATTCATTGGGTGTCCACCTTAACCCTCATTTTCACGGTCAAATCAAGGTGGATGCGTCAAATGTGGGCCTCTCCTTTTTTTTGATTTACATAAATGATCTTCCTATGGTATGTAAAAATGTCCTGCCTCTCTTATTTGCTGATGACACATGTTTGGTTATATCGCATGAAAATTTTAAGCAAATTTTATATTCCGTACTGCCGAACTTCTGTCAGTCAGTATTCTCTAAAATATCGTGGACCACATCTTTGGAATAATCTATGACCTGAACTTCAACCAACATCTTCTTTATCTTTATTTTAAAAAATCATCTGAAAAGGACTCTAATTCACGAAAAAATGTAAGGCTGTATATCATTTGATTTGTATTTGAGGATTTGTAATGTGATTTGTATTTTTATGGTTTTTACTTTAGATTATTATTTCAGTTATATTGTAGTTTTTAATTCTTTTTTTTTTCTTTTTTTTTTTTTCTCCAGTGTATTGTTTATTTCCAGGGAGGTATTCACATAAGCCTTTTTGTGGCTTCAATCTTCTCCTGCACAAAGATGTTAACTTGTTTGAATGTTGTTTTTTTAAATTTTTCTCTTGCTGTTTTATGATGTGCAAATAAACAAAATAAAAATAATAAAAATAAAATAAAATGTGGCCTTTGACAACATTTTCAACAGGATGACTCTAAACCAAATTGATCTCTTTCATATTTGATATTTAGGCGCAACCTTTGGACATCAATCTTGACCTTCATATTCAAGGTCAAATTGTGGTAAACATGTCAAATTTGGCTGCCAGTCTTGACTTAAATTTTTCTGGTCTTTTGGGGCCATGGGGCAGATACAAAAAGCTATAACAGGTGAGGTGAGGAGATAGTGATACCAGACATGGTACCGTATATTCTATGAGTTTTGTTGTATTGTCCGATATAATCTTAATCTTAAAAGTACGTTGATTTTTACTCAGGAAGAAAGTGGATAATAGTTGTCTCGTGGTTTAGTGTTACCTTGTTTATTCTAAACTGGGCATCAACAGTGTATTCCTCCTCAAACATTCGGGCCCATTTGCCTTTAAAGTAGATGGCATTGACCAGTACCATTTTGGTGGAGCTATCCACCACATCCGATGTCAGCAGGTCCTTAATTTTACCTAATGAACAATAAAGAACAACATTGTCAACATTGGTGAAGGGTCAAAGTTGCTGTGAAGTCATGTCGGTCCATTCGTATGTACAGTCACAGAAAAAATTGTTAGACCATCAAAAGTCATCAAAAGCAATGGTTATGCGATCAAGTACTAACTCCTGAAAAACATGGAATGCCCAAAAGCAGTGTTTTTGTCAGTACAATGCCATAACTATTGATGTAAGACCTAAAGTGATTTTGGTTATTATCAAGAAAACATGGAAAATGGATAGATATCAGCTCTGAAATTAAACTCTTATGAGCTATTTTTGTTGTTATCGTTATATTTGTCCAAACAAATGTACTTTTAGTTGTGCAAGGCATTAAAATGAACAAGAAATTTAAGAAAACAAGGGTGGTCCAATAATTTTTTCCATGGCTGTATGTCTTCAGAATTTTTCTCAAATTTGGTACCAGCATTCTCTTTGACACAAGGATTAACTTATCAGATTGTAGTGGACAATGGTCAAAGGTCAGGGTAAGCGTTGTTTCCTAACAAAACACATTTCTGGTTATAGCTGCTGGTAACAGAGGGAACTGTATGAACAAATAATGATGCAAGGATAGTAAACACTACAAGTAATATAAGATGAAGAAGTTAAACTCAACTTACAGAACACCTAAATGGAAACATTTATGCACAAGGGGTTAAGGGAAAAACAAAAACAACAGGAAGTGGTATAAAAGAGCAACAATCACAAATAAATTAACCATCTAAGGGTAAGAGTGAATAAAAGTTAATCCAAATTTATTGGAACATCTGCTGTCACAGCACACTTTTTTTTTTTCAAAAAATAAAAGTAATATGTTATGCTATGCGATGCGATGCTATGCTATGCTATGCTATGTTATGTTATGTTATGTTATGCTGTGCTATGCTATGCTATGCTATGCTATGCTATGTTATGCTATGTTATGCTATGCTATGCTATGCTATGTTAATCTATGTCATGTCATGTCATGTCATCTGTCTCTAGAGATGGGAGAGACTTTGAAAAGAGCCTCAGTTGTAATTCTACCAAATGAACATCCTGATAAACATGTGAGATATACCTTTAGTCTCTTCCTCCACCCAAGTATTGATCTGGATTCGGGTGGCCTCTGAGGCGTTCAGGAAATCCACAGACTCCATCATCGCATTGTAGAACTTTTTGGTTTCTGCTATGAAATCCTGGAATAATAAATGATGTAACACTTACATTCTACCTGCCGATGTTGACCATATGACACCATTGGACTCAATTAAAGTTCACTGAGTCATCTTTTCTCACCTCTTTAAAGTTATAAGTCTGCTCTCCATACAATCTGTTGGCCGTGCTGAGGTCATATTCAGCATCTGGTTTGTTGAGAGCCTTCAGCAGTTTGGAAAACTTAGAGTGGGCATCATCTTCATCACTCTGGAGATTCAATTGCTGTGAAGTCAGAGAAGATATGATGATTACAAAACCACACCGAACAATGACAGTAACAACCAGTACTGAATTATATTAACCCATAAAGACCCAAACATTCACTGTCGACCAAAAGCATCGCCTGAAATAAAATGTTGAATAACTGTTGATCCATTAATCCTTTCAATCCATGTAAATAACTGGTGTAAAATGCAGTTATTCATCTTTTCATGGTCATCAGATATGACCCATTTGGACATTCAGAGGCTCCGTAGTGAATGTGGAAACACCATCATCTTCTACAACATTGATTCACCAGTAAAAGCCATGGAGTTTGACAAATGACACTGGATGGAGGCATTTGTTTTATGTTCAGTTATTGGTATATTTGCTGAAAAAGTCACTTTTATTTCAGTTTTCTCTGTGTCTGATAAAATAACACTCAACTTTACTTAGATGTTCATAAAACATCTACATGATCAGTAAATTAAATACAAGAAAATACCTGATTTTGACTGAAAAATGCAAAATACAGAAGATATCAGTATAATAAATGGTGATAAATCACTGAAGAAAGGTTAAAAATAGAGGAAAAATGTGATTGGGAACTGCCGCTAAAGTAGCACTGGGTCTTTATGGGTTAATGTGCATAATTCAAATTAATAGCCTTTTGTTCAACTCACCTAAAAATCATCAATATCCATAGCATTTCATTCATGTTGTATGTTGTCACTGAACATATATTTTCTTTGTGAAATATTAGTGGTAAATTGAGCTAGATGTAGTGCTTCCACGAGTCTGTGACCTTTATAATAAAAGGATAATTTACTGTCATTTTTCTCATCATTAGTTAAAATCACACACTGCCACAACAAACTTTTCAACATTTGCTGCATAAATCTGCATGTTTTTATGTTTTAGGCATTGATAAAATATTAAGATTAACACATTCCGTTGCAAAAGACTCAGGAAAAAGAAACTTTAAAGCAGGCTTTTGTTCAACTCAGCTAAAAATGTTAAGGGAAAATACAATAATGTTATTGCTTCATTCATGTTACATGTTGTGCTATATGTTGCTGGTCTTATATTGATAAATTCATTTAATGTGCCGCTTACAGCCAATAATGGAAAAAGCACATGGATGATTTTACTTCTCAACGTCTTCCAGTTTTTAGCTGTCTAAACCACTGAAACCATTTGGATAAAACAAAAAGAATACGAAGAAATGGCACCATAAATATTATGGGCTAGTGCCAGGGAATTGTTTATGTCTAATCATGTTAATTCATTGCGTGCTGTGTTGAGAAATCTGATGTTTAAATTTATGTGTTGCCTGACTCATTCAGAAAATGCTATAATTTTATAGCTGACTAATGTTGCGTATTGTGCTGTACGTTACACATCTCTGTTCTGGAAACACTGGTGTGACTGCCTCTTTTTTTTTTTATCTATCTATCTATCTATCTATCTATCTATCTATCTATCTATCTATCTATCTATCTATCTATCTATCTATCTATCTATCTATCTATCTATCTTCATTCTATTTTTTTTATTATTATTATATGACATTGAACAGATCACCTTCTGCATGAATCTGCTTGTTGGTTTGGGGTTTTTTTTTGCTTCATTTTAAGATTCGTATGAACAAAATCTGCTGAAAAAGACCCAGGAAAGCAGCGTTATAGGACTAAAGCGTGAAATAGTCTGCTTCTCTACCACCTTCCGAATATAGTTGGGCAGTCTGCTGGAACGCTGCTGCATCTGCATCTGCATCTGTTGATGAAGATGACCCCGAATATGACTTCTTGTCTGCATGTACATCTGGATCCGTCCATGACTCTGACTCTGACTCTGCATCTGCATCGGCATCTGCATCTGCTCCCCCATCTGCATGCATTCACCTGGTCCTGCCTGTTCCTCTACCTCAGAGAAACCAAGGACCTGCAAATGATTCAAAAGATCCCAGGAAACACTATCAGTCTGTTATATGTGTACTTCAGAGCAGAGTTTAACTGAAACTGCTGCATCTGCACATTCTCTGACGCCTCATGTTAGTCACACACAGGTTCAGACATGTCTGCATGTCTTCTTTAAGACAACTTTGCCCTACTTTGTTTCTTTGGGTGCATTCATTAATGTCGAATGTGCTGCTCAGATACCCACACTGAAACCACAGAACCTGAACCTTCTGAAAAATCCTGCATGTTTTATAATGAATATGATAATTATTAACTATTAGAACTATATATATCTATATATATATATGTATTAACTATATTAGAATTTCAACCACACATTCTCTCTAATTAGTTGGCAATCACCACAGCCTAACCAGATCCTCTGGTTTTCTACACCATCTGATAATGTGTCTGTATCAACACATCCAAATGGGTGTGTTAACATGTGAACAGCAACCAAAATTCCCAGATGCACTACATTAGGAAAAGATTCAAAGATGAGACAGATGTTAACAAACCTTCCTCTTGACAGAACATATATACTGAAATAAAAAAATCAACTTTTGATATGGTATGGAAACCTTTCATTGATAATGTACAAAACTTAAACATAATGCTTGAAGACGATGAAGGATATTTGCAGACCATGTAGTTACCATTCATTCTTCAGATTCAGATTCAGAAAACTTTATTTGTCTCATACGGGCAATTCATTTGCAGCTTACCACAGACATCAGCCCACATCCAAAGTGCAATGTGACAAATATAAATAAATCAGTGCACAAATACAGGACTATTGAAAGCAACTATGAATAAATGCATTTAAATAATCAACAATAAATAATAAATACCAATGCAGACTAAAAGACTAAAAAACCCTATTGGTTCTGCTAATATTTAAAAAAAGAAAAAAAAAATCATATAAAATGACTAAAATGGCTTCTGTCAGAGTTTAGAAGTGTGATAGCTGAAGGAATAAAAGATTTTGAATATCCGTTGGTTATCCTCTGAGGAGCGTGGTAACGCCGGACTGAAGACATCAGGGCAAACTTCTGATGTAACACATGGTGAGGGTCCCTGATGATGGACTGGGCTTTTGTCACCACATGAAGCTCCCAGAGGGAAGACGAGTCTCTAAGTCTGACTCTGATGATCTTGGAGCATATTTTTACAATAGCATGCAGACTGTTCTTGTCTTTCATAGTTAAATCATTCTTTCATTCATTTTTTCAAGATCATTCCTTAATTTAAAATCTGGTATTTTGCTTCACTGTACACAATGAGCTTTTTGTGAAACATTGCCTATTTTTATATATATTATAAGAGCAAAGCTATGTTATCTAAGTTTTTTGTGCCTTCTTTGTAAAAGTTTTAGTAACTACAAATTGTCTTCAAATAAAAAAATTATTGTGGGGGGAAAAAAAACAAAAAAACACCCAGCTGTTAATTTCTCTAAACCAGGGGTGCCAAACTCATTTTCTTCCGGGGGCCACATTCAGCTCAATTTAATCTGAAGTGGGCTGGACCAGTAAAATAATAGCATGATAGCCAATAAATAATGACAACTCCAAATTGTTTTAGTGTAAAAAATAACATTCAGTTTTGCCAGTATTTACATTTACAAACTATCAAAACAAAAAGGATGTGAATAACTTGAAAAAAAATGACATTTGTTAAGAAATAAAAGTACTATTTTATCAATATTATACCTTGACTTATCATTTCTACATATGCATTACAAATCAGATCTACAAAGGCACAAAACATTTAGTAACAGGCAGAATATTGTTAAAATTTTACTTAATTTTCTTTAGACATTTCAGGTTACTCACGTTTAATTGTTAAAGGATAGTTTTCTTAACGTAAACATTTTCATAATTTAAAGTTTTTTGCATTAAATCAAAGGGAAAAAATTGGTGTTGTCTTTATTTATAGGTTATTATAATATTATTTTTGACTTTGATGTCCTAAATTGATCCCGCAGGCCGGATTGGAACCTTTGGCGGGCCGGTTTTGGCCCCCGGGCCACATGTTTAACACCTGTGCTCTAAACTTTACATTGCTTTTTTAGATTTTGTTGGTGATTTCTGGAGCCAAGCAGGGTTAAAATACTGGGGTTTAGGTAAATTGGTGTAATGGACTTACCTCTGACATCTGCTTGGCTGTGTTGCCTCTGGCCCCTAGCATCACCATAGACAGAGCTGAGGAGATACTGAAAGGAGAGAAGAAGATATTCGCACTTCCATCATCCTCACTCAGCTTATTACGGAGAGCCTGAGAGAAGGAGGCGATGGCCTTGGAGAGGTTAGTTTCTGATGCCATTGTATCTGTAACAAGTGGAAAAAAGTATTGCATTATGAGCAAAATACTATCATGCCTTTGTCGAACAAGTTGAAGGATTGAACAAAGAGTATTATACTTTACAAAAATGTTACACTTTGGAGGTATGAGTCGCTATATTATGACGTTACATAAACATAAAATATTAAATGAACCGGCTGAATATACTTACTAACAATGTTCTTCAAGTCCAGAACTGATTCAGAATGCTGCAGACAAAGGAAGCTGTCGTGTGTGAAGAATCTAATATTGAGATGATTTCACTTTCAGACACACCCGAGGTGAAGTACGTAAGCCTGGCAGAGGCTCAATAAAAGCATCACACCCATATGTGATCAGTACACCAGTCTGTCTGTTAGTTCACAGTCAGGTCCATAAGTATTTGGATGGTCACATATTTGATCATTTTGCCTCAGTTTATCACCATTATGGGTTGGTAAAAAAAAAAGCAATTAAGTGTGGACTTTCATCTTAAATTCAAGGAAATATTGCATTAACTGTTTCAGAATTACAACCATTTGAAACCGATCTGTCCATTTAGAGACAGTAAACAGAATGTAGAACTTAAGGGAGATCCTCAGAACCAGACATGGAGGAGCTGTGTTCAGCTTCTATGCTCCACAGTTTTTGCTTTTCTTTTATCTGCCACACACACACACACACACACACACACACACACACACACACACACACACACACACACACACACACACCTCTTCAGAGGACAACTTTATTTTTAATTACAGCAGTTTGTTTTTTATTTTTATTTTGTAATTTGATTTTTTTTTAAGTTTGTTTTTTTTTTTTGTAAAATTTTTCTTTTTTTTCTTTTAATTTTTATTCCTTTTCTTTTAATTAATTGATTTTTAATTACGACAGTTTGTTTTTATTTTTTATTTTCTGATAAATTTTTTAAGCTTTTTTTTATGTGTAATTTTTTTTTTTTACTTTAAAAAAAAAAAATTTCTTTTACCCGCCACCACCCCCTCTCTTCAGAGAACAACTTTATTTTTCATTACAGCAGTTTATTTTTATTTTTATTTTCTAAAAAAAACTGTAAGTTGTTTTTTTTTTATGTTTGTTTTTTTTTTTTTTTGTAATTTTTTGTTGTTTTTTTTTTTTTTTTACTTTTCTTTTACCAGCCACCACTCCCCCTCTTTGGAGGACAACTTTATTTTTAATTACAGCAGTTTGTTTTTTATTTTTATTTTATTTTTATTTTATTTTTTTTTTAAGTTTTTTTTTGTTTTGTTTTTATATTTTTGTTTTTTTTTGTGTAAAATGTTTCTTTTTTTTCTTTTTCTTTTTTTTTTTTTTTTACTTTTTATTAAACTTTTTTTTTTTTTAACTTTTTTTTTTTTTTTTTTAATTCCTTTTTTTACCCACCACCACCTCCCCTCTTCGGAGGACAACTTTATTTTTAATTACAGCAGTTTGTTTGGCATAACAATATCTGGGATAAATTTCTGGAATGATTTGGCAAAGGAGTTGAAAGAATGTATACAGTTATTGTGTGCGATAATAGAATACGGCAATCATGTTGTAAAATGTCTCCAGCAAACATTTCTCTTTACTGTACATTTACATTTACTTTTTTCAGTCAGTTATGGGTTGATATGTGAAAACTTGACAGCTTCATGTGTTTGCATGTTTAAAATGATCTAATGTGTTATTTTTGTTCATTATTTGCATGTTTTATTCTTATCGTAAGCTTTTTCTGTTAAGTTTTTGTCTTGTTTGGCTGTTAGGTGAAGGTTAAAGAAAATAGAAGAAGAAGAAGAAGAAGAAGAAGAAGAAGAAGAAGAAGAAGAAGAAGAAGAGGAGGACTTATTTCATCTATGTAGCTTATGTCTTCTATCGCCCTCTGCTGGCTACGTCTTAGAACTGCAGCAGTCATGCGTTGAATACACGTAAGCTAACATGACCAGAGCAGGAAGGGAAATAATGCAGTGGATAAACAGTAACAGGACGATTACACGTCGGGTTTTCTTCGTATGAATCAAGACATTTAACCTGTTACGGTACGTATGAGTCGTTGTCACGTTCGTTGTTAACTTGGCTTTGTTTGTCCCCATAAGCTAGCTGTCCGTATTAGCTTGTTAGCTAACGTAATGTGATAGGGTTCTTCAGTGGGATGCCAAGATGTGTGGGTTAAAACACCTCATTTATTGTGTAAATATTTCGCAAAATAAACCCAATGAATGGCGTTCATGAGGTACCGGTAGTTGCTTTTCTTTTTGGGATGTGTCTAGTGCAACAACAGCTTATCATTGCAGAGTTAGCATAAGTACAGTGAATCCTCTGAGCGTATTAACATATGTGATTGTAGTATGAAGAAAACAAACGCTTTCCACATCATTTACACACATGTCTGTCTTATATGTAGCTAATGTGTTGTTTGTTGACTGGTGCTTTGGTCCGAAATAGAAACACAAGTCATTCATGTGTGTGGAAATGGAGCTATAATTACTTTGTCATCTGGGTAACGTGCTATTACTCAATTCTGTCCTCATGCTTACGCTTTCACTTTCTTTACACACAGTTTACATCTCATCTAAATGTGTTAAACAACCTGCTACCAGGCTTTTCTCTAACAAAGAACAGGAAAAAAAAAAAAAAAGCCTAGTGTGTTGGCTTCTTTAAGCTCCATTGTTGCTGAATTCAAGCAAACACATTCATTTGGCAGTGTGTTCGAACAGAAAAGCAGTTTTAAGCCCACACCAATACGTGAAATTCAACACGTTTCAAAGCAAATCCAGGCTGAATCCCTGATGCAGCAAATGTAGAAAATATACAGGTAAATAAAATGAGTCAGTGTGAACGAACAGGGGTGATCTATATGATGACACATAATGCACAAATCCGTGAATTATGAATGGCATCAGGACCTTCTCAATAATTTATTCATCGTCACAGTCTGGTACCTTTATTTCAGGTTAATGATCACTGACAGCTTTGTTCAATACTGTGTGTGTGTGTGTGTGTGTGTGTGTGTGTGTGTGTGTGTGTGTGTGTTTGGGGGGGGGGGGGGGGGGGGGGGTATAATTTAAGGGGAGAATTCTATTTTGAAAAGTCAAATTACAAACCACAATGAAAAGAATGTACCTAACAATATGTGGGTAGAATATTTGGAATGGTTTGGAGGAGTTGAAAAAAATGCATAAACATTAATCACTTTTTTTTTTTTTAGTAAAAAACAAGAGGTTAATGGAAGAGGGTGGATGTTGACTTTAATGACACTGGTGAATATTGGGGCAGCACATTAAGGTAGGATAGAATGTAGTGTAGATATGTTTGCTAATATGTAGCGGAATACATGTATATATTATACGTTCCATATATTCTATTTATTTAAACTGACATTCTTTGTGGGTTGTAAAAACATAATTGATATAGTCAAATAAAGAATAACTTATGTATCGTAATCATAAATTATAGTACCCCGCCTTCGCCCCTATGTAGCTGGGATAGGCTCCAAGCGACCCCCGTGACCCTAGTGAGGATAAAGCGGGTTCAGAAAATGAATGAATGAATGAAATTATAGCAGATTTTATATTGTATTTCTATGAGTTTTTATTTAACACACATGTAGTGGATTGTGATATAGAGCAGGGGCACGAACCCTGGTCCTCAAGAGCTACTATCCTGCATGTTTTAGATCAGGGGTGTCCAAATCTGGTTTTCAAGGGCCAGTATCTTGCATGTTTTAGATAGTTCCCTCTCCCAGCGCACCTAGAAGTCATTACATCGTTATCAGACTTCTGCAGAGCATGATGATGATTACTCATTACTTGAACCAGGTGTGCTGGAAGAGGGAAATATCTAAAACATGCACAATACTGGCCCTCAAAGACCGGGTTTGGACACCCCTGTTTTAAATGTTTCCCTATTCCAGCACACCTGACAGTCATTGTCGGGCCTCTGCAGAGCTTAATCATAGGCTTATCATTTGAATCAGGTGTGTTGGAAGAGGGAAACATCTAAAACATGCAGAATAATGTCTCTCGAGCACCAGGGTTGGTGACCCCTGATGTAGAGTTTGTGTATATATATATATATATATGTCGAGGCCCAAAATGGAATCCTGATTCAGAATCGGGCCGGCCCAGAATGGAATTCTATTCTAGGCCAGCCTAGAATGGAATCTCTATAGGATTCCATTCTGGGCCGGCCTAGAAGAATGGAATCCTAACTCAACCTGGCCCGATTCTGAATCGGGCCAGATTCCGTTTTGGGCCTTGACATATATATAAACATTAGTATAAACATGTATTAATGCATGTTGTATTAAGTTAAATTAATACAGTTTGTGAGATATATGGTAATGAGTTGAATTCAGGTTAAGAATGAATAAGGTTTTGCTTCAGTCTACTCCCTTGCAAACACATTACAGAAGTTATATACATTTATTGTATTTTTCTTCATGCTCACTAAGATTTCATTAATTCATACGAAGGATCTTGTAATGTCTGCAGCTAGTTTTGTCATTAATTGGTGAAAATGTGAAATTTTAATGATGGTAGTCAAATCAGTCAATGTTTCACAGATATAAGGTCCAGGTAAAAAGTGATGTGTAGTCAGGAAGCAGGTGGAGAAAAAACCTAGAGAGGTGGGAGTATGCACTGGAAAGAAGAGTGAAAGTCAGCCACAGCAAGGCAGAATACATGTGAGAATGAAAGGGAGGGAGGTGAAACAGTGAGGATGCAAGGGGTTGAGGTGGAGGAGACAACTGCACTGATGAAAAGACAGGAGGCAGAGCTGAAGATGTTGAGATGTTCTTTGGGAGTGACAGGGATGGACAGAATTAGGAACAAGCACTTCAGAAGGACAGCACCAGTTGGGTGTTTCAGGAACAAAGTGAGAGAGGCCAGACTGAGATGGTTGGGATATGTGCAGAAGAGGGATAAGGAATATATTGGTAGAAGGTGGTGAAGATGGAGCTACCAGAAAGGAAGGCTAAAGAGGAGATTTATGGATGTGGAGAAAGAGGACATGAAGGTAGAATATGCAGGGGACAGTCAGATGGAAGCAGATGATTTGCTGGGGCGACCCCTAAAGGGAGCAGCGAAAAATAGTGATAAGGTCTAGGTCAGGAGTGTCAAACATACGGCCCACGGGCCAAAACTGGCCTGCCAGAGGTTCCAGTCTGACCCGCAGGATGAATCTACAAAGTGCAAAAATTACACTGAAAAAGGGGGTCAAAGTCATTTTAGTTCCAAACTCCAGATTCTAAACCACAAAACTTTACAAATATTCTTCCTGTTACTAAATTTATAAGTCTTTGTAGCTCCACTATGATCTGCAAGTTGTACTGTACATGTATGTAAATGGTAAGTTGAGGCATAATATTCTTAAAATTGCACTTAGTTTTCCGAAAGAAATGTCAGGTTTTTTAGGTTGTTCACATTTTTTGTGAAAGAATAGGTTGTGCATGTAAACATTTTCAGAATTGAATTGACTTTTTTGCTCCAAAACATAAAGAAATGTTTGTAGTTGTCATTTTTTATAGGTTATTATGCTGTTACGTTATTGGTCTGGCCCCTGAACTAAAATGAGTTTAACATCACTGGTCTTGGTAAAAAACAAGAAAAGACAGAATGAGCATCATACTGTAAATAATAGTAATAATAATGGTACAGAAGCACAAGAGAATAAATATACTGTGATTTTTTTTTTTTTTTTTTTTTCTACAGGTCACTTGGCATCTTAAAGTTGCTTCTGTTGCCATCTTCACCCCACTGACCCTGATACAAGCTGATATTATTCGTGGAGGTCTTTGCTGACTACTGCGGTGGCGGGGCTGGATCACGCAGCTCAGGAAAATGGCATCACCCTTCGTGCCTGTCCCTGTGCCGCTGGAAAGAGTCTTATCGGGAGGTAACAACAAGATGCGGCGGCCTCAGCGAGCATCATCTCTGGGCAGCGTCTCCAGCAGCTCGGAGTCGTCGTCCTCTCTGAGTAGGATGACTGGGGAGGACCGCAGTCGAGGGCGACAGTCCCGATGCATGGACAGAGGCGGGCGGAGCCGGACGCCCCCGCCCCTCCAGAGTCCCACAACACGGACCAGGGTGAATGGAACTCTTGAACCTTCTGTAGAATACTCCACCTGCCCACGCTCGATGTCGGATCCTGCACAGAGTCAGCAAGATGAAGAAAGACCCATTACTCCCACAGTGCTGGGCTATGAAGTCATGGAGGAAAGGGCCAAGTTCACGGTATGAAACCAGCAAATCTCCTAATAACGCACACTTGTATATCATATTTCAGTCAACAGTCACCAAAATCAGGTCTCCAAATAGTAGCAACTCATTAGCTCCATATTTGTTTCATGTCACTCAGAGAATATGGATTTATTTTCCCACATGTTAAACCTTTTTAGTTCACTGACCGATAGCCATGAGCTATTGTGAAGGTGCCGTGTCTGGCATCATCTTCATCAGTTTTGTCATTGTTGTTGTCATTAGCAATTTCTTCAAACATCTCATAATAGTTGTCAGAAATTTAGATTTTTGAAGTTTTGACAAATTTTTTAAATATTACAAATTTGCATTTACTTATAATGGGCCATGTTTTGATGGCTTATAACATGGAAATGGTTACAGATATCAATTTAGTTACTATTGAGCACTAATAGGAAGTCATATATGGACTTTCATTACCCTACCCCCCGAAGGTGAGGCAAGGGCTATTGTTTTTGGTTCAGTTTGTTAGTTTGTTAACGCTCTATCATCAAAACTATCGGTTGAATTCATACCAAATTTGGTTTATAGATTGCCAGTGACCCAGAATAGATCTCATTACATTTTGGAAACAGTAGGTCAAAGTTTTTAATGAATTTTTAAAATCTTCCCATTTACTTGGGCGAAATATGTGCGTGGGACGGGGTTTGTTGTGCCTGGCACCACTTATTTACTAAATTGAGTTTTCCTCCAGTGAATGTACCACCCACTTCTATTGGGAGAGTGATCTCCTGCATCAACAACACAGGACTCTAAAATAGCAGCAGAACCTGACAACCTTGCAAATTCAGCTTGGTATTGATTCTTGATAGAACATGCCAGTGACATACAGGCCCATTTGTCCTATTTTTATATGTCAATCTAATTATATTCACAGAAGTCGTGTCTCTTTCTAACACTGGTTATTTATAAGGTTTCCACTGTGTGTCAATCTGTCAGTTACTGTTTTGATGAAGCAATTAGTTTTGTTTGTAAAATGTCAAAAATTGGTGAAAAAAAAGTTTCCAAAATACCAAGATGTTCTCAGCAGTCTTGTTTGCCCCACACACCAAAGATATGAAGTTGTCAAAAAGGAGTAAATAAACCAGAAATTACTGAGATTTAATCAGGAAATCTTGGCTTTTATAAAGAATCAATTGATCGTTAACCAAAATACACCAGTCAGTTTTAGCTTGGGTGTTTTTGCACGATTGCAAAGAACATACTGTATATATTTATTTACTCATATCTTTATTAAGTGACAAGAAAATACAGAAAATATGTGAATAAAGAGAGAGCACTCAAAAAACTGAAGTAAATGGCTTTTAAAGACAAAAATCTCTATGTAGTGTAGTTTAGACCTTTGTTCCTTTGACAAAAAGCAGCCAACAAACAATAAATAAAACAAACACTGCTGAACCTATCCTGGTGTAAAATTGCTGAAAATTAGTGTAGTAAATCTCAGATTTTCAGCACAAAAAACATTAAATGCAATGGGAGATCACAGTAAACATTGAGACTTTGGTCAGTAGAAGTCATTTGTATTCTCATTTCTAACATTTTACAACATATTTCTTGTGAATTCATGTTGTATCTCTGCATTGGCTGGGAAAACACAGGAACAGTACTGTGCAAAAGTCTTATTCCACCTTTATCTTTGTTGTTTTGAGGATTGAAATGATCATACAGATTTATTTCTTATTCTCTTTTCTTCACATACAAGAAGAAAATATGAATAAGAATGAATAAATATGAATGAATAAGAAGATATGTGCACAACCTTAAAAGACACACAAAAAACTGAACTAAACTGGTTATAACGTTACTATTTAGTGTGACCCATGAACCCATGACAAGAAGCAGCACAAACTATTAGAAACATCTGACATGGATTGATTGAAACATGGTGTGAAATGAAAAGAAATTAATGCAATCAATCTCTTAGTGAAACTGAAACTTTTGCAGCATTTCCGCTGGTAAGGTTGTGCTGTGGTGCAGTGCCACAGCAAAATCCTTGCTGCCACACCATATATTTTGTACAAAAAGATCATCACTGTTGCATTAGACTTATTATATATGTATAATAGGCCAGGACAAATGTCCTGCCCCCTCAAATGAAAGTTTGCAAGGCTTCAGGAGGTAGGGAAAAGATAAATGAACGTTAAGTTTCATTTTCACCTCCACGGGCGGCACAGCCCAGTACCATAGTATTACAAGTAGGATGGAAACCGCCCGAGCCCTTTATCTTCCACTGTAAGTCTGAGGTGCAGTTTTAGGTTAAGTTAAGTTTTCGATGCAGCACCTATGTGTACTCAAGGGATTTAAAAATGCACCACAGTTATTGTTTATAGACTCAAGACTACACCCAAAAACCAGTAAAGCATGATGTGACGTAACCTCTGGTGTTGAAAATCTGCACACTGTCTTTACTCACTGTGAGAATAATGAAAAAAATTGGTCATAAAAAAGTTCTTTTTTTTTTAAGTTCAAAATTGAGTGGCGCATATTTAAATTCCTTGAGTGTGTTTTTGCACTCAAGCTGAAGAAACAAAAGCGTGTGGGCCAATACATTTAAGCCTTGCACAACTTAGGGAAAACCCTGGACAAGTGTGCATTTGTGGAATAATCTGTCAGTTGGTAAAAAGTGTAACATTGAGTTCATCGCAACAAAGTCTACAGCAACTCTTCACAGAACTTTGTGATATAACAGTGTTGGATGTTAAGAATCTGGACATCTTTCCAAAAATGTATTTAGATGGTTTGAGATCAGAGATTAAATGTTAAATATGATATGATATGAAACATGAGCATGAGTTGAAGCCACCTTCACTGTAATGTTAATTTACGTAACATATCCTGGTTTTCACACACCTCTTCATTCCATCTTTTGACTTTTTACACCTGTGAGCTGCAGGTATACAAGATCCTGGTCAAGAAGACTCCAGACGAGAGCTGGGTGGTTTTCAGAAGATACACAGACTTCTCCCGGCTCAATGACAAGGTGTGTTTGGGTGTGTCTATACATACACTGTGCTTTTGTAGGAATATCAGTCACTCTAAATTCCACGGCAATTGTGGAGGCTCGGTTTTCGGGTCAAGCAGACACTTGTTTTGACCATAAGCCCGGTGCTTTCGGCCTGATTCCTTTTGTTTTTGAGCGCACAGTGGAAATTATTAGAGCTACACAAAGAGCCGTACTGTTCCCAAAACGCCAACGAAACCAAGACCAAATGCTCTCACGGGTTTGGGAGGGATAGCTTGCATTGTGTGGTCAAAATGCCACGGAGTAAAGAATGAACACATTACGTTGCATTATATCGCACAACCACTAAGCCAACATTTCTACATGGGTGCAGGATTTTAATGATTTATAGCTGCTCTCTAAAAACAGGTTTAACTAAGTCAGACATCGTAGCCTCAGGGCCAGGGTGTAGCCGGCGTTTCCACCTGTTGGAGTTCACACAGAAGCAGATAAATCATCCAGGGTTTGCAGTGAAACAGCAAAGATCAATTTATATTTACATTCACAGTGTGTCTGGATCCTTATGAAATATGCATATTAAAACACTATTAAGACACAATTAAAACAGTAATTTGTACAGCATGTACCAGACAATATGTTATCAATATGATAATTAAACAAATTTACATAAGTAAGTGTTCAAAAATATTGTTATTGTGTGTAATTATAATCATGATTAATTACTTTAAATGTGATTGTCCTTAATTAAACCTTTAAGTCTCCTTAAAACAGATAGTTAATCCTTAAATCTGACACTCAAAGGTCTTAAAAATTAGTCAAATGTGTAATTTGTGTTGATCATTTTATCTTAACGGAGATGTAAATGAGTGGAGCCTCCAACAGTCATTCATGGGTGGGTTCACTTATGAGCTTTAGCAGCATGAACATCAGTTGTAGAAAGTTTAGCCGTGAACAAATGGAAATGTTACAGTCGCTGAATTAAAAGATTTGGTTAAGACTGGTTCAAGACAATAACTATTAGACCTTTTAGACTGTTATTAATGTGAATGTAAGGCCTGGAATTTGACCAAAGACGCCTTGAAAAACATCTTAAAAGTCATAAATTCACCTTCCTCAAATTTTTAGATACCCTACATTTTTGCCCCATCCACACTAATTTATACTTTTACCTCAGCAACGAAGCTTTTGAGAATTATTTTTCTGGTAGGTATTCAGGTAGATGAGGGTACAGGCTACCTCAAAACACTGACTGCTTTTCTCATCACGGTTGTTTTCTCTTGAATGTGAGAACGAAGGAAGTAACTCAAAGATAAAACCTCAACACAGGCAGAAGTCTTCTTCCGCTCCTCACTGATAATTACCCCATTGTGGAGATTATCCCACCAGTTGCTGGTTCAACCCAGTCTGATCCAGAACCAGTGTATCTGGGGCTCAGTAGACGCTGAGGCTTTTGTGTGGAGTAGGGCAGTAATGCCAAGTTAAACTGTAAACTTGTACCTTTGAGTCTATAAAAGTCTTCACTCTGGAAAGTGTTTGTAAGACCATCTTTGTTTTTTACCTGAAATCCTATTTACATATGGATGAGAAGCTTAAATGTTGGGGAAAAGTATCAATACAGTCTGCATTAGTACGAATGGAGCATCAATCCTAAAAATCACACTTGTATAATCAATAGGTTACAAGTGTTTTCATATCAAGAACTATTTAAAAATATAGTAAATGGGTTAAAATACCTAGATGATCATCACATTCTAACATTAATGTTAAATAAATACAGTATTTTACATAAACTGTTGCTTTAATCTGTTTATTTGTGGATTTAATGTTGCCAACACAGTTCGCTGGGCTAGTTTATTTCAGCCTGTCTAAAGCAGAGGTATCAAAAATATGGCCCGCAACCCAAAACAGGCCCTCCAAAGGGTTCAGTCAGACCCACAGGTTGAATTTGCAAAGTGCAAAAATTATACAGAAGGCAGTCAAGAGTGTCACTGAGTCTTGACAAGTTGTTTTGATCATAAAGTTAAATACTACATTTTCAACTCCAGATGCCTTTTACTGTTTGTTTTGTGCCTTTGTAGATTCATTGCTATCTGTAAATTGTATTGTGCATGTGTAAATGATAAACTGAGGCATAATATTGTTAAAATTGCACTTGTTTTTAAGAAATTTGGATAGATGTTTTGGTTATTCACATTTTTTTTGTGAAAGGATAGTTTGTAAATGCAGTTATTTTCATACTAATATTTTAATTTTTTGCACTAAGACAAAAAGAAAAATCTGGTGTTATCATCATTTATAAGTTATTATAGCATTATTTTACCAGTCCAGGCCATTTGAGGTCAAATTGGGCTGAATGTGGCCCCTGAACTAAAATGACTTGGAGATCAAACACGTTAGCATCTGTTTTCAGGTTAAGTCTGCGTTCATTTGTACAGTGTGTGTAATGCGTTTTACTGTTGCTGAAGAAATAATGATTAAGAATTACTATAAGTCCATGAGCTACAGGTCCGACTTCTTAACTCTCATGTGAAGTGAGTCTGATTTACACAGATCCTTTCCAGTCTAAAAATGGTTTTGATTCATTATATAAGTCCAGCGGAACAAGTCAGGCCGCATCAGTCTAGGTAAATAATGGAAACACTGCAGCATCACAGATGCAGCTTGAAAAATGTGAAATGGTGTTTATTGGCAATATTATTATAATAGTGTTGGTCCACAATGATGCAGAATGCAGAGCTTCTAGTCAGATAAGCAAAACCAAAATGACACTCAGCCTCCAGAAACCAGAGAAAACTACATTTTGTAAGAGGTGTGAAGTGTCTAAATCAGATTGTGGATTGTGATTCTACCTCCAAAGATCATTATATATTCTTTGGGACATCAGCTACCACCTTTACTCTATAATTTCACTTTTAATCCTGTAAAGAAGTTGAAAAGGTGCTACTACATTTGCTATTTTTGTTTCTACTTGAGTAAAGTATGTGTGTTCTTTTCTCACCTTTGAACCTTTGAGAACAAATATACCAATTTTATTAATTAATTGATGCTAGAAGCAGTAAAACTAGTATTTACAAGATATGGTCAGATGTTAAATAGACGACGGTACCTCCTTACTGTGACTTGGAGTCAGACTTTGTTTGCGTAGTAGTCCGGACCTTATCTAATACCTGCAGATGAACAGATTCAAGTGTAGCTGTAGGTGCACATACATTTGTACTGGTCCTGCCCCACAAACTGGCATCTGGATCAGGTCTTTAATAATGGTATAGTGAGACGTTTCATGGTTCATCGCTTATACAAACCTCTCAGATGACACCTGCATGCTGTTAAGACTCTGCATGCTTCAAACAGCCTTGTGAAAATCTGATCTGAGTCGGTCACAGTATATAAATATACACTGAAATCACCAACAACCTTCCATGAGAAACCCTCCACACACCCACAGAGAACATAAAGTGGGGTTATATGCACTGTTTTTTCATGTAAGGCCAGGTCATATAGTCAGAGTCAGCTACGTGGAAAACCACTCTTTGAATAAGACTCCTGGGATGAAGCCTTGTGGGATTCTGGTTGTCAAGCTGCGTGATTTAAACACAGTCTTTCTATGTCACCTGATAAGAGCAACCCATCAGGTAGGATGCAAACAGAGAAGGTACAGCTCGACACACCCTGTATGTGAGGGTAGAGAACAGGATGTGGAGGTTCAACATGTCAAACATAGTGTTAGAGGGTTCCATCAGGAAGGGTTTTCACTACAGATTACAGAATGCAGTCACAGAAAAAATTATTAGACCATCAAAAGTCATCAGGAACAATGGTTATGCAATCAAGTACTAACTCCTGTGTGTATCGTGACTAAAACAGACAGAAAAGAAAACATGGAATGCCTAAAAGCACTGTTTTTGGCAGTACAATGCCATAGCTATCGATGTAAGAACTTAAATGATTTTGGTTATCAAGAAAACCATGGAAAGTTAAACTTAATTAAACTCTCAAATATGAAATGTTTAACATAGTCCTCATAGACCTGAGAAACAAGACCAAAAAATGAATCTGCGTGTTTTTTTTAGTGTTCAAAGTCTTAGAGGATTCACAGTTTTATATACAGTAGATGCAAACATCTTAGTCCACCTTTAGCTTTGTTGTTTTTGCAGGGTTGAAATGAGCATACATAGTTATTATTCACTCTTCTTCACATACAACAAGAAAATAAAGGAAATATGTCCACAGCTTTAAAAAACACACAAAAACTAAACTAAATGTGTTGTAAAGTTAAAGTCACTATTTAGTGTGACCTCAACCGCATGACAAGAAGCAGCACAAACTATTAGAAACATCTGACGTGTTTTGAATGAAACTTGGTATAAAACATCAGAAAATTAATGCAATAAATCTCATATTGTCCGAACAAAAGGGGTAAAGACATGTTAAGTGCAAAGGGAGGTCACACTAAATATGATCTCTTTGGTTTATAGAAGTTCTTAACCTTAAACTTTTGTTTTTCCTGTTGTACATACTTCACATATAACAGATTGATTCTAAATACAGAGACAAATGCATATATGTGGACATTAGAACTTTACAAAACCAACAAACCTAATGCTAGACTAAGACATCTGCACAGTATTGTATTTCTTTTTTTTTTTTTTTTTTTTTACATGTAGGCAAAATATTCTTCAAAAACTCTGACAGATACAGTACTGTGCCTACAACATAGACCTGTTAGAATTCCCACATAATCATATTGCAATTATTTTAAGTAGCTCGGATTATTTTACATAATCATTGTCTTTATCAACTTTATCAACAGAATTATTATTACCTAACAGAAGTGACATATTTTATCAATAAATCCACATTGTTCACTCTGTTTTATTATAATCATCAAGTTTCTCATTTTTCTTCTGCCAAATTGAAAATGAGCATCAGAATCAGAAACATTTTTCATTGTGTATATTTCATGACATCATTCTTAATCCCAAAGTGTAAATACGTAATTAGACTAAAAGAATAGACAATGTGGTTATTAGTGTAATATTAATGATCAACTCTAATTTCAGTAACATGGCAGCCCTTACAGTGAATATATTTGTGGTTTTGGAATAAAATCATTTATTTATTTATTTCATTTTTTTATTTAATCTTTATTTAACCAGATAAATTAGTTAAGAACTTACTCTCATTTACAATAACGACCTGGCCAAGAGGCAGCACACAAACAGAAAAATCATGCACCATATGACAGAAAATAAGCAAAAGCACAAAATGTTCCTGTTAAAATGTACATTTCGACAGCTATATGATGACAACATCTAAATGTAGACGACTGTAAACTCATATTTATGGCGCCAGAATTGGAAAACCACATACTGACATTCTGGTTTGTGAATCCACGCCAGTAACTGCATGTTTTGTTTAAGACCATGTAGTTTTCCACTGCTGTAAACCGCACACATGCAGGAGATCATCTGCTCATTCCAATGTCTGTATAATTGTTCTAGTTGAAGGAGATGTTTCCAGGCTTCCGGCTCTCGCTACCTCCCAAACGGTGGTTCAAAGACAACTACAACAGCGACTTCCTCGAGGACCGGCAGCTCGGTCTGCAGGCGTTTTTGCAAAACCTGGTCGCACACAAGGACATAGCCAACTGGTATGTTATGTGGGTTCACAGGGAAGTTCAAGGAATTAATAAACCACTGTGATGATTTAATAGATGGGTTTGTTTCTGAAACTGAAATGCTTTAACACGCATTCTTTTTGTTTTTCTGGCAGCCTGGCAGTGAGGGAGTTTTTATGTTTGGATGATCCACCAGGACCCTTCGATAGTCTGGAGGAGAGCAGAGTAAGTCTATGAATACACTGTGTCGATGTATTTGAAATTATCCACTCACTCATCCATTTTCCGAAGCGCTTAACACCCCCCCCCCCATTGGTCGTGGAGTGTTGGAAATCATGTTATTGGTTAATTTTACACATTAGAATTGCGGAATTCTTGGTAAGACGCTTTAAGAAATGGTTCGATTTACAAATTATTAACCTAATATTACACTTGAACTGTTTTTAAGAATCAAAAGTCACTGGTTCCTGTATAGCACTGTGTTTCCTCCAGGATTTGTTTTTAGTAGAATGGGAAAAGCCAGTACAGTTTTTAATCGACAGTAATTATCTGGTTATTTGGTCTCTTTTGTCTTGGATTTAAAAAACAGTTATATTCAGTATGATTACAGTATGTTTACAACCAAACTGCAAATTTACAGTATTCCTTATTGGTTGTTTGCTTTTGTGTTTGTTTCAGTTATTGTTAAACTGAGAAAAATCACAATGATAATGAGCATGTTTAATGAAATTAACAGCATCATCGCTAATTTTTAAGGACAGAACTACTACAGGAAGCAAAGTTGACTTTTATTTATATGTAACAACACAGAAAGTAGGAAAAAATCCTTACATTTTACAGGGAGAAGCTAAAACTTAAAACTTTTAAAAAGCCATCACATACATCCTAAGCCTCTACAAATCAGTGGAAACTACATTTTATACTGAGGTGAGGGAAGTGTAAATCAGATCGTGGATTGCGATTCTACCCCAAAAGATCGTCATTTGTTCTTTTGACCAGATCTAATGGCTCTACTCTGTATATTTTCACCACCTTTAATCCTATGAAGAAATCAATTCAGTACTTCTACATTTGATATTTTTGTTTCTACTTGAGTAAAGTATGTTGTACTTTTCTCAACTTTTCTCACAGACAATGAATATGCACATATTATTAATGAATTGATGTTAACAGCAACGTATATAAGTAGCTCTTATAAGACATTGTCAGGTGTTAAATACACGGCACTGCTTCTTGACTGTGACTAACATCACACTTTGTTTTGCTGTTGCTCATTTTCTCTTGTTTTGTTTTTTTTTCAGTAGTTGCTAAACTGAGTGAAATTAGAATGATAGTGAGCATGTTTAATGAAATTAACAAGAAAACCAGAAAAAAACTCTTCACATTTTACAGGGAGAAGCTAAAACTTTGCATCATTTACACAGCTATAAGCAACAAACAGGCTAAAAACAAGAAAACACTCATCTTTTGTACAAAAAATGAAGGCAAAGCAAAAAATGAATGCAGGACTATGTAAGGGTAGAGACTGCGATCTGGTAGGATCGGCGATTCTACCAGTAGAGACTCCGATTGTAGTCTCTACCAGTAGAAACTCCGATCAGAGTCTCTACTGGTAGAAACTCCGATCCTGCCAGTAGAAGGGTTAGGGTTAGGGTTAGGGTTCAGATTGGAGTTTCTACCAGTAGAGACTCTGATCGGAGTTTCTACTGGTAGAGACTACGATCGGAGTCTCTACCCTGACAACTACATGGACATGGGTGATAACAGCATTTTCCTGACTTGTTTCGTAATAAAAGCCTCTGCAGCCTTACAGCAACCTCATGACACTGAATTGTTATAAAGGAAACCCTGTGGTTTTATGTGGATTTTCACGTTATGCGGCTGTATAGAGGTTTTATTACCTTTTACATAATTGGAGTGTTATATAGTGCAGTCACACCTTTTTCATATCAACAAAACATTAAACTACAGTGAAATCGTGACTCAGTGGCTCAGTTAAGCTTGTTAAGTGTTATTTCACAGAGATATGATTTAGTGTGATGATATTTGGTAGATATGAGAGCAGAGACTCATTCCATTACATCATCTAGAGTTGCATATGGATCCTCCTAAAACACCTGACTTTAATATTTATACTTAACTTTTAACATGCTCTTTCTCTTCATTTTATTCCCCAAGTGTCATTTCTCTCTTGACTTTTCATTCGTTCACTTTTTTTTCTTTCTCTCTTTAAATTTTTCTTGTCTCTGTCTTTTTGTTTTGACTCTCAACAAAAGCCCTCTTTGTTTTCCCCCTCAGGCATTCTGCGAGACTCTGGAGGAGAGCAACTACCGTCTCCAGAAGGAGCTGCTGGAGAAACAGAAGGAGATTACATCCCTGAAGAAAAAGCTCGAGGAGAAAGAGCAGGCCATCTTGCTTTTAGAGAAGCATATCAAGTTAGTAGATGATGCACTGTGATGCCAAAATGTAGCAGTTTTAATCAGCGTTTGCGATACATTTAAGAACCAGAGCCTCTGCAGTACAGGTGAGGGGATGTAACCTGTTCTTTTTTAGTATTTATTTTTAATTAATTTGGTTTATTTATTTGACAGGGACAATGCACATCCATCAGCGTTGCAGTAAACATGCCAGTTGAACAAAAGTCTATCTTTGATCCTTGTCCTTGTGGCCAGATTTTGCAATGCCTCCCAACTTAAAAGCTGAAAGATGACAACTCAGAAAGATGCACAAATCTGCAGATGAAATCTACTTTATAAGATAAAAAGCATCTTTAGGAAAAACTTATTGCACATGTACCTTTCATTTTTACTTTGGCTCGAGCCAGATTGACAAATTTGAGGATGTAAGTGGGTGTTTTTCAAGTTATAAGTAACAAACGAACAAAAGATCATGGGAAAAACGATAATTCAAGGCAAATTTGTCAAATTAAAAATAAATTATTCCTTAGTATATTGTACAGGTAACGATCATGACCCTTTTATCTTCTATCACTGTTTTTTATACTTAATTTCCAGGGTTTATGATCTCTACCACAGCCAGCCACTAGGGGGCGATATAGATGATTCAGTTTCACTAAATACATCTTTATGAACAGTGTATGGCCCAATCACAAACATAGCAAAAGAGAATACAGATGGCACAGCGTATTGTACATGACCTTATGTTCTGTGTTGTGTCTCGTCTGCAGAACAAATTACACATATTAATTTCCAGGTTATTACAGAATTATATGTATAATTGACTCAATAATATCTTCGTGGTTGTCTGTGTATGTGTGTGTCACAGCGGTGAGAGTGTGAGTCCAGAGTCGCCTTGTCGTCTGTCAGCTCAGGGAAGTGAGAGCAGCGCTGATGCAGACGTGGAGTCATCCGCTGCAGAGGCCGACCAGGATATGCCTGATGAAACCGGGTAAGAAGGATGTAGCACGCACAGTAACACATAAGATGTTGAAAACACACAAACACATGCACTATTCAATGATATACGGATTACCCAGGGGTGTAATGGTTCTCAAAATTTATGGTTTTTAGACCTTCTTGCCCTTCTAGACATTTCTGTATTTACATATAAACTGTAATTGTATTAATTGAGAAGATAAATAAATATTTTGTGTTATATACTGTATATGTCACCTCACATTGGTGTTTGTCTAAATCATTAAAACTGCCCCAGGTGATATTGCTCCAAATGTGTGGCTGTACTGTAACGTTTTTGTCTACAGCCCTTTTTCTATCATTGTATTTTACATTGGAGCCAAAATGCAAGAAGCTTTTCTAGTTCTTTTAGAGTTGTGTCAGTTTTCAGTAAGCAAACTGACATTTGTCATGATCACAAACGATTAGCATAATATTTTATTTTTATATAAGCAGGACATGGTAGTGTTGATGCTGGCAGCATGAAGGGCATCACATTTCATCAGAGGGAAGGGAACGATGCACAAAATGTATGTTTTCTATAAAAAGCAAATGTTTTTGAAGAAACATGGCAGTTGTAGGACATTTTCTCACCTCAAACTTCAGACTACACTCTAGACAAGGTTGTTTTTTAGTTTAGTTACAGTCTGGGTAGTTTTATTTTTTATTTTATTTTACCTTGATTTAACCAGGAAGTCCCATTGAGATTAGAAATCTCTTTTGCAAGGGAGACCTGGCCAAGGTAGCAGCCATACAAAGTCCAAACAATACAAAACACATACATGATGCACAATGAACAATAAAACACAATAACAGTTATTCAACCATAAGAAAAACAGTGACATTCCTCCTTCACTGCATTCTCCAGTTTTGCTTTCACACTGCAATTTTGATAGTGGACAAATACAGACAAGTGCAAGTTCTTATGAATCTGAATTTGGTTTGTTAATTTGCCTTATTTTTAAGTTCTTCCTTCCTTTCTCTTGTCTTTTTGACAATAGATTTGCTGTAACTTCTCCAAAAGCCCAAAGTATCTAAAAACTGTTTTCACTCAGTACATGAACGAAACCATCATTCAGTTTAATCCAGATGACGCCACCTCTTTTGATTGGATTGAAAACAGACCATTAAGTCCAGACCAAATGAGGTGGATGTTAAAGCATCTTCTAAACTGCACTAATAAGGCAACATCTCAGATTTAATAAGGCATCATATGCCTCACTCCCTGCATCATTGTATCGTTTTGTGCTTATTTATGGTCTTTCATCTAAATCCACCAGGTTGATGGATTTAGTCACTACAAATTCATTCATGGGCTCCAACAGGTTTATTGCATTTCACCTGGGAACACGTTATCAGTCAAGTGCAGTATGTGCTGGTAAGATTTGGAATACTGGTGTTTGGCTTAATAGCAAACTGGTCTGAAAATGTAAACAGCCTAACCTTTTCATGTGCTTTAAACAGGCCACACTCACATGAACGCTGTTTAGTTTGTATGTTGTCATTTCAGCTCTACATCAAGACCTAGTGGATATTATGATTTAAGAATTATATAGGTAAAAATATAAAGTAAAATCGTTGGCTTTCTATGATTGTTAAACCTTACTTTAATACACACCACCACTTGGTCTTATTTTGCTGACTCTGTCTCAGCCTGGCAACCATTACACCCCTAATAATAACCACACTAAACCTTCCAAACCAGTAACTTGTTAGTAAATTTCATTTCCTCCTTCCAAACAGGATGTAAACATTGCATGTTAGATAGCAGTCAAACAAATGCAGGAGTCTGTTTACACTGACCTTAAAGCTGTCAAAAAATAAAACCAGAAAATCATTTTATGAAGCTTTTAGGCTGCAGCTGAAAGGTTGTCGAGGTTAAGTTGTGATCGTAAAATGTTGCTCTTGAATCATCTTAAGAGGCTTCTGTTGGTTTAAGAGGCGTCTACATACCACTTTCAATCAGTGCAGCAGTGTGCAAAGGCTTGCATTTTAATTGTTTGTGCATAAATAAATCAGCCATAACATTGTGACCACTGGCATGAGAAGTGGTAATAATATTGATTATTTCACTCCAATGGGACCTTTCACTGGGTGGATATATTAGGCAGCAAATGAACATGTGGTCATCGATGCTGATGTTTTTGAAGCAAAGTGACCAACATAAGAAACTGGAAGACTGAGGTCCATATTGTAACAGTGATGACCGGGTCAGAGCATCTCCACAACTGCAGTTGTTGGGTGTTCCTGATCTATAGTGGTTAGTACCGACCAAAAATGGACTAAGGAAGGACATCCCAATCTGAGAAGTATTGATCATCTGTTGGAGCTGTTTGACAAATAAATCTGATCCATGGAGGTCCACCTCTCTACCTCAAAGACGTCATGAATCCGCTGCTAACGTCTTGGTCCAGATACCACAGCACACCTTCAGAGGTCTGGTGCAGTCTAGGCCTCGGGTCAGAGCTGTTTTTGTGGAAAAAGGGGAACCTACACAATATTAGACAGGTGGTAATAATGTTCTACTCCCACAGATGCTGGATTAGTTGTAATCTGGTTTAGGGCTGCACCATATTGGCAAAACTTGCGATATGTGATATGGGTGTACAGCATTGCGATAACAATAATATTGCAATATTTCTTGTTCACCTTAAGAAATACCAATTTCATCTACTAAGAAAAATGTTCCTTAACAATGTTAAAAGGAGGCAGTTGTGTGTATGCTGACTCAATTATTTATAATTTAAGACAAAATACTGTACTACTACAATCAGTTACACAGTTCTGTCCTAGAACCTGGTGATGCTGCTACCATAGACCTTCAGACACAACACTGTCAAATACTTTGTCATTTTATTGACATTTAACAATGTGTAAATGATATGAATGTATTTCATAATAATAACTAAAGTGCCAGAGCACCGCCATGTAAGAGCTTTAACAAAACAATATTCCATTGCTTGCCTGGTTTGGTAAATACTGCATATAAAAATAAAATCATTAAATATAATTGTTCAGGCTTTGCCCAAAGTTGTGTTCTGAAAATATTCACATCTTTTCAACATTAATAACATGTAAACCTGCATTCAACCAGCAGTAGTAGCATTACTTCAGTTTTTTTGCCAGAAAAACTAGCATGTTAGAGCGATGGAGAAAACCACTCTGGTACCCTATGGCGTGTAAAACAGAGAGTTAATGGGGAAAAAAAAGGAAAATAAATGATTGCACTTCTTTGCGACATGAATATTGCACGCTCCATTATTGCGATAACAATATTTTGTCAAAGTTGCTCAGATCCTTCTCTTGGTCATTTTGTTTTTTTCTAACACATCAACTTAGACGTCTACATCTTCACCTTCTGCTGAATATATCCACCCACTGACAGGTCCCATTGTACTGAGATAATCAACATTAATACCACTTTACCAGTCTGTCCGAATGTTATCGCTGATCATTCTAGGCTTACGTTTTATTACATTCTGTGCAGAAATGGATTCTTATTATTTAATTCATCACTCACCATCATCCACACACTCCTGTACTCATCACTGCAACGCTTTAATGTTCTCATTGAACTGCTGTTGAATTAACTCTGATCATTTCAACTCCCTGTTATTCTTCTACTGTTTAAGTTGTTGCTAGCCCATTCCTTGAGATGTTTAAGTAGTGTTTAATATGAAATTAGCATGAAATGTGAGGGCAGGCAACAGAAAAAGCATGTACTGTAGATGTTTTTACTTAAATACTTAAAATAGTTGGTATTAAATGTATAATACTTACATATTTTTGTATATATATATATGTATTATATACAATACTGTACAAAAGTGTTGGGCTACCATGAGGTCTGTTGTTTCACAGAGGCTATAATGACATGTGCATATATATTTCTCAGTCTCTGTATTGAGATACAACTGGAATATACAGGAAAAAATGTAAACCATTTTAAAAACAAAACTGTACACCAACAATTTAGATATTGTGCCCAAGAATAAGAAGAGGAAGCTTTAATAGAAGATAATATACCATAACATTGCAGAGAAAACAAAGGCAAATGGAGGTCACGTTAAATTCTTACTTTTGCAGCAGACGCCATATTTAGTCAGATTGTTTTGTTTGTATGTAGCATTTTGAACCTCCTGAGACCCAGGAAATGTCAGCAAAGTACAAGCTTTTTTTGTTTTTTATTAAATAAGTGCCTATATTGGAAACATCATGATGCAACAGTCTTTTCAGATCCAGTTTATAATTTTTTTATGGAATGTCCTTTGTGGTGGACAGTTTTCTTTTTTTGTATAAAGTTGTGAAACTCTTGTCCACAAATGTGGACAGAAAACCCATAGCTGGGTCTTAAGAGGTTAATTCAGAACACATGTATTGCCTCCTGTATGTTTTTGTTGGAGCTTCATCATAACGAG
Source organism: Sphaeramia orbicularis (assembly GCF_902148855.1). Lineage (NCBI taxonomy): Eukaryota > Metazoa > Chordata > Actinopteri > Kurtiformes > Apogonidae > Sphaeramia > Sphaeramia orbicularis. The sequence goes on along the minus strand of NC_043976.1, from coordinate 36,236,105 downwards.
ACTGAGAAATAAATATCAGGGGTTTGCTTGTCTATTGTAAGACTTAACTGGAGCCTGAATGTTTCACTTAACAGAAAACTACAATTTCTGAAAGAAAAGAAACCACATTAGCCTGAAGAGACAGGTTTTTCTGGTAAACTGATATCCAACAGTTTGTAAAAATGCAGAGTTTTTTCATCAAATAATAGCAACAAAAGCCATCAAAGCACGAAATTCCTCTTCTAACCAAAGAAAAACTCAGAATATGTAGCTCATTATATAGAATACAATTGAATAAAGATGAAAAATTCAGTTTGGACAACAGTGACACATGTTGCTGCTGATCGGTCACACTCAACGATGACAATACAACAAAAAACCTTCAGACACAAAGTTTATTGTCACAGTAAAACGAAAGAACATGGCTTGTTAAAATCAGATGTGCAGAGTCGATCCCTGATAAAAGCAATGAGAGTAAAATAAAAAAAGACCAATTTTGATGCAATCAATAAATACATCAACGATAACCAGAAAGTAAACAGAGATAAAAAAAAAAGACTATATTGAGGTTAAAATAAAGTTAAATACTTTCACTTAAAACCCAAATCTTGCATTTCAGTAAATTAAACACAGCTGAATGTGGCCTGAGATGTGTAAACAGTAGTGTATATTACTAATTATTGCCAAAAAATGTAATTACTATAAATCTAAGAAAGTATTTAACCTCAAGTAGAGGTGGAATGATTGATGAAATCATAATATTAGGCTTCTCAATTGTAAATTCTGACTTTGAGAGAAAATAATGCATAGTTTGAAAGATAAAAAATTACTCCCACTTAGGTTTTTTTAGTTTGTTTGATGTCCTTTCCCACATTTATTTTGGTATTTATTACTGAGTGTTAAATACCAGTCACCCTGTTTTTAATTAAAAGTGAAATAAGGTTAAAGTGGACAGTTTCATTCATACATAATGTGTTTTCAGTATCAATTAATGGATTGCTGTTAACTGTTATATGAGTGCTTCTATGAAACTGGGTTTATTTTGGTACCTGGCACTTTTCCAGCTTTTTAGACCCAATAATAAAAGAGAAATTCAGACATATTTCCCCCAAGGATGGACCTATTGATGACCTCAGATAAATGCAGAAAAAAAACTATACTCTTGCTCTGAGCCATCCCAAAATTAATGATTTTTTTTAATCAAATATGGGGGCCAAAATTGGGACATGAAAACTACCTAGGTGTCAGTGCAATTTATCTTTTTGCAACAGCAGTTATTTTTTTGAAACACTCTGCCTTGCATAATTAGTTCAATTCCAAAAATGTACCTGTGAGACAATAAAAAGATTTTCTAAAAAATAGTGCGTCCATTTTACTGCGTTACACGTGGATTTTGGTATAAAAAATAATGTGTTTTATCTGAAAAATAGTTTTTCGTTTATCTCAGTAAATATTTATTTTTAAAATAGACTCAAAGTGCTTCCAAACTTGCTTCATAACATTAGTCTACATCTGATTTGAAGTTAAAGCACAGACTCTGGTTAAAAGTCTACGGTTACAACCTTCAGCAAAAAAAAAAACAAAAACAAATCACAACTACTCTAATGTGAGATATCCCAGAATTTCAGTTTAACACCTTATGTTTTCCACCCCCTCCTGTGTTTTTGCTCTCATGTTTTACAGCAGTGCCGCCCCCGTCTGAATAAAGCGCCCTGTAACATGTGAGGTACCTCCTATACCAGCTGTGCAGACTCTCTATAATGACATACCGCTGTTTTCATGTTCTTCCTCTCAGTACCAAGCATCCCTCTGCTAGACGCTGTATTCCGGGTTGTGTTTCGTTGTGTCGGGGTGGAAGAGGATTCGCTCTGAGTTTTTTCAAGGCTGCGAATGCCATGTTCACATGCGACATGTACTGTAATGCTGTTATAATTGCATGTGAGCCCTGAAAAAATCTGAATCCATCCGTTAGGTTTCTGGAGTGAGGATGTTGACCAAGGCTGGGGGCAGGGTACTTTCAGTTCATGTGATTCTGGAGAACTGGTGTCTAAACAGTCACAAACTAATGTGATTTATCCATGTTTTATTTTCTTACAATGCATGAAAAACCACATTTCTTGAAGCTGCATTTTAGTTGCACTTTTGTTTTTGCTCCAATTTTTTGTGGGCTGAAATCAACAATGTAAAACTTTTTATATGTATGCGAAATGTGATAAATGTGATAGTCCTAAATTGTCCTTACCCATGAAGACCCGTTAACCAAAACTATCTACTGATCTAAACTGTCTAATACCTGTTGACCCACTAATCCTATTAATACATGTAAATAATTGGTGTAAAATACAGTTTGTCATTTTTTCGTGGTTGTTAGATATGACCCATTTGGATGTTCAGAGGCTCCGTAGTAAACGTAAAACACCGTCATCCTCTACGACATTGATTCACCAGTAAAACCCATGGAGTTGGAATCAATGACAGTGGATGGAGACCACTTTTATCTTCAATTAATGATATCCTTGCTGAAAAAGTCCTTTTTTCTTCAATTTTCTCTGTTTATAATATAATAACCCTCAACTTTAATCTGAGCTTGTATGAACATCTACATGATCAGTGAATTAAATGTAGGAAAATACCTGATTTACGCTGAAAAAAGCATTAAATAAAGAAGATAATATTACAATAAATGGTGATAATTCACTTAAAAAAGTTTAAATACACAGAGAAATTCATTTGGGAACTGCCATAAAAGTAGCACTGGATCTTTATGGGTTAATTATCCTTAAAATTGATAATTAATCCTTAAATCTGACTTTCAAATCCTGCTTATTTTTTAGTGTGTTCCCAAATCCATTTCTACAGCTATTAAATCTAAACCAATATATATTATCTCATAAAGTTGCTATAAGTGTGGTTTTCTAGCTGACTAGTCGCTCTTTGACCGTCCAATCAAATGACAATGAAATGAAAATGCCGTTATTGAACACCTGCTAGATCGCCCCCTTGTGGCCAAATATTAAATCTGAATGGTTAAAGCAACAGGTTGATTCCATTTATTTAAACCTCCAGATCCTGCACTGTTGATTCTGAGCCTCAAAATAGATCTATTTTACCCAGCAACACATGATGGTAAAATATGATTGGACAAATGCTTTAACATACACATACATTACTTAAATTTAATACATCTTCATGGAACAAATATAAAAGTTTAGGTTGTAAATGTGTATTTGTATAAGTGATAAGGCTGTTAAAAAAAATTACATATTGATTTTTGTCAGTGTTATAGACGATTCAAATCTTTAATATTTTTTTCCGTCTACATATGCTTAAGACCAAACCTGATTGAAAAATTGTCAAAAGTGTATTAAATGATTAAATTTCCAGAAAATAACTTAAATTAATCTGCTTTTTTTATAGTTATCTCCACGTTCTGAGTAAGAAAACTATTATTTGTCCAAAACAGAGTCTTAAATGTTCTTATAATGGTCATGAAAATGTCTTAAATTGACGCACTGCTCCACTCTTCTACTCATTTCAGTTTCAGGTTGAACATATTGAACTGAAGTAACTTGTCCTCAGCTGTGTCTGTGTTCATTGTTTTCCTCTCATCTTTGCCTGCATCATGTGTGACTAACATGTGCCGTCGATGCATCTCTTCACATGACGACGTACAGCGTGTTCTTTGTTCTGTAAACTGTACATGGTTTTGGATTTCAGGTCTTTCTTCTTTCTCTCCCACGCCTTATTTTGTTCTTGATACGAATCTTACAATCATACCGATGAATGAAGTTTGGACACAGTATGAGACATGTAACAAAATAGTCACAATTTAGCCAATAGATTTTTGTTTCATAGACATGTGTAGTTTATTTTCCTTGGATGGATTTGTCAAGTTTGACTGAAAATTCATTACAAACCATTAGAAGACTCAGTGAAGCAATTTTCATGGCTGATAATGTACAAGTTGATGCTGTGAAATAAAGTAGTTAATGGATAATGTGCAGCAAGTGCAGCAGTTTTACCAAATATAAAATGATACTGATGATACTGATCATTATTTAAAAAAAATCTAATAGTTGAGTAGTTTATTAGCGGTTTGGTTTGTAAAATGCCAGAAATTATGGAAAATACCATTATTTAATCCACCACAGAGGAGGAAATAAACTGATGAAAATGAAATATGAAATGGAGCAAAGTCAAACATCGTCTCCTGCTGCTGAGAATAAAAAGTTAAAACAAATGAAAGTTCAATAAGAACTGACACTGTGCTTGTTCTGTTCATTTTGTTCTTGTCTTGTCTATAGACAAAATAACCTCTTAATGAAGAGATTCAACCCCAGCTAAACAAAGAAATTAGAAAAGTTATCAATGAAAAAAATGAATAATAGTTTATGTAGCCGCTGGCCATCACAACATTAAGTCTAACGGAAATTTTGTTTAGTTAATTGAAAATAAATAAGAAAAAGGAGTTAAACAATGAAAACTGAACAGTTTAATACAAACACTTTGACGACATTGAATCACATTAACAAAATAAGATGTGAATTTTAAATAAGTATGCAAAATAACCAAAAAAGATCAAAATTACTACTAAATTAACACAATTAATAAAAAATAAATTTAAAAAATGCACATTGACCAACGTAAGAACTAAAGAAAAAAAAACTAACGAAAACAAAGATGTATAGTATGAACAAAGTAAGCACTAAATGAAAAGAAAGTAAGCACAAAAATGTACATGAAAATAAAAAATGTAGTTACTGTTAACACAAAACGATATTCAAAAAAATTGCACAAAATGTTTAAAAACAAATAAAAATAAATTATACATAAAAATTTAAAAATAAAAAAGCAAATCAAAAACTAAATAAAATTGGAAAAAAATGAACAAAATAACAAGAAGATGAACAAAAATTAGCAAAATAGCAACAATCAATACTTCAAACGACTAAAATAAGTGTCTGATAATGACTTTTCTAGTACACGGCTACTTGTTCTTAAAATAATAAATAATTCTGATTAATCACTTATCAACATATTTGTCTATTGATGTCATAGTTATCATTAAACAGGTTTATCTCTAACCTTTACTAATCAGTTTCTTCATCATCCTGATCTCGTTATTGAGCTGAAATGAGAAAGAAGGAAACCCTGTGGTCGTGTTGTGTTTACAGACGTCTGTATCTGTGAGTTCTGCTGTTGTGTCTTCAATAACCTGTCACATCTGTCTCTCAGTGGGTTTTCTTCGTGTCCACTAGGATCTGCTCGTCCGTCCATCGTCTTCCATCTGTCCTGGTTCCATGTGTTAAACCTTCTCGTCTTCTGTCTCTTCTGTGTCTTCAGTGGCAGATGTGAGGTCCAGCCGGTTCGGTCCTCGGCCTGTTGGTGTGGACCGTCCCTCAGTTCGTCTCCGCCGGTCATTCAGGTCACACAGCTGTACCACCACAACCTGGATCCATAAGACCTGGTCCTCCTGGTCTCACATGTTCTACTCTTCTACTAAGTGGAACAGTATCCAATCCTCATCTTTATCTCTTCATTTCATCACTGTTACTGACGCCACACGGAGGACAAACCTGATATCTAAAGAAAAAGTCATGGAATTTTGGAGAAAAAGTCACAATATGTAAAGAATCAAGATTACATTTTGTACGGAGCATCGAATATCAAAACAATCCGTTATAAAATCAGATCTTTAAGTTAAAAAAAAAAACAAAAACAGCTGCTGCGTTCAGGTTGGCTGGGAATTCAGACAACTCTACGAATATGAAGCATTTCCCTATTCTGACTTCTTTTTTTCTTGAAATGTTAGCGCTTTATTCTCATGGAATAGTACATTTTCCCTCAAAACATTTCTGAATATTTTGACTTGTAATATATATATATATATATATATATATATATATATATATATATATATATATATATATATATATATATATAATATCGGGACTTAATTCTCCAATTTTGAGTTATTTCTCAATATACCAACTAATTCTTATAATATTAAAATAAAGTATTGACTTTTTACTTTTTTTCTTTAAATATGACTTCATTATTGACATCAAAATATTACCACGTAATTCTCTAAATCTAATCTAAATCAGGACTTTTTTTTTAACATTACTTTATGCTCATGATTTTGTGACTTTACTTCTTTTCTTGAACTATTATAACTTATTTCTCATTGTCAGTTTTTCCCCTAAATATTATTTTTCAAAATATCGTGATTTTTTTTTTTTTCTTATGACATTCTTTTTTTCTCCAGATAACAGCATTATTCTATTTTGACTGTTAATACGACTTTTCTCAAAATATTATCACTAATTTCTTGTAATCCTATGACCTTTTTTTTTTTAGATATTAGAACTTCATTCCTGTGATATTGTGATTTTTTTCTCTGCAGCTTCATTCATTCTAATCTAATATTTTTTTCTCTATGTTTTATGACTTCTTAGGATTTTGTTTTGTATTATTATGACTTTGTTCTTGTAAAATTATCCTTATTATGACTTTCCTTGTGTATTACTTATAATATAACTTCATTTCTTATGGCATCGGAACTATCTTCTGTAAATATTCACCGGTAATAACGACTTCATTCTTGTGATATTTTGACTTTTTATGCAACAACGTTACTGTCATGATATTGTGACTTTTTCTCCAAATATTAATTTTTTATTCTCTAAATATCGGGTTTACGGCTCCTCAGTGTGGCTGTAAAGATCCTCCATATATGTCACTCTTTCTTTTCTGTCTATTAAACAGATCATAACCACTGTTTCACCCTCTGGTCTCAGACGGGGATCTAAGTTGGACATTTTCGCTTCGAGACAGTTTTATATAATAGTCTGTTTCACTCCATGGCTTAAGGATGAGATGTTTTATCTGTCATCCACCACAGACTTTGTTCTGAAGACTGTTAAACATCCTCTAAGGACTAAAGTAGAAAAGCTCCTTGTTTTTGGTGGAGATTCTCGGTTCTTCTGTTTCCAGATCGGATGAGCTTCACCCGTTGGCCAAAACCAAAGCTGGGATTCCTGACGTTTAATAACTTAATAAGAAGAAGACGACTCTGCGGTTTGACGGGTTTCACAACCGAGACAATCGACAGATCCCAATATCGATTACTCCATCTCCTGTGGCTGAAACGCCGCCCCGTTGTGGCCGTGAGAAGTAGGACGCCTGACTCAGGTTAAGCAGCATTAAACAAGTCTCAGAAACATTCATCGCTGTTTGTTCAAGGAGGAAAAACGCAAAACCTCCTTATGTGAAACACTTAGTGTGCATTTAACGCCAACATTCCCTTACATTTTTTGTGCCATGTGTAATTTGCGGTAAAAACTATGTGCTGTGAGAGATGGTACAATCTGTAAGAGAGAGCCGAGGAAATGTGGCCGACTGCTTTCTGAGGAATGTAAAAGCTGGTTTATACTCATCATGTCATTTTTCTGTCACATTCCAGACTCTCTATTACAGCACGGCCCTGCTGTTTTTTTTTTTCTTTTTCTTTTTTTCATGAAAATTTAAGTCCCTACATATTCACGACAGTAGACGTCGTCTGGCATCGGGCCTGGACAATGATCTGCAGTTCACCGACAATTATAACGTCAAGACATATATCTGTGGTTTTGTGGTTTGTTTAAATTTACTGCCTACATCTCAATAAACCCGCAGTGAACAGGGTTTTCTTTGTTGATGTGAGTGCACAGGAAAACCCTTCACTGTAAGACTTTATGTGCATGGATAAAACAACCATGAGTAAGAAAATATTTAGTTGGTGTTATTGTTACTAGGATGAACTTAACTTTTAAGGAATACATTATTAGTATTTATTGAATACAGAGAAAAGCTCATAAAATGTGGTGGTGCTTCGAGTTTAAAGCTTCACTAGGCAGGTTTTTACTCATGTAGTAATCTTTTATTGTAATTAAAGTGCCATAAGGGGGAACAAAAATCCTGCAGATCCTCTTATGTCTGTTTTCAGGCTGCAGAAAATCTAGCCAGTGAAAGAAGATTTTGGTCTTTTTAAGGAAAAAAAGGCGAAAATAGCTGTAGTTACGAATCTGTTATCTGTCAGATTCTGTACTTAACATGGCAGCTCCGATGAACGATTAATGTTCTATTTCATGAAGCTGATATTAAATCGTATCTGCAGGTGCAAGCTTCACTGAGCAGCGTGTTGGATATAAAATAAAAACACCTATTTTTCACATGTGCTAAGCAGCTTGCAGCAAAATTACAAGACTTTTTCCAGGAGAGACAATTCATCATTAACCCATAAAGACCCAGCGCTACTTTTATGTCAGTTCCCAAATGAGTTTTTCTCTATATTTAACATTTCTTAAGTGATTTATCACCATTTACTGTAATATTATCCTCTTTACTTTGTTTTTTTCCAGTAAAAATCATGTATTTTTCTATATTTAATTTACTGATCATGTAGATGTTCATAAAAGCTCAGATTAAAGTTGAAAGTTATTATTGCAGAAACAGAGAAAACTGAAGAAAAGCAGTCTTTTTCAGTCTAATCTCTCATTAACTGAACATAAACTCAGTGAGTCCATCTACTGTCATTGATCCAACTCTATGGGTTTTACTGGTGAATCAATGTTGCACAAAATAACGGTGTTTCCACGGTAACTACGGGGCCTCTGAAAGTCCAAATGGGTCATATCTGATGACTATGAAAAGATGAATCACTGCATTTTACACCAATTATTTACATGCATCAATAAGATTAGTGAATTAACAGGGATTGAACAGTTTAGATCAGTAGATGGTTTTGGTCACTGGTGAATGTTTGGGTTTTTATGGGTTAAATCCTCTATCAGTCGACTTCTGAGGTTTAAGACAGACCTGTAGATTTATGCCTACTGCAGCTTTAACGAAGCACCACTTAAATGATCACTAAGGGGAAAAAAAAACAAAAACAAACTTAAGGACTGAAATGAAAGCGAGCCATGTTCCCCAACAGGGCTCATCACATCTTTTTCCAATTTAAAAAAAAAAAAAAAAATCCAGAGTTATTGTGTTTGTAGAACTCACACAATCAGCTGACAGACACTGTTGGGCCTCGCTGGTCGCCAGGCCTTCACCGAAGCCATATTTCTACACCCAGATGATTCTCGAGGGGCTCGGCATCACATTGAACCCATGTGAATAAGACCAGCTGCTGCTCTGTGTGTGACTCGTGTGGATTTGTCTCGAACCAGAATTGATAAAGGTTCTGGCGACGCACTTTATGGATGAATGGCTCGGATCTGAGACAGAAACGTGCCTTTTCAATCGCTGAAACTGTCTGCGTTTCCGACTGGAACTAATGTGTCAATATGTGATCGGCGGAGTTTTGTTGATTCTTATTTTTCTTTCTCTAAGTGCCTTGAATATCTGTCAAGTTACATTTCATTTCTGATGTGTTTAAGATAGCTTTATAGGCGTAGGACATGAACCTTTCACTGCTCCTCAGATGGAAATTTTGTTTTAAATGACACTCCTGCATATATGTTATATATATATTGTTTTTGTAATAGTATGGATTAATATGGAGTCTGAACTCACATATACACTATAGTTGCACTATAAAAGATTTATATATATATATATGAAAAAAACTCAGCATCATTAAATATCCCGGGTTTAAAGGGGTGAGTTCACCTGATAATCTGGTTTAAAATGAGTAAATACTGTAAAACACGCTGTGGCAGAATGAATTCACAATTAAACATGTAATGATGTGTTGAATCCATGTGGAGTTTGGTTTTGTTGGGAATGTTTGCTTTGAGTGCAGTCGCCTTCATTGTTGATTAATTGACTTTTTTGGATTAATCAAGAAGTTTAGTTTGACAAATGGTTGAAAAATGTATGTAGTTACCATTACAGAAGAGGAATAATATTAAAAGGACACCAGATATATGAAAATACAAGTATATTTGGTTTCATCGGGTCAACTTCACATGACATATTTTCTCTTGCTGCTGAAAGTAAAAAGAATAACAAAAGATTGATCTGACTCATTTGATTTAATGATAATAAAAATCAGAAAATTAACAAAATCTGTAAAATGAACAAAGAATTTTCAAAAAAAAAAAAAAAATGACGAGAATTAATCAAAAACAGAACAAATTATAAAAATTAAATGAACAAAATCAGTAAGGAACAAACCCTACCAAAATACTTGCAAAAATTGAAACCAAATGTTAAAGTCTTCAACAAAATGAATAACCCATCAACCAAAATACACAAAATTAAACCTGAAAATCCACACTTTATATCAGTGGTTCCCAACCTTTTTTAGTTTGTGATCCCATTTTAACATCACAAATTTCTGGCGACCCCAGACATTTAAAACGAAAGCTTTTTTTTTTTTTTTGCTAAAATTAATTTGTTTTTGATCATGTAATAGTTTGCTATACTATGTTGCAACTAAATGTTAATTTTAGATGACATTTAGTCTATATAATGTATATTATTCTGGACGGAGGCAGAAAAGCCAGGTGTAGATTACTGCACAAAGTGAGAATTTGATTTTCCTTGGTCAGGATATGTACAGTCAGTCCAGTTTGGATTTACAAGGCTGACAATTAATACTGAACAAACAAGAACTCAAACTATGAATTATGAAAGAGCTGCAGCATCTGAAACCGACCACAATGAACATTTGACAGATAAACAGAACCGCAGTGCTTCAGTTTCAGCTTCACAGTTTGTCATGTCTTTTATGTATTGTGATTGTCAACTCACCATATATTTTTTATTAGTAAGTTTTTATTTTTTAACAATTACTAGAAATTTCAGGTGAACCCCACGTGGGGTCTCGACTCCAAGGTTGAAATACACTGCTTCATAACATAATTTCCACTTCACTGTAAACTCGCAGAATTAAAACTACTGAATGTGCGTCAGTGTCCTCATATTTCTGGATCTGACTGTGTGTTTATCAGGTATTACTTCATTTTGCACAGATGAAACATGATAATTTTGAGCTTTTTTTCACCAAAACCTAATGATGTTTCACTGTAGAAGACAAACCAGAGCAGAAAACCATCACATTAGAGCCAGTAATTATCAGAAGACAACATAAGGACTAATGAATAATCTGAAATCCAGACAAAATGCACTTTACTTCCAGGAAAATTTGAACCTTTAAACAAAAGAGATAAAAAATCACAAATGTAAATTCACTGATTCATGCCGACACGCTCATAAAAACACTGCTAATAAAATCTGACGCATCTAATTGTCAGCTGCATTTAAAGTGCCTTCAGTTTTAATGTGGGTCATGACATGTGTTCTCTTTGAGTTGTGTAACTTTGAACGTACCGTCAGCATCAGATGTTTAACAGGTGAAAATCTGGAACAAAGACCTGCGGCTGAAGAAAACAAGGAGCAATCGGTGCCCATCCAATAAAAAAAAACAGTCTAAAGTTTATGATCTAATTATTTAGCCTTTTTCAGCCTGTTTAGGAATTATAACTGTTTTATAGATCCCTCACCCAAATGAGTCAGCATTAAAAACCTACTGAGAAAATGAATATATTACAAAAAATAACAAAACATCAATAAAAATTAAGTCCATCAAAGGATGATAACATTTTAATAAACCAACAAAATCCTCAATAAAATGGATAATGGCTAACATTTTGCTTAGAGGTCTCATTTCCGTCTTTGTGCATAAGAAATCAATCTAAGTGAATCCCCAAAGGAACTTTGTGTTGGTAAATGCAAGTTCTGCAAATTGACATGATTTCAGTTCTGTTGCAACATGTTGATGGTCATATGAACTATGTTTTCAGCTCAAAAATGTCCAGTTTCATCACAATTAAAGCGATATTTTCATGTCACAAATGGTCAAGCTATATTTTAACTGAATTTACCTGAAAAACAAATATTCTATTCTATTCTATTATTTAGATTCCCCAGTTTTTCTTACAAGATTCTATCCTACATATCACGTTTTATTTTTACAGGTTCAGTATGAAGTATGGTGCTGATCCATCCTGCTTATGTTACACCAATACATACATTAAGAATGTCACACGTCACTTTTTAAATCAACAGTTTTCTAATAATAAGCATTTTTATAAAGAAATAACAATTCTATATTGTTATTTACTCTTTAGTATGATGATAAACTATACAATAAATAATTCTGATACTAGTTTTTGCACAGGGATCATTCGTGGAAACGGTGACATGGCTGCCGAGCATCAGTATGATGGGATCCACAACAACCATGTCACATCTGTCCACTGACACATTTAGTGTTTTTGTGTCAGCTGTTATTGTTATTGTTTCATTCATTCATTCAATACTAACATTTATGAATAAGAGGATAATTATCAATAGTAAGTCTATAAGTTTATTACTAATAAAGTACTGGTACTGACCAGATCATCATGGGTAATGTCACGTCCGTCCACCAGTAAAAGTTTTCACATACACGTGCTATTCAAAATCCAATATTTCTGAAAATAGAGCTTCCACTGTCAAATAATATCAGTAGTCTGTGCACAAATGTATTAGCATTATTTCAACACAGTTCTATGCATTTCTTACAACTTTTTTTTTTTTTGACAAAAATGGCCACTCATATGACTCCCTAAGTAAATTTTAGCCGATAAATATTAATTAAATACTCAAAAAATGAACAAAAACAACAATAGATGTCCCACAGTAAAATGATTATATAAAACTACTGAAAAAATGAACAAAATCCTGAACTAAATTCATAAAAATTATTGAAATACTAAAAAAAAAAAAAAAAAATCCTAAATATGTTATAAAACCAACTAAAACGTCAATGAAATGAACAAAATCCAAAATAAAATATCCAACAGAATCAACAACACAGTGAACAAAAACGGTCATAAAATGAACAAAAGAAAGTCGAGGCAATAAACACAATCCTCGCAAAATAAACAAATATTGATAAACTACTTAAAAACTAAAATACAACATAATGAACATCAAAATGAGTAAAGTTTTGTAATGTGTGGTTTAATACTGCAAATATCCTGAAAACACATGTAGAAAGTAAAAATACATCTTTCAAAATTATTGGACAACTTTGACAAATAAGAAAAGACTGTTCCTTTTATAAATGTGTGATCATATTAATAATTATAGAGCATTTCTCATCATAATAGTCAAACAAGTGCTTCACATGAAAAAAAAAAAAAAAAAAGTATAAAAGATTAAAACCAGAACAAAACAAGAAAATAAAAACCATAAAGGCTGCTTAATGCAACATGTCTGGAAATAAAAACATCAATAATATTTTCAGTATGAAAATCTTTAACTTTGTTTTGGTCCGTGGAGGCCAAATAAAGTGGATTTTTCAGTTATTTTTATGACACTTTTAATCTCATGACTGAAGTCAATTCCAATTTCTTCATATTACAGATGAACACCACTATTAAACCAGTTTATTTGGGAAAATGTGGTGTTTTATGTGTGAAAACAGTCTTATAAAGAAATCACAAATACATTAAGACCATGTGATCACCCACATATTGAGAAGAATATCAGTTTTGCAAACTATCTGTGTTAATGTAGACGGGTCATACTGTTTATCTGCTTTTACCAAAACTGTAAAAATAGAAGGTGTTTTCTATCAGGTTACCAAATTACACGAGTAAAAAAGAAGAAAATATGATTATATGATTGGATGTAAAAAAAAAAAAAAAATGGAATTAAAGCTCATTGTTTTCACACATCTGTATTATGGTATCATCACGTTTTCTTCTTCGCACTAAAACTCATCAGAAGCTTAATTTGAAAACCAAAATCATCCAACGATCTAAAATATTTAATAACTTCTGATCCACTAAACCACAGGTGTCAAACATGTGGTCCGGGGGCCAAATCCGGCCCGCTAAAGTATCCAATCTGGCCTGCGGGATGAATTTGTGAAATGCAAAAAATTACACTGAAGATATTAACAATCAGTGGTGTCAAAATCATTTTAATTCAGGTTCCACATACAGACACACAGTCCAATTAGATTTCAAGTGGATCAGAACCAGTAAAATATTATCAGAATAACCTATAAATAATGACAACCCCAAGTTTTCTCTGTTTTTTTTTTTTGTGTAAAAAAAGTAAAATTCCGTGAAAATGTTTACATTACCAAACTATACTTTTACAAAAATGTGAATAACCTGAACAAATATGAACAAACGGAAATGTCTTAAGAAAAGTAAATGCAATTTTACCAATATTCTGCCTGTTACTCAATGTTTTGTGTGATTGTAACGCACTTGTGTAAATGACAAACTGATAAACTGAGGCATAATATTGGTAAAATTGCACTTGTTATTCTTAAAGACAATTCAAGTTGTTCATGTTATTTGGATTTTTAAGAAAACTTTGAAGACGGAAACCTGATCATAATATAATTTTCCTTTTTTCACTGTTATTATTTTACTGGTCCGGCCCACTTTAGCTCAAATTGGGCTGAATGTGGCCCCTGAACTAAAATGAGTTTGACACCCCTGCACTAAACCTACACTGGTCAACAACAAATTTATTGTTTAAGTTTTTTGAGCTGATTTAGGATCATTTTGGTGTGCTGAATCCAAAAATCACATTAATTTTGCTCAATCAGGTCAACTTTCTGAACTATGCTACATATTGGCTTTTTAACATTTTTGCTTACATTTATGGGCATTTTCACATCATATGATACAAAATTCTTTCATATTTCTTGCAATAAATGAGTTCTGAAGATTTTACTTTTGCCAATTTATGATTAATGGTTTTTTTTTAATATTACAGGTGAATGAAATGGCTTCGACTAGAAGATCTTGCAAAAATAAACCTGACGTATTCTGCTACATCTGCGCTGAATACACCATTGTACCTAACAGGAATCCTGTTAGAAAATGATTTTTTTTCTCTTAAAACCTATTTTGGGTGAGAACTGTATAAAAAAATCAACTGATAAAGTCACAAAAATGTAATCAATTTTGTGAGAAGATCAAATTTTTCAAAATCAAATTAACAAAAAAACCTGACGTGATTGAGAAAAACAGATGTCATTTTTGGATTTAGCGGTGCAAAATGGTCCTAATTCAGTTGAAAAAACCTAGACAACTTGCAAAAAACATTTTTTTGTAACCCAGTGCTATCAATCCATGTAAATAATTGGTGTAAAATACAGTTGGTCATCTTTTCATGGTCATCAGATATGACCCATTTGGACATTCAGAGGCTTAGTAGTTACCGTGGAAACACTGCCACCTTCAACTACATTGATTCACCAGTAAAACCCATGGAGTTGGATCAATGACAGTGGATGGAGACACTTGGTTTATGTTCAGTTATCTTCAGTTTTCTCTATTTCTTTTTTTTTTTTTTTTCAATTATCTTTATTAGATTTTATTACATTTTTTTTTTTTTTTTTTTACAACAAATGGCTCAGTACAACACCCAGTCTATAAGAAAAAAAACCAAAACAAAACAATGAAGCTGCTGGAAGATGAGCAGAGTAAGAGAGAGAGAGAGAGAGAGAAAACAAAAGTATACTAATCCAAGATAAAGCAACTAGTACACAGTCTGGAGTTATAGCGAAGATAAAACAAAGATCAGACAATCAAGCAGTGACAGGTGAGATCAGTAGTGATCTAATTGGAAACAGGCACCAAAAATTTTCAGTCATTGATGAGATCTGAAAGCACAGAAGTCACTGATGAGTTTGTGAAACGGAGGTATGGAGTCCAAATTTTCATAAACTGTCCCTTTGAAGAATGAAGTAAACAGATCAAATAGTCCATAGGAAAGCATTCCATGAGGATTTTATGCCAAGTTGTTTTAGTGGGAGGTTTGTCGTTTATCCAAGACATGAAAATATTTTTCCTTGCAGCATATGCGAGGATATCATACAGTCTTTTCAAGCTGGTGTCAATAACGTCCCGACTAGGATGTCCCAAGAGTAGAGATAAAGGGGTCCAGTTTCAAAGACACTCCAAGAATCTTTTCCATATCTTATAAATATCTACCCAGTAGGACTGAATTTTTAGACATGACCAGACAAGTTTTCTCTATTTCTAACATAATAACCCTCAACTTTAACCCATAAGGACCCAGTGTGATATTTGTAGCAGTTCCTGAAATGAATTTTGCAGGTTACTACTCTGGTTTACATTACATGTTATACTAAAAGATTGGTTCAATGTAATAATAATAATAATATAATAATAATAATTTATTTGTAAAGCGCTTTCAATCAAAGTGCTGTACAGATATAAAATCAATCACAATAAAACATAAAAACTAAAAACATTAACAGTAAAAACAAATCAAGACATATAACACAGAGTAAACAAGTGGGTCTTGAGCTTTGCTTTAAAAACATCCACAGAGCATGCCTGCCTTATGTCCAGAGGAAGACTGTTCCAAAGTGTTGGCGCACAGAAAGAATGGGTAATGTCACGTCCGTCCACCAGTAAAAGTTTTCACATACACGTGCTATTCAAAATCCAATATTTCTGAAAATAGAGCTTCCACTGTCAAATAATATCAGTAGTCTGTGCACAAATGTATTAGCATTATTTCAACACAGTTCTATGCATTTCTTACAACTTTTTTTTTTTGGACAAAAATGGCCACTCATATGACTCCCTAAGTAAATTTTAGCCGATAAATATTAATTAAATACTCAAAAAATGAACAAAAACAACAATAGATGTCCCACAGCAAAATGATTATATAAAACTACTGAAAAAATGAACAAAATCCTGAACTAAATTCATAAAAATTATTGAAATACTAAAAAAAAAAAAAAAAAAAATCCTAAATATGTTATAAAACCAACTAAAACGTCAATGAAATGAACAAAATCCAAATAAAATATCCAACAGACTCAACAACACAGTGAACAAAAACGGTCATAAAATGAACAAAAGAAAGTTGAGGCAATAAACACAATCCTCGCAAAATAAACAAATATTGATAAACTACTTAAAAACTAAAATACAACATAATGAACATCAAAATGAGTAAAGTTTTGTAATGTGTGGTTTAATACTGCAAATATCCTGAAAACACATGTAGAAAGTAAAAATACATCTTTCAAAATTATTGGACAACTTTGACAAATAAGAAAAGACTGTTCCTTTTATAAATGTGTGATCATATTAATAATTATAGAGCATTTCTCATCGTAATAGTCAAACAAGTGCTTCACATGAAAAAAAAATGAAAAAAAAGGATAAGACATATAACACAGAGTAAACAAGTGGGTCTTGAGCTTTGCTTTAAAAACATCCACAGAGCATGCCTGCCTTATGTCCAGAGGAAGACTGTTCCAAAGTGTTGGCGCACGGAAAGAAAAGGCTCGCTCACCAACGGTCTTTTCCTGACTTTAGGCACAGTCAGGAGGCCAGATCCTCGTGAGCGAAGGGCACGAGAAGGTGCATACAGTCTAACCAGCTCCATCAAGTAAGAAGGTGCCGCTCCATTTAAAATTTAATAAGTCAATAAAAGCACCTTAAAATCAGCATGTCAGTGTCAATAAACTATTATTAAATCTTAGTAAAACCAAATATATTGTTTTTGGTAAAAGGACAAATAACAAACTAGTTAAAATTAGAATTAAGGACAGTGAAACTGAAAGAGTGTGTGCAACAAAATTTTTAGGCATTATAATTGATGACCAGTTAAATTGGAAAAAGTATGTAAACTTACTTAGATCAAAAATAGCCAAAAGTATTGCTATAATGTATAAAACTAAAAACCTTCTAAATCAGAAATCTCTCCATGTCATGTCGGCTCCCAGACTGTCTGGATTTTGTCTGTCTTTTATGTTGTCTGTCATTTCCTGTTTCCCTCATGTGTCACGTCTGGTGTCTTTACTTCCCCTCCTTGATTGTTTCACCTGTGTTTGATTACCTGTCTCCGCCCTGATGTATTCCACCTGTGTCTAATTGTCTTCCCGCCCTCTTGTGTATTTAAACCCTGTGTCTTCCCCTGTTTGGTTGCCAGTTTGTTTGCTACACTCGTGTGCTTACTCACCAGCGGTTTTGGGTCCTGTCAGTCTGTCTGCCCGTTTTGTCTACCGACCACCGATTCTGCCTGTTCCTGATCTGCCTGCTCATCTGTTGTGACCTGGTTTGTTCATCCGACTTCCGTTTCTGCCTTTTCCCCTGATTACCTCAGCCTCCAACGATTACCTGTGAATCGACCCTTCGCCTGGATTACTGACCGTGAGTTTTTGCCTGTCCCTCATGTACTGTTGCTTGTCATTTTGCCTCCCCATGTATGACCTGGACTGTTTTTTTGACATCCCTTTGCTTTTTCCTAGTTGGGGTTCCGTTGGGTTTTTTCCGGCTCGGCCACGCTGGCCGCCTGCTGTCCCCATTCACGGACCAGACGTCAAGCGCCGAACTCAGCGTCATCACAGATTCACTAACTAGTCTGTGTTGTGCCTTTTCTCTTGTGATAATGTTCAATAAACACACTAGACTTCACGTCTGCCTCTTGGTCTTGCATTTGGGTTCAGCCTCTGTACTAAACTCATTACACTCCATATATTGTACAACTCTCTTGTTCTTCCATATCTGAACTATTGTGCAGTGCTATGGGGTAACAACTATAAACCAAATATTAATTCTATATCCTTACTTCAAAAAAAGGCAATTCGACTTGTCAATCAAGCACAGTACCTAGCTCCAACTAATCCCCTATTTATCAAATTAAATGCTCTAAAACTACACGATCTGGTTGACCTCAATACTCTTATTATAATGTGTAAAGCCCATGAACATATGCTCCCCTACAGTCTACAGGAGATGTTTGAGCCCAGGCAAAGGAATTATAATTTAAGGGGAACTGAAATCTACAAGAAAATTAAGTGTAAAACAAACATAAAAAGCCAGTGTATCTGTGTTAGAGGGGTGGAGCAAAACTTAAAAATGTCTTCTTCAATCTGTGCATTTAAAAGGATGTGTAAATCCACTATAATAAAATATAGAACATTAGAAGTACGCATAAATAAGATATCATAGTTAATTGGTTATCATGATGGGAAGATACTATCATATTTATTGATCATTGTATTTGGAGTAAATATTTGAGGTGGATATTAGGGTGGTCCTTATTTTTTCAACTTTCACATGTTCATGCTCTCACCCCACCAATTTGTTAGGATAAATGGAAAAAAAATTCTGGCAAAATTTTAGGAACATTAACCAATATTTAGAGGTTGCTCAAGAAGTTTAAAATATAACACAGTTAACCGTATTCGGTATTTTTCGCATGTTATATGCTGCATTGTGTGCCAGGCTTCTGGCATGCTGTTTATTGATTAGCCTTAGTCAATATTTTTTTCCTTAGTGTTGTTATTCCTCTTTAGGCATTAAAAAAACAATGCAATTGAATTTTTTTTATGAACCTATTTTTCATGGAGTTACAAAAATGTCCACTCAGCTGGACACCATTTGTTTAATTTTTGAAGCAAAGAAACATGTATTTAAAACTCCTCATCAGAAAGTGATATACTGTGTGGAAACTATGAAATAAACACATTTTTAATGCCGCTAATCTGATGTTTTCTCACATTTTATCATACTCTAATATTAGTTATTACTCATTTCATGGAGATAATATCCTCCTGAGACCCAGGAAATTGACAGTTTTAGCTGTTTTACATTAAAAATTTGTCTTGATTGGAAACTGCATAATGCAACAGTTTTTTCAGATACATTTTAAAAATTATTTCTAGTTATTGATTGATTTTTTTTTTTTTTTTTTTAATGGAATGTCCTTTGTAATGGACAGTATTTTTTAAGTTAAACTGCCAAACTTTTGTCCCCTATAGAAGACAAAATGCATTGCTGAATCTCAGGAGGATATGCAAAAAAAAAAAAAAACCCAAAAACTTTTTGTTTAAGAAAACTGTTATTTACAATCTAATAACAATTAGCAATTAATTTACACTGAAACATGTTACTGCAGATCAGGTTTATCAAGAGCAGCAAAGTTACTGTAATTTTATGAATTGCAGTGTTTTAGATGACGCCTAAGTGTCCACTGTGTTGGCTGATATGCAAGTAAAACAACAAAATCCATGAATATACAAGAGAACAGCTGGATAATAACTGTCCACTGGAGTGACCACTATGCATGAAAGGGTTAAAATGTCCATATTACTTGGATTTGCTGACCTCATCTCCTAATTTTGGGTTTCCCCAAAAAGGTGCTGTTGTGCACAATTTGTGTGGAATCACTGTTTAGTGTTTTAGTAGTGGTATGTCGTTGACAGTAATAACACATCAGTCTGAGTGAAGCACAGACAATACTCTGATGCAAGAAAGGCCACGCTGCTCAGTGCTCCAGAGTGACAGTAGTTGTTAATCAATATTATCATCATGCATCTTTCAGTTCAATATTCAGTCATGAATGCAGGAAACTATTTTTGTTCATTTGTTTCTTGCTATTTTGTAACATACTTGTAATATACAGGGTGGGGAAGCAAAATTTACAATATTTTTGTCATGTCGGCTTCTGGACTTTGTCTGTCTTTTCTGTTTTGTTTGTCATTTCCTGTTTTATTTTGTTAAGTTTCCCTCATGTGTCTTGTCTGTTGTCTTTACTTCCTTTTGTGTTCACCTTTCACCTGATTACCTTGCTCCTCCCTGATTATCTCCACCTGTGTCTCATTGTCTTCCCGCCCTCTTGTGTATTTAAACCCTGTGTCTTCCCCTGTTCCTTTGCCAGTTTGTGCTCTGCAACTCGTTGTATTCACTTACCAGCGTTTCTTGGATCCTGTTTGTTCGTCTGCCGTGTTTGACCTGTTTTCGTCCCTCGACCTTCGATTCAGCCTGACCTCTTCCTGCCTGCCTGTTCCCGACCTGGTTCGTACCCGACTTCGTCTCTGCCTGCTCCCTTTATTACCTCAGCCTCCAACGTTAACCTGTGCTTCGACCTCCGCCTGGATTACTACCGTGAGTTTGCTCGTCCCCTATGTACCGTTGCTCGATTGATTGTTTTCCCGTGTATGACCTGGCTTGTCTATTGACCACCCTCTGTCTGTCCCTAGTGGGGATTCCGTGGGGGTTTTCCCGACTCGGCCGAGTCGGCCGTCTGTCTATCCCACCCGCAGCCCAGACGTTTACCCCCGGAACCGGAGGCCTCTCAGAAGACAAATATTCTCTGTGTAGAGTTTTTTTCTTCTGTAAAAGTGTTTAATAAAAACACTAAATCTTATTCGGTATTTGTGGTCTTGCTTTTGGGTTCTGCCTCTGTACTCAGTCTATTACAATTTTGAGGCAGGGATTGAAAGACAGTGTAAGACCAATTAGTTTATTGAAAGTCATGAGAATTTATTTGCCACAAGAAAATTTACATAATAGAAAATGTTTTTATTCTATGTGTCCTCCTTCTTTCTCAATAACTGCCTTCACACGCTTCCTGAAACTTGTGCAAGTGTTCCTCAAATATTCGGGTGACAACTTCTCCCATTCTTCTTTAATAGTATCTTCCAGACTTTGTCGTAATAGTTTTGCTCATAGTCATTCTCTTCTTTCCATTATAAACAGTCTTTATGGACACCAACTATTTTTGAAATCTCCTTTGGTGTGACGAGTGCATTCAGCAAATCACACACTCTTTGACGTTTGCTTTCCTGATTACTCATATGGGCAAAAGTTTCTGAAAAGGTATGGATAATAGTGTTAGGTATGATTATGACATCAGTATATGTTTGGTTTCAAAACAACTGACGTAGTGCCTGCTGAGAAAAAACAACTAAATGTTCATTGTAAATTTTGCTTCCCCGCCCTGTACATGTGACAACAGTTACGATCACTCAACTGAAGACAAGATGATAATTCTGACTTGAGTTCTACGATCTTTTGCGAATACATGCATGAACTTTTTTGGCTTGTTTGTTCCTTTTTATGGATATGTTGTGTAGCTGTGCACATGTAGTTAAGGTGTGGGTGTTAATAAAAGCAATGTTGCATTCCGTTTTGTAATGTGGCGTGCGTTTGTAAGAACGGTGAAAGTTATGCAATATTTAACGAGTTTGGAAATATTCAAAGGCCTTGAGCTACACCCAGATATTTTCAAAACAATCTGAAATTTGGCACAGTCTGTTTTTATTGGCATCCTAACAAATTTAGGGGGTGAGAGTTGAACATTTCCAAAAAAAAATTTTGACCCCATATAAGGACCACCCTAGTGGATATGTATATTATAGTTTATATAAAACGGTTGATTATTGCATATCTGATTGTGTATGAGGTGACTAAAAAAACAGTGTATATGAATGGTTTTTATGGATGTTTTGTGTTATTGTAAAAAATATACAGAGGAAAATGTGTGTTAACAAAGCAAAGGGGGTGGATCTAGTTTGATTATTAGTTTGTAAAAAGGGGGTGGGAGTCAATAAGTTATACTTCTTCCCACTCATTTTCGAGCGCAAAAAAATTGTATTTATTTATTTGTTTTGACCATGTTGTATGATTTTTTGTTATCTGATGATTCTATGCGCTCGAAATAAACTACTACTACATTATAGCTCTGTTAGTTTAGCTCTGTTTTTCGACAAAACGCAAATCACCTCTGTTTTATGTACAGTTTGTGTTGTCAATAACTGAACTAATCTGTTTGGAATCCGACAAACAAGGTCAGAACTGTCACAGTTTAGTCTTAAAAATGGATTAACAGACAGCAGCTTAGCGAAATTAATAACATCCCATAATAACTTTATGCCTTCATAAGCCTCATAATAAAACTCACCTGTGCAGAAGAAATCCTACCATTTCAGAATCAAACTCCATTTGTTTTCATTTGCTGCTGAGTCCAGTGGCTTCTATTTTTTATTATTATCCCTTCTTTTCTTTGACTCTGAAGGTTGTTTCTTAATGGTTCTCATCCCATCTGGTCACTCCCTCTAGTGGTCACATAAATCCACCGGTCCAACACTTCCTGTCTCTGAAATCCAATTCTCTAACATACTAAACATATTCTCCTGCACCTCAAACAACCAAAAGTAAACCATTAAAACATCTGGAACTGAAACAGCAGGCGTCCCTCTGGTGTCCGTTGTGGTATTTGCATGTTTTTATGATTATATCAGTGTTTGATGTAAACTGTTACTTTAGAATGTAAACTGTTTATATCAGTATATAATAGATATAATGACGTAAACGAGGCCATTTTTGTTACATGAAGTCATCTAAATACACATTATGTTATTGTAGGTTTTAACCCCCCACACCCACCCCCCACCAGTCTGCTATTTAAACTGTCTTTAACCCTTTCAACCTTTATTGTTGATATTCTACACTTTCACACTCTGGTCTGGATCAGGTTGGAGGCGTCTGTTTAGAAGAACACATAAATTTACATCCGATGTGAAAAAACGTGATGCATGTTTCAGGCAAGACTTCATTTTTGTCCTTTTTCTTGTTTCATTTTCACCCTATTTTTAAAAAATTTTCCCACTCATTTTTTGATTAGACTTTTCTTTGTCGTCTAATTTTTGTCTTTTTTCTTGTTTTCTTTTTGTGTAATTTTTATCATGTTTTTTGTGTAATTTCTTGCCTTTTTCTAATTTTTTTTCTCCTTTGTGTCTTGCTTTGTTACATTTCACTGTCATTTTCCTCTCATTTATTGGTTGTTTTTTTTAATTTTTTATTATGGTTTTGTCTTAATTTTTGTCTCATTTCATCTTTTGTTTAACCCTTTCATGCATGAATTATGAAAACCTCAATCAAGATTTTTTTTTTTTTTTTTTCCTGAGTGTTTTTATTCCTCTTTAGGCATGAACAAAAACAATGTGAATGACATTTTTTTATGAACCTATTTTTCATGGAGTTACAAAAATGTCCACTCAGCTGGACACCCTGCATTTAGTTTTTGAAGCAAAGAAACATTGCATTCACTGATATACTGTGTGAAAACTATGAAATACAAATATTTTTAATGACACTAATCTGATGTTTTCTCACATTTTAACATACTCTAATACTAGTTATTACTCATTTATAATAATATGCAACAGAAAGCAACTACATTTTGTTTAAAAAAAACAAACAAAACTGATAATTACAGTCTAATAACAATTAGCGATTGATTTACACTGAAATATGTTAGTGCAGATCAGGTTTATCAAGAACAGAAAAGTTACAGTAATGGTATAAATTGCAGTGTATGGGATGATGCATGAGCGTCCATTGTGTTGGTTGATCTGCAACTAAAACAACAAAATCCATGAATACACAAGAGAACAGCTGTAGAATGGCTGTCTACTGTAGTGACCACTAAGCATGAAAGGGTTAAGGCTAATTTTTCATTGTGTTTTTCTCTCATTTTTGTCTTTTTTTCCCCCCTTGCTTTCATTTCTTTCATGTCCCATTATTTTCTCTATTGTTACATTTCTTGTCTTTGTCTCATTTTTGACCTGTTTATTGTTTTTTTTTTTTTATTTCATTCAATTAAATTCAGTTCAGCTTTATTTATAGAGCACATTTCATGCACAAGGTAAACTCAGTGTGCTTCACAACAGGTATATAACATAAAAAAAAAATAAATAAATTCATAAAAAAGAGAGTGCAATAGCAAGTAAACACCAGCAGGTGCAGGAAAAAAGCCCAAAGCATCATGGGTGATACCACCCACCCTTCACATGGATTTTTTACCCTTCTCCCATCAGGCAGGAGATTACGGCACATCCAAGCCCAGACCACCAGACTCCGAAACAGTTTTTATCCAGAGGCAGTGAGAATGATGAACTCCTGCTGAACTTTGAGCCCAGAATGCACTTTTAAATTGGCACTTTACTGCTGTGCACTTTATAAATAAAACTTTTTTTTTTAAATAAACATTTATTTATTATTTTTCATTCATACAAAACTTTAAACATCATGAACATCTTGAACATGGCAGAGAAAAAATAAATATATAAATAAATAAATGAATAAATGAAAATAAATATATATAAATAAAGCCAAATAAATACATAAAATGAAAATAAATAAAATAAATCGCAAAAAGATGTGACAAACATTAATCTGACAGCATTATATAGAAACAGCTGATTAAATAACATAATAAATAAAACTTAGGTATAGAGTTGAAATAATACTATACATGTACATTCCCACATCAAACAAAATGTCCCAATTTGTCACTTACTCACTACCCCTTCATCATCACCACTCTTAATTAAATCCAAAAACATCTTCCAAATGTTATAGAATTCCGAAGTTCTCTTTTTAACCGTACATGTCAGTTTCTCAAGAGCCAAATTTGAGGTTAAATTATTTAACCAGAAGTCAAAAGAGGGGCGACCAATATTTTTCCAACACAAAGTGATACACCGCTTAGCTTGTCAATACATTTTTTTTTTTAGTTATTTATAAGTAATTTTTAGGGGGGGTGTTATTGTTTTTTTTTTTTTTGTTTGTTTTTGTTTTTTATATCAGTATTTTATTATTTTTATTATTTTATCAGTAACTTATACTATTTTTACTAAATGCTGCTGACAGTCGGGGACCTGAGTACAATATTTCGTTTATGTGTATTTTTATATGCTGAAATGACAAATAAACTTGAATCTGAATCTGAATCTAAACAATCATGTACACACATTTAAACTCGCACATGCACACACACAACTCAACAGAACGCTGTCGAAAAAAGATACGTACAATTTCATTTCTATCTCATTTTCAAAATAATTTTTTCCTTATATTTATCTCATTTCTTGCTTTGATTTTATATCTTGTTTGTCTCACTTTCTGTCTTCTTTCTTGTCTTATAGCTTATTTTAGTTTTTGTTCCATTTTTTTTTTTAAGATCTTCCCGATTCCAGGAAAACCTTGATTTTTATTTTTTATTTTTATTTTTTTTTTGGATCACTGATGTCCAAGAATGTCCTGAATCACTCATATGGTTTGATCTAGATCCAAACTAAAACCAGATTACATAATTCAATCTGAGTCAAACTCACTTCCAAACATGATCTGATTTACTTCTCGATAACCTGCCCCTGAGGTTAAAAAGTGAAACGATGTCTTTATGTTTTTCTTCATCTCAGCGGTCGAATAAACTATTTCATAAGCAGACGTCCAGCTGTAACGTGTTTTTCTACTGGGTTTGTCAGCTTTATATGTTTGACATACGTGTGAAATAATGCAGGCCACGGTGGAGATTAAAGTCTCAGTAACAGGAATGAGAAGCAGAGGCATGATGGGAAACTGAAAACCACCTCGCCTCCTGACGTAGATCTGGACAAGATGTCCTGGTCCAGGGCGTGGAGATGAAAACAGTTTGATTAAAACTAATGAAACCACTATTGCTGCAACTATTACTTGCACGATCATCATCTGAATTTCCTCAACTGTTTTCATTTTTTATTTAATCCTTTTTCTCACTGGATTCCTTACTCCTTTAGTTAATGGGTTTTCAAATCTGGTATAAACACAATCAAATACCATAAAGACAAATTAATCAAGACCTCAGTGATATTAAAATACACTTGAACTTATATTTTATTGTAGACACTATTAACACAATATATTTTATGTCATTTAATTTTTCAGCCTGAAATATGTTCAAGAAAAGTTGGAACACAAGCAATTTAAGACACTGAGTTTAATAATGAAATAACCATGTGATTGTGTAAGAACAGAAATGACCGTTGATGATGAGATGTGTGAGAAAATTACTGAGATGTTTTATATAATGTTCCTCAAAGAAAACTAGAAATGATTGTATGTTTCAGTGTGTAGAGGGATGAACAGTGTGAACTTTGACCCCTACAGATAATACTGGATCTAAAACTGTAGTTGTAGACCTCAAAGAACGACATGACAGGATTTTTGCTCATTGTTGCCTCTTTTTTTTTTTTTTTTTTTTAATTTCAGTGTCCTTTTAATCTCATTTTGTCTCACTGGTTTTTCTTTAGTTTCTATCTCATTTTTTGTCTTGTTCTCATACCTTGTTTATCTCACTTTTGTTTTGTTTTTGTGTCTTTGTCTCAGTTTTGGTTTATTGTTTTATTTCTTGTCTTGTTTTTGTCTAATGTTTTTGTCTCATTTTCATCTTTTGTCCTATTTTTTTTTTGTGTGTGCGTGTGTGTAGTTTTTGTCTCATTGTCATCTCCTTTTTATTTTTATTTTTTGTCCCATTTTAATCTCATTTTTGACATCTTGCCTTGTTATTGCCTCATTTTTGTCTGTTTGTCAGCTTGTTTTTTATCAAATATTTTCCACATTTTTCCCATACAAATAGTCTTTGTCTTATTTTACTCTCATTCTTGTTATTTTGTCATGTTTCACCTCATTTTTGTCTCATTTTTTATTCTGTCTTGTTTTGTTTTCGTCACATTTTCTTTTTTGTGTCTGTTTTTGTCCCATTTTTAATAAAAATTTTTTGCCTCATTTTCATCTATCTGATCCTTGTCATTTTGTCATGTGTCACCTTATTTTTGTCTTTGTTTTTTTGTCTTTTGCTTTTTCTAGTTTCTATCTCATTTTTTTGTCTTGTTCTCATACATTGTTTATCTCATTTTTGTTTCGTTTTTGTGTCTTTGTCTCAGTTTTGGTTTACTGTTTTATTTCTAGTCTTGTTTTATCAATGTTTTTGTCTCATTTTCATCTTGTTTTGTCTCATTTCTACACATTTTTTGTCCTATTTTTTGTGTGTAGTTTTTGTCTCATTGTCATCTCCTTTTAATTTTCATTTTTTGTCTCATTTTAATCTCATTTTTGACATCTTGCCTTGTTATTGCCTCATTTTTGTGTCTTTTTCATCTTGTTTTTTTATCAAATGTTTTCCACATTTTTCCCATACAGATAGTTTTTGTCTTATTTTAATCTCATTCTTGTCATTTTCTCATGTTTCACCTTATTTTTGTCTCATTTTTTGTCTTATTTCTTGTTTTGTTTTCATCTCATTTTCTTTTTTTGTGTCTGTTTTTGTCCCATTTTTAATTAAATTTTTTGCGTCATTTTCATCTCATCCTCATCATTTTGTCGTGTTTCACCTTATTTTTGTTTCATTTTAATGTCATTCTTGTCATTTTGTCATGTTTCACCTTATTTTTTTCTCAATTTTTGTCTTATTTCTTTTTTTTTTTTAATCTTTTTTGTCTGTTTTTGTTCCATTTTTAATTGAATTTTTTTGTCTCATTTTAATCTCATCCTTGTCTTGTTTCGCTTCATTTAATGGCTATTGTTTCTCAGTTGTTGTTGTTTTTTTTGTTTGTTTGTTTAATTAACTCAGTAAACCTCAGCTGTTATTCATCTGCATCAGGTTGAACTGCATGGATCATGAACCAAAACTGAGCGGAAACGTTGATCATACTCAGACCAAACAATGTCCGGAACTCTGTGTTCCGTGCTTAACAATAACAAGTTCAGAAGCCAGAGTCTTTCCTGGTCTGGGGTCAAAGGTCATTAATGCAACACATCTTGCGATCATTACAACAACTCTTCCAGAATTGAGGATCTAATTTTTGTCACATTTGTGTCTTATTTGTTGCCTTTTGCCTTTTTTTTTTTTTTTTTGCTTTCACATCTTTTTTTGTCCCACTTGTGTCTCATTTATTGTTTTATTTGTCTCATTTTAACTTTTTAAATCTAATTTCTTGTTTTTATCTCTTTTTTTGCCCTTTTTTCATACATTTTTGCCTCATTTTAATTTTTTTTTTCTAAATTCTTGTTTTTATCTCTTTTTTTGCCCTGTTTTTATCTTTTATGTTTTATTGTTTTACTGGGATTGATTTTATGTCTGTACAGCACTTTGATTGAAAGCGCTTTACAAATAAATTATTATTATTTTTTTTTTTTTCTCATACATTTTTGTCTCATTTTAATTATTTTAAAATCTAATTTCTTGTTTTTAATCTCCTATTTTGCCTTTTTTTCCATCCATTTTTGTCTCATTTAAATTTTTTTAAATCTAATTTTTAATCAAAATTTTTTCATTATTGTCTCACTTGATCATTTTTTATATATGTATATATCATTTTTGTCTCATTTCTTACTATGTTTTCATATCTTTTTTGTCCGATTCTTCGTACTATTTTTGTCTTCATTTTTGTCCATACAGCTGTCAACAAGATGATGCACATTCCAAAGTTTTCTCATTTGAAGTCCTAGTTGTTTCCACATCTGGTGCTGCATTTTCAGCAAATCACAGTTACAAAATAAATACTTTAATGCAGAAATTGCCATCATGCTTGGCTTTATCTTACATTATCCTCCCTTGTCAATAAACCTACACTCCTTATATGTAAAGAAACAAAAGCTGAACCTTATATCACTGATAATATCAACCACCTGGGCCAGTAGGGAGTGAATTACAATCCTCCTGTGCATATTTCTGTCATGTTACGCTGTACAAACCCTATATCATCAACTACTTAGCTTGTTGGATCAGTCCTCTATAAATGTCCAGCTTGTTGTTATGTCATTGTTACATAAAACTTAAATCTATTGCATTATTTTATTCCTTTTGGTGTAAAATTAGTCACTGTCTGACAAGGAAAGAATAATAATGCGCAAGACAGCCAGCACAACTGTTTCTCTTTTGTTTCATATGGGGTTTTTTTTTTTTGCTTTTTTTTCGGAATTTTTAGCCTCAGGGTGCAATGTTTCGACAGAGGCATGCAGCCGGAGAAGTTGATGGATTGAAATGTGGAAGGGGTTAGAAGTTCCACCTCATGTTTGCCCACCAAGAGATGAGCCTTGGTTGAACATTTCCAGATGTAGCTAGACACACCTGAAAGGCAATGCAAGATTGGGCCAGGTGAAGCACACAAAAGGAGTAATTTGTCTAAATACTTTGGCAATTTTGGCGGCACTCTGGGTACATTTCAGGTGTTGGGGAATTTACTGGCAAAGAGGTTCATGAAAACTTGAGCGGCCTGTCTTACTTGGACCTTGTGTGTTGAGGTGAATGTACAGAGACAAGAATGAACCAGATGAACCATGATTTGGCATTTCCTACAGATGACAATATTACTAGGATTAATCACAACCACATAATTACCGTAACAAGAGTTTTCAGCGGTTAAACTTCAGCTTGGAAAGTGCATAAATTACAGAGTATACATCTGATGGGACACACAAGTTAACAAAATACACACCATGAGCATAGCTGTTTAATTAATTAACCCCTTAAAGACTTAAAACAGCCAGTAGAGACCAAAAGCACCTACTGATCTAAAATGTCTAATTATTTCTGAACCACTAATCCTATCTATACATGTAAATAACTGAGGTAAAATGCAGTTTTTCAGCTTTTCATGACAATCATTTATACCCATGTCGACGTTAAGAGGCTCCATAGTGAATGTAGAAACACCACTCTTTAGTTTTCTCTATTTTGATATAATAACCTTTGGATTTTAACTAAAAAATGCAAAATGCAGACTGTAATATTTTAATAAAAGGTGTTCAGTTGCTTAGGAAAGGTTTAAATTCAGAGAAAAATTAATTTTAGGAGTTGACACAAAAACAGTTTTAGGTTTTCAAAGGTTCAAAGTTCTCTTAACCTTTTCATAATATTATCTTTTGTATTTTGTGTTTTTTCAGTTTAAGTCATGCATGTACCTATATTTAATTCAATTATAATGTAGATGTTCATAAAAGCTCCAATTATAGTTGAGAATTATTATATCACAAACAGAGAAAACGGAAGAAAAAGTGACTTTTTCAGCAAAATCTATCATTAACTGAACATAAACCAAGTGTGTTCATCCACTGTCATTGATCCAACTCCATGGGTTTTACTGGGGAATCAATGTTGTAGAAGATGATGGTGTTTCCACGGTAACTACAGAGCCTCTGAACGTCCAAATGGGTTATATCTGATGACCATGAAAAGATGACAAACTGCATTTTACACCAATTATTTTTGTGTCTATTGATAGGATTAATGGATCAACAGGTATTAAACAGTTTAGATCAGTAAATGGTTAAGGTTGATGGTGGATGTTTGGGTCTTTAAGGGTTAACATAAAACTATGTAAAGGAACAGATAAACATGATGAATGCAGAAAATCACTCTGGAATATCTACCCTCAGAGGGCAGGGGTGTAGAGATATACCAGGAATACCATCCGTCCAAGATTTTACGCCTGATTTCTCGGTCACTATTCACCCGATTTATTACAAATCTGGTACACGTCTGTTACATGTGCCTGTCTCTAAATTTTTGAAAACTTTTGAAAACTTTTTTAAAAGATTGAAAGTTAAGGTTCAAAATGAATCCCTGAGTAGGCAAACTATCAGTGAGCAGGAGGGGCAAAGTGTGGGGGTGTTTGAAAAGTCTGCTTATTTTTCAGTTGTTAAATTTAGTTTTTGCCTCATTTTTTGTTCCACTTCCGTTTTGTTTAATTTTCATCCAATTCTTGTCATCTTGTTTTGCTTCATTTTTTGTCTAATTTTCATCATGTTTTTTTCTATTTCTTTCTCATTTTTTGTCTCATTTTTGTTTCGTTTTTTGATTCATTGTCATGTCGTTCTTATCGTCTTGCTTTGCGCATGTTTTCTCAGTTTTATTGTCTTGTTTTTGTCTCATTTCTTGTTTTGTTTCCCTCATTTTCATTTTGTTTTTGTTTTCTTATTTCTTTCTCATTGTTTGCCCGATTTTGTTTTATTTTCATCTCATTTTTGTCATCTTGTTTTGTCGAATTTATGTTGTCGTATTGTTCATCTTGTTTTTGTCTCACGTCTTTCTCATTTTTTGTCCCAATTTTGTTTAATTTTATTCCATTTTCATCTCATTCCTGTCATCTTGTTTTGCTTCATTTTCATCTTGTTCTTCATCCATTGGTTTCCAGGATAGGCCCCATCATCCCCAGAACTCTCACGAGGACCAATAAATGGATGAATTAATTAACTAATTAATATATTTGGTCCATGGTTCGGTCGATGACAGTCTGTAGAGCAGCTTTAAATGGGCGTCATCTGTCGCATCACCATCAGGTAGTGTTGTGTCACCTCATCTATGGATAAAGATATTAACCCTTTCATGCATATTGGTCACTACAGTGGACAGTTATTCTACATCTGTTCTCAAATATATTCATGGGTTTTGTTGTTTTCGTTCGATATGAGTTAACTCAGCAGACGCCTATGCATTATCCCATACACTGACATTCAAATCATTACTATAACTTTGCTGTTCTTGATAAACCTGGTCTGCAGTGACATGTTTGAGTGTAAATCAATTGCTAATAAAAAATTGCGCATATGATAAAATGTGAGAAAACATCAGATTAGCTGCATTAAAAATGTTTTGATTTTGTATATCACTTTCTGATATTCAAAACTTAAACACATGGTGTCCTGCAGAATGGACATTTTTGGAACTCCACAAAAAAATTATGAAGGCAGATTTGTTTCTTTATTGCTTAAACCCCCCCAAAATATTTTCATTAAAAAAAAATTTAAAAAAATAAAAATCACTTCAATCAAAGAAAAAAAGTGTTCAAATGCCATTTTTTGGATTGTAATTTTTTTTCTGCATTCTAACACTTTTTATTGAATTTTTTTTTTTTTTACTTAAAGCAATTAAGAAACAAATCTACCTTCATAAAAACATGTTTTTTTTAAAAAAAAAAAAAATCAATTACATTGTTTTTTCATGCCTAAAGAGGAATAAAAACACTCAGGAAAAAAAAATCTCAACGAAGGTTCTCATAATTCATGCATGAAAGGGTTAAAAAAACATCTCAGAGATAGTTTGGTTGTCATGAAACCAGTCAAATGGAATGGAGTCACTTCTCCCACAGGATCCATTCACACAGCTCAGACTCTGTTTTCCTCCCAAATACTCTACAGCTATGACGTGTTTACGTTGAAAGACTGACAACTTTTTTTCAATGTTTTGAAAAGCAGTGACAGATTTACCTACAGGCGCCCTTGGTGCTGCGACCCCCCATTTGAAAATCTGCAGAAAAAGTTGTTACAAAAACCAGGACTCCAACCCTGGTTTTCTGTGTCACAGTTCAAAGCTTTACCCATTGAGCTGAACCCCAGTCACTGACAGGGCCCATCTATTTGCTATCTGTTTATCTTTGTACTTTTTCAGGATGTGACGTTTATTTCTGCCGGTGAAGCTTGGATACTTACTTTTGCTATCTACAGTGCAGACACCATTTATAACTGTATTTATTACTGCATTTTTTATGATAAAGGAAGTTCAATCTGAACTTGACTGAAGCCTAATAATCATGAGGAGACAACTGTCTATTCCAGCAGTATTTGGGTCTGCACACCAGAAAAACAAATGGGCAACCACAGGAGGCATGTAATGTATTATTACACAGTTGGAACTATAGAACTGCATGAGATCTACTACAGAACACAGCCAGTGAATGAGTGAACTAACAGAATGTTGTCAGTCATAGGCCTATATGTAACTAGTGTGTGTAGATACATTTACTGGCTGTTGGACATGTGTCAGCATCTTGTGAATTGTTACAGTGTTTTGTTTGACAGGTCATGAAGTATTCTACATGCACACACACATTTTCCTGTATGAACTACTAGAAGGCCTACTATGAAGAAGAAAAAGCCTCAGGGTCAGTTTAGATTACAGTGTAAACTAGAAGCACTCGGAGAGCGCAGACCTCCACCAAGGCTGATCAGTGGCCCCCCCCGTGGGCCCCCCCACCCCCGATCACCACCAAAATTTAATCATTTCTTCCCTATCCCATTTCCAACAAACCCTGAAAATTTCATCAAAATCTGTCCATAACTTTTTGAGTTATGTTGCACACTAACGGACAGACAAACAGACAGACAAACAAACCCTGGCAAAAACATAACCTCCTTGGCGGAGGTAATTATGTTGTGAAATATGACCATAATGCACAGCATGTTCTGTAAACAAAGCAAGCTGTCCTGCTGAGACAGAATACGACAATTCAGTGAAGGATATCACATGTGTATGTATATATAATGCCCCCCCTTTCCATTTTTTCTGGATCACCACTGAAAAGCATATCGATATAGTGTCAGTTTGGTTTTACAAGTACAGTTTTAGAAACACCAAGGATAGAGATAGCTGAGGGGGTAAGGCAGTATTGTATATTTAACCGGTTTGTGGCCTGGTGTGGATGGATGTACATCCCTGGACCTGTTTTTTTGGGGTCACACCAAAAGATGAACGATTATAAGAGCTGTTTGCCGGTTTAGTTTTTTGTTTAAAGTCAATTTTCCTTTTTGTTTACTAACTTAGTATGTTTTTTTTTTGCTAATTGTTTGTTTTTTGTTTGTTTAATATTTGGAATATATTTTTTGATTTTTATGGTTATTGTTTTCATTCTTTGGTATTTAGCACCTTTTGTTTTGTGTTTTCTTATTGGTTTAGACCGTGGGCACCTGGGTATAAAAAGGGAGCACAAAGTTAGACCAGCATGCACCTGGGTGGGCCTATGTTTTTTTACCAGACACACAGACGATCAGACAGTCAAACAGGATGAGCTGGAGAGA
The DNA here is from genome assembly GCF_902148855.1 of Sphaeramia orbicularis. Lineage (NCBI taxonomy): Eukaryota > Metazoa > Chordata > Actinopteri > Kurtiformes > Apogonidae > Sphaeramia > Sphaeramia orbicularis. The sequence continues at coordinate 36,201,666 of NC_043976.1, read as the reverse complement.
CAGCACAAAAGACCTCAGTTGTTGTTTGCCCGCGAAAACTTCAAAATCAACCACTTGAACTACATCTATGATATGGACATTGTATTTTTGACTGCGTAAACCACAGACCCATGGTGCATCTAGTGGTTATTTGAGTTATGTTACAGTCTTAAGTTCAGCCACCTTTAAGTTGATTTAATTTTGATGACAAATAGCCGCTACAACGATTTCACTGTGCTATGTATGATATATGATGATGAATTTGATCCATTTCAGACAAAACAATTAGTGATTTCAAGCTGGAGGCAGATAGTAATTTACAAGAAAAAAAACCTGTACATTCTCAAGGTTTAGAATCAAATATTTGAGTCAATAATGTCACACATGTACAGACAAAACTTACATATTTTCTTAATATGGTAAGGAAAAAAGTTACAGATTTCTGAGAAGAAAGTTGTTTAAAACAAAAGTTGTAAATTTACTTTGCTCCCCTTGAATGACCCCAACCATGTAAGGAAGTTTTGTTTTGTTATTTTTTTTCTTTAAACTTCTGGTGCTTATCTACGATATAATATGATACGATATGATACAATATGATACGATACGATATGAATATGATGTGATATATGATGTGATACAATACAATGTATGATATGATATGATATGATATGATATGATATGATATGATATGATATGATATATGATTTGAGATATTTTTTCCTGTGCAAAGAAGATTTCCATCATTTAATCCATTTTTACTGTGGGAAAGGAAGTGAGTCCTGCTGGTTTAGAGTTTATTTCATGTCTCAGCATCTTACTAACTAATATTACTTTTCAGTAAAGTGATTGTGACATTAGATTGTTTCTCATAATAATGTTCCACTTTTTACTCAATAGCTTTTCCAACATGTGGATTAGGCCACAACCTGATAAAACTGAATGTTTAATTTACACATAACTTTAACCTCATACTCTGAAAAACACCCAAGATAATAGTAGAATGAAAGGGCTTTAACTTAGTGATGGTAGATGAGAAAAACAAGGCATAGTTGCAGAAATACTAACTGTTAATGGAACAGAAAGGAAACAAAACTCCATAAATAACGATCAGCAAAATCAGGAGTTTTTTTTTTTTTTTCTTCTGAGGTTTGGTGTCATTATTTCTATAGTATAATACTTCACATAACTACACTGTTTTCATTACTTCACCATCAGTCTTACTATGGTGTTATTTCATCAGAGTCTCAGTAACAGGCCTGAACCGGACGTTGACACCATCCATTAGACATTTTTATTGCTAATTTTTTGCTGACATGTTTGTTACAGAGGGACCAAAGGCCACCACTTCACATCCATCAGGGATTCAGCAGGAACTACCACCGATCAGACGTATACATATTTCATCCAGCAGCTGTGAATTATGGTGTTTTTTAATTTTGGTCATGTTGGTTGTGTATTTCACTATGTCATTTATAGCCCGCATGCATTGATTTGGTTTGTAAACTAAAAACTTCCCGGGGTCTTTGACACATGAGATAAATGAGGTTTTTCCGCACAGAAGGATCCAGAGCAGTGATGTCTACCAGCTGCGTCTCAACCACAGCCCAAGAGAGAAGATATGAACGCCTTTTGATGCCTATTGTAATGGAACTTATGACTCCTATGATTCTGGGATTTGGGGAAAAGTTGATCTACAGGAGAATATATATTTTAGCCACCCCCTTGCAGTTAAAAATATCTATTGTTCTAAAATGTTCAATAATTTTTGAACCGCTGATCCTACCAATATGCTTTAAAGGGGTAATATTTTGCTAAACCCACTTTTATTAGTCTTTTGTACCTTTATTTGAGTATTTGGGGACCCTAATAGTTCAAAAAGTTTGAATTTGAACCCCCCAGCTGCTGCAAAGCTATCTTTACATTCATTCTGACAAAAATTGAGTGGCTTTCTACAACCTGTTTTAAGCCAAAAAGACCCAAACATCCATCACTGACCAAAAACATCTGCTGATCTAAACTGTTTAATGCCTGTTGCACTAATTCTATCAATCCATGTAAATAATTGGTGTAAAATGCAGTTTGTCATATTTTCATGGACATCATATATGACCCATTTGGACGTTCAGAGGCTCCGTAGTTACCATGGAAACAGCATCATCTTCTATAACAGTGATTCACCAGTAAAACCCATGGAGTTCAATCAATGACAGTGGATGGACACACTTGGTTTATGTTCACTTAATGATATATTTTACTGAAAAATGGACTTTTTCAGCAGCTTTCTCTGTTTTTGATATAAATAATTCTCAACTTTAATCTGAGCTGTTATGAACATCTACATGATCAGTAAATTTAAAAAAGAAAAAATGAGCATCAGGAGCAAAATGTCGTCTAGATCTTTGAGGGTGAAAGCCGTGCAGAAATCTTCTATTACGCTACAAAAACACACTATTTTCTTCTTTTTTCTATAAAAAATATGAACCCCATCATACACACAAATGAACCAGAATACAGGAAATCAACCCCACAGTGCAAAAGACAACCTTTACCCCTGCAGAAGGTCACAGGAAATGAAATTCCTAACTAAGATAAGATATTTTCTGCTGTTTCTGTATTTTTATCCGCTGGTGGGTAATGAAAACCACGCCACTCATGCTTAGCACTGGTTTCAGCAAAAGCTTGAGAGTTGATAGTTCTCGCTTTTATTAAAGTAACAGGGCGATGATACGCAGGTCAGGCATGGGAACGTGTTAAGAGAGTTATTCATGTCAGGAATTTCTCCAGTAATCTTGTTTTTGCTCATTACAGATTTAGGACAGTGTATTACATCCCAAAGTACAAACCTCTTAATGTCCATCTCAGGTGATTCAGTTGAGCCGGTGCCATAAATCAGATTATCTAATTGTGAGTATTTCTGTCATTTTCAGGTCTTTCAAATGGATCACTGCACCGTCAACCAAAACTATCACTCGATCAAACATAGAGCTTCATTTTTCACATGAGCAGTTTCATTTTTTTCTTTTTGCTTTTCTACCAAAGAGAAAAGTGGATGCTAAGAAATCATGTTTTTGATTTATTTCCTTGCTCCTATCAGTTACACGTTGCATAAGGGAACAACATAAAGCAAGAAAAGTAAGGCCAAGCTTGGAAGGTGGATATTAAATGTTCACTCCAAGTATTTATTCATTGCATGGTGTAGTCTTTCAGAGCATTTATTTGTCTTTTAAATACGTGCTTTTTTGGTTGGAAAGAACACTTACGTAACTTTCATCTGCAGAATTCCAATGAAAACAGAATAAAAAATATACAAAATAAATAGGATTTGAATTCATTTCAGATTCTCTTTCACAGAAGGTTTTAATGTTCTCTTCATCCATCCATTTTCTAAACCGATTTGTCCTCTCGTTTGGATGTTGGAGCCCATCCACCTTTTCACCAGGTCACATGACTGATTACACACAGATGGACAACCATCCACATGTGTGAGTGATTTTAAACAAACTCACCTATCAGTGCATGTCTTTACATCAGGGGCATCGAACTTATTTCAGTTCAGGAGCCACATTCAGCCCGATTTGACCTCAAGTTGATGTGAAAAATTGCCAAAGTAAAATTACATGATGATAATTTATAATTACCAACTATCCTTTCACAACTAATATGAAAAACCTGAACAACTATGTATAACCTGAAATTTTAGAGCAATATTATGCCTCATCTTATCATTTACTCATGTGCATTACAGCTCACAGATCATATTGGATCTGCAAAGACACAAAGCATTTAGTAGCAGGCATGACATTGTTAAAACTGCAGTTATTGTTCTTGAGAAATTTAATTATTTTTGAGGTTATTTGCATTTTTTTTGTGACAGGATGGTTTGTAAATGTAATCATTTTTGTAATGTGATTTTACTTTGCAATTTTTCAAATTAAAGCAAAAAGAAAAACTTGGACTTTATTATCTCCTTCAGGAGGTATTGTGATCACTTTGCTTTGCTTTGCTTTTCATGAAATTTTCAGGAAATGTTGATACTGGCACAAGGAAGAAATGATTAAATTTTGGTGGTAATTGGGGTGGGGTGGGCAGATCTCTCTTGGCGGAGGTCTGTACTCTCCGAGTGCTTTTCTTGTTACTTTATTACTTTTATTTTTTATACTTTATTATTTATAGGTTCTTATGCTATTACTTTACTGGTCCGACCTGCTGGAGCTCATATAGGAGCACATGTGGCCCCTGAACTAAAATGACTTTGACACCCTTGATGTTTAAACTTTTAGGCAGTGGAATTTTTTTTTTTTTTTTAAACCCTATAAAGCCTAAACCATTAAATCATTGACAGAAAATTCCAGTTCTCTGAAACTGGAGCCTTTATCGGTCCTTCTGAACAACCCCCCCAAAACATTTTTCAAACATCAATTTCCATGTATGATTTTCAATTTTGTATCATATTTCATACATCAGGTCTCAATGCTTAAATATTATTATTTTTGAACAAACAAAAACATAACATAACATAAATATGTCTAACAAATTGGTAATTCCTTTTCAAAATTGTCAAAGTTGTGCCTCCTTCCTCATTAATGACAGTCTTGTAGTGTCACTGGAAAGGCCTCTGGCAAATGAATTCCTCCCCCGTGGTGGATTATCCCTGTATTACATGTATCTAATTGTATACATCAGGTTTTTCAAGAAAAAAAAAATCACACTGATCACGTAGAGGGCTTCAAAACTCATGTATCAAATTTGATATGTTTGGCGTTACAGGGTTGATATTCAATTTTGATATCAAGATTTGAAAAAACTGTCTGTTTCGTTCAGTTATGCTGCATGACGCAATACTAAAACCTTGGTGCTTGAAGGGTTAATAGCTAGTGTGTAATTTTTGCACTTTACAAATTCATCCAGATTGTACTTTTTGGAGGACCTTCTTTTTTTTAGAACATAAGAGGATGGTAAAATACCTGGAGAGAACATGCAAACTCCACACAGAAAAGCCCAATTATGAAATGTATTTCTGCAAACATTGCAGTGAAAGCCCAACAGTCTCATGCTGTATTAATTTTGTAAACTGGAATGTTAAAAAAAAAAAAAAAAAAAAACATGATTACAGGACTTCAAGGATGATAATTTTATTTACAGAAACAACAAGGCATTGCGAGCATGTGAAGGAAAATTGTTGAATCAAAAATGTAAAGAATTATCTCACAAATGCAACTAATATATACATCAGGCATTGTTTAAAAATTACTCATGCAACAACTTTATTTTTTATACATATATTTGCATGTATATTATTTATTGATATATTACATTGGAGGGATATTTTGGCATTCATCATGGTTACATAGTTTTATAATGTTCTGAGAACATAAGCCTTAAAGACCTAAAACTATTTTTCTTTCAACTTCCAATGAATTTTCCTTTACATCTAACCTTATCTAAGTGATCTGTGACCTTTTATTATGATCTCACCCACTACACTTTGCATTTTTAACCTCCTGAGACCCAGAAAATGTCAGCAAAGTACTAGCTTTTTTTGTTTTTTATTAAATAAGTGCCTTTATTGGAAACATCATGCTCCAACAGTTTTTTCAGATGCAGTTTTTTTAAAAATTATGGAATGTCCTTTGTGATGGACAGTTTTCTTTTCTTTTCTTTTGTATAAAGTTGTGAAACTCTTATCTACAGATGTGGACAGAAAACCCATAGCTGGGTCTTGGGAGGTTAAGTTAAAATCAGATATTTTCCTATATTTAACTTATTGATAATATAAACGCTCAGAGTAAATCCAAAAGTTATTGTATCAAAACGGAGAAAACTGAAGAAAAAGTGGCTTTTTCTAATAATTGAACATAAAAACAAGCAACTCCAACCTTTGTCATGTGTCAAACTCCATGGGTTTTACTGGTTAATCAATGTTGTAGAAGATGAAGCCGTTTTCACATTCACTACAGAGCCTCTGAATGTCCAAATGGATCATATCTGATGACCATAAAAGATAACAAACTGTATTTTACCTGAATCATTTACATGTATTAATAGAATTAGTGGCTGTTCAGGTCTTTGAGGGTTGATAATTCAATCATACTAAAATAATAAAGTGAAAGTTTAGATGTAAATGTGAAAATATTCTTTTACAAGGCCTATTATGTTATACTTTTCAGTTCACTTATAAACACTGTGTCTCATATTGAGTTACAGAGCTTGTAAAAACATGCGTGCAGCATGTTGGACTGATTCCGACCTCTCCGCTGAGTACGATCAAACTCAGTTCTCAGGAGAACCTTCTGGGTGGGTTCTTGTAAGTTCTCCGTTCCATCCTGGCATTATTATCCTTCCTGAGCAATTCCAACCACATGTGGAAAAGTGTACTGTCAGGTCTGAATGCTCTGAAGTAACAGTGGGATTTAGTCTGGGATGCCAGTGTCCATATTCTCCTAACAACCTGAAGATGAATGAATTGTAGGATGGATCAAAAGACTGGATTCTATTTCAAAGATGCCCAGGAATATCAAAAACATCATAAGGATTTATAACAGGTGAGGGGATTAACCACCTGCTGTTTGCTTAAATCCGTACAAATTGATAAAATATTATGCTTGAAGATTCAGTCATCATTTAAAAGTCGGTAACACCAGAGAACAAATAAAGAAACACAATGATCAAAGGGGTCGTAAGGATATTTTATCCGTAAAGGTCAGGGTTAGGGTTAGGGCTGCTGCTTTTCCAACACTTCCAAAATGAATTTTTCTCTATTTTTAACCTTTTTTTAACTGATTTATCACCATTTATTCTAATATTATGCTCTGTATTTTGCATTTTTAAGTATAAATCAGGTGTATTCCTATATTTAATTCACTGATCATGTAGATGTTCATGAAAACTGAGATTAAAATTGAGAGTTATTATTTTAAAAACAGAGAAAATTAAAGAAAATCAGACTTTTTTGGTAAAATATATCATCAACTCTACTCAGTGTTGTTATGGGGCACTTGCAGCTAGAAGAAATACGATACTCCCTAAAGGACAAAGTAGGGATATTTTATGTGTTTTTATTCTACAATAAACCTTTTGCCAATATAGGCATGTGATACCTTGTTAGAAAGCTTAAATTCTCCGCAATCAAACCGCAAAATTAATTTTATAGTATTCACGAGCACCAAAACATAATTGGGGTGTCATTGTCTAATGTTTTCCATGTGGTTCTTCAGTTATAAGGAATAAGTATTTACTGCTGTGAGTTGTTTAACAATAGACTTTAACCCATAAAGACCCAGTGCTACTTTTATGTTGGTTCCCAAATGAAATTTTCTCTGTATCTAACCTTTCTTAAATGATTTTTCATCATTTATTTATGATATTATTGTCTGTATTTTCCATTTTATCAGTACATATCAGATATTTTCCCATATTTGATTCACTGATCATGTAGATGTTCATAAAAGCTCAGATTAAAGTTGAGGGTTATTATATCAGAAACAGAGAAAATTACAGGAAAAGTGACTTTTTCAGTAAAATATATTATAAACTGACATTAGAAACAAGCATCTACAGTGACTGTCATTGATCAAACTCCATGGGTTTTACTGGTGAATTAATGTTGTAGAAGATGACAGTGTTTTCATGTTTACTACAGAGTGTCTGAACGTCCAAATGGGTCATATCTGATGACAATGAAAAGATGAAGAACAGTATTTTACACCAATTGTTTACATCTATTGATAGGATTAATAGACCAACAGGTATCAAACATTTTGGATCAGTAGATGGTTAATGTCGATGATGGATGTTTGGGTCTTTATGGGTTAAATGTCCAGCTTTTCCATCTAATCTACAGATAAAGATGAACTTTATTGATCACCAGGTATAGTATATTTAAAGTATATTTAATATAATAGTGAAAGACAAAACACTATGAGATGTAAGATGATGTTGCTGTCTATACGTGTTACATTATTTAGCATGATAATCTACAACTGTCAGAAATTGGGATTAGATGTATGCATGTAAAAGTATCGCAAATACTATCAGAGTACTCCAGCTGTAGGTTTCTCTCTCCTCTACTTCATCCTGAAGAGACATAACGACTCCAAACCATGGTCAGCAGACAGATATCAAACCCAAACAATCTCCTTCTGTGCTCTTTAGGAATGTACAGATGTGCTCCAGCCAAAATGTTTTTTTTTTTTTTGAGATTTGACGAATATAAGCTTTTAATATCAGGAGGTGAATTCAGAACTGAATTCATCAGTGTCTTGAATTGACCTGAGAGGTGTGAACAGATGAGCTAACAGCTGATCACTCAAATATATAAAGATGTATGTTGATCATAAGTGTGAACAAGGAATTAGAGGGTGCACAGGAAATTTGCCTAAGTAAAATTTACTCAAACTGAAGAAAATGTTTCTCTCCTCAGATAATATTTGGTCCCTCTCTAAATAGAGTAAAAGTTACTCTTTGGGTAGACCTCTCCAAACTCAATACAGAGCCAAATTTACCCTTTTTGAGAAAAAGACTTTTGACTCTGGAAAAATGCTCAGTAATTTTTCCTGTGTGGAAAAGTACTGATTAGAAACCCCAGAGAGGATTCTGGGTAAAATTGTTAGAATACAGAAGGGTGGAACCATTTCAAGACCGACCCAGAACTTATCATTAGTTAGATTACACATGACTGTGTAATCACAATAAATTCTGTTCTGTTCTTCTAGTCAGCACCTTTTTTTTTTTTCTAAAATTGTGGTGTAAATATATACAATAATTTACTAACAAAGCTGTGATCAGTATTATATTATATTATATTATATTATATGTTTGCAGCATTTCTAATGAGATGCTGTGAATGTGGACTGTCTGACTAGTGGAATAAAAAAACGACCCATTAATTTCTGAACTGTGGTTTATGTAGTTTTTTGTTTGTTTGTTTTGTTTTCTTTTTAAATATATATAGGGACAAGAGAGTCAGAACTTGTCGAGCACAAGGGGTTATAGGTAAGCAAATGCCAGCTTGCTGACATGGTAAAACCGTTACCCAAATCAAACATTGCATAGTAAAGTTATTGTATGGTCTTTTATAGAGGAATCATAACGAACCTTTAAAATAAACGGAAGCTCTGAAGAGTCAACAGGAAAGTGAGCTGTCAATCACACGTATCAGGATATCATGCCTTAACGCAAAATTGTATTGCATGAAAACTGTATAAATAAACAAAACACAAATATACTTGAGAAACTGTGTATTTATCATGTAAATAATTAGAATACAAATGATGCTATATTTGCATGCATGGCAGTATTGCAATAATGATTTATGTTAATTGAGATCAGTCAATTAATCAATCAAATTTTAATTATATAGCGCCAAATCATAACAAAAGTTTTCTCATGTCACTTTACATATATAGCTGGTCGAAACCAAACTCCACAAATAAACCAGAGATAAACTAATAAATATGTAATTGCATGCTGTTAATAAAACGCATATAATAAGCACTGTTTACGCACTGTTTTATAATTTAACTAACAGTTTACTATCAAAGTTCATTTGTAACCGTTTGGGTAAAACTAGACCATCATCTCGCGAGATTATGAATTTGTGACCTTTGACCTCTCATAGACGTGGTCAGAGGTCACTACGAGGTTCTGATATCACACACATAAAATCTCGCTAAATACGTCTGAAACAAGAAAGGGACGGATAAATGGATTTCTAACGAATTTACTAGATTTTTTTTCTATGGAAAGAGGCCAATTAGATATTTACTTAAATGAGTGGGTAAAGTTATGTTAGCATGCTAAGCTAGCGTCATTAGTTTTCTGTTTGTTTACATGCTAAGCGCACTGTAAATATTTAAGTACAGTTTTGCTTTAGGGTTATTTATTTTCAGGTACACTTCTCATGGTGTGAGTGTGTTATTATGGCATGTTATAAATAACTGTAACCAACACCTAAGACGCACATAAGAAATAGAAATAGATGCTCGTTACGATGAACCGATTAAATCTGTTTTGTCACGAGAAGCTACAGGTTGTCACGGATATCATTGTAAAATGGTTGCATTTCATTAGGAGTGTTTCATCTCAGACCCTAACGTACTATAGGAGACTGAAAAAGTACAGGTGAGTCTGCTGCTATTGAATTACTGCACATGTATATGAAGTGGGTAAAAATTAAAGTCCACTGTGGAGACCAACATGAAAACGACCTGTTCGAATAATTCAGTGTGAAATCTACTTATGTCCAACTTGTCCCTGATGTCTAGGAGGCGTGAAGACCGAGAGAGGGGTGTGGGCTATGCGTGGGTAAAGCCTGCCTCTCCAATAAGTTTCAAGCGGAGAACATTGAAAGCCAGAGGAAGGGAACAACATCTCAGTAACCGTGAGGATTTACAGGCCACTGTGCAGACATCAGGAGGCTGCCCTCTATTGGCTCCGTGAAAACATCCAGTCAGGATGAAGCTGGCGATTCTGTGCTTGTGTGTCCTCTGTGTGGCTTTGGCAGATGGCCGAATTTTCACCCGCAATGATCTGCAAATTGCGCACAAAAATATGGCTGGCAACAGGGCGCAGATCCCTCATAGCTCAGGTGAGTAAGGATATACCAGGTATTATTACTCTTTAATAAGATGATTATGTGAAATAATAATGACGAATGATTGTATAATAAGATGTATAATAAGGGATGTTAAAGTAAAATACCTAAGTTAAAAGTAGAATAAAACTATATGCACTGTAAACACACAGTAGCCTGATTATCTGTGTTTTCCGTTCAGTGTTCCTAATTAGGAGCAGATGATTGCGAGGACGCTGTGTAACTGCAACATGATGATGGGCAGGAACAATTACCTCAGAAATATGGCATTTTAAGGATAAGTTTGGCCTGTAGTCGGGATTCAATTAAACAGACTTCAGTCTAGGAAAAACTTTCTTTTTATAAATGAGTCTGGATTCATTCTCAAGAAAGTGTCTTGTTCTATGGAATTAAATGATTGACAACTTAAACTATAACCTGACTTTGATGCAAGGACATGTATATCAGGAAAAAAAGATTAGGTGTCTTGTGTACCTGTGTTGGGGAAACTATTTTCCATGTTAAATGACTACACTGCAAAAAGCAAATGTACTTTATAGATTTTTAATTAGAATTCCTCATCTCAAACTACTTTGTTTTAATGTAATTCATCTGAGAATGTACATGTGATGCTCAATTTTCAAAGATGTACTATGAACCAGCAAAAAAATAATCCACCCCACTAATCTTCTAATGACGCATGCCTTCAAGATAGTCCAGAGAAGTTTTTATTGCACCGAACTTAATTAGGATTACATGCTTTACCAGATGATGTCAACAAATAGCGTGGCATAATTTCTTTGAATAAGTATTAAAAAGTAGCAGTCATCAAGACCTTTTGTTATTATAACCTTCATTTAACCAGGATAAAAGCTCATTGAGATTAAAAATCTCTTTTTCAAGAGTGTCCTGGCTAAGACAGCAGCAGAAGTTACACAAAATAGAAATCACAGCCACACATCCACACTAAAAATATACATAAAAAGTATACATAAAACACAGTAAGTCAGTACGAAAGGCATACATAAAACACTACATAAGAACATGCATATAAAACATCACCACCTACACCTACAATGAATTGGCAAATAACAACTTAAGTAGGCTTAATTACAGCAGAACCCATTTGTGTCCATTTTATGACCAAAAATTGGTTGCAGAAATACTGTAGTTTTTAAAATCCTTATGCTAATGTTGATCCAACCGAACAAGAAGTTTAATTGCACACTCCCCATCACTTTTTATGGAAGGGATTGTGTAGGATTCACAGTGAAATGTGATGGTTAAGATAAGAATTGTCACTGGAACCAGTCTATATTTGGTATACAGCATGTGTGTCTGACCACAACTGATTGCATTGCATGCAAATATACAGTGTCTCACTTCCTATAGGAGGCAGTAGTAAAACATATATTATGTAAACTGTAAGGCGATCTCTGCAGTTTTACAAAGTTGTAATTCGTAAGGTACAACATTGCATGCATTTCTTGTATGTTTACTACCTTAAATGGGCCCACACTGCAGTCCCACACATTTAGATACCATCAGAATCCACCTTCAAGTTTGGACATAAAAATGTCAGAGGATTTACCACAATATACAAACTGCACATAATGCTCACTGATCAGATCTCAAGTGAATACAAGTGATGTATTTTTTAATGAGACATTTTTATATACACTCAGATTTATTCGTCAGTAATGGTAGGTTAATCGTTAAAACATACAGCGATAGTGTTTCACTCAGTCATCACAATTTATATAAGGGGTTTAAAAGGAAGCCTAACAATATCATTAAGGCAGACCCTCAGTTCCAGATGATATTAACCTAGTTTATTGACCACATATTTTTTCAACAATCATTTTATGCTTTTGTAATGTAATAGCATGGAAATTTGTTTGATACAGTGAGAGCATATAGTTCTGTTGCTATTTCAGCCAAAACGTCGGTTAAATCTATTATATTTAAATGTGTTTTTCCTGTCAAATATGGCAATTAGTTTAAGTGGTCCACCTGACTTAATCCACCTTTGTAATGTTAATATTATACCATAAATACTGTACAAAAAAACTCAATATAACAGGACATTGCATCACAGACAGGTGTCTGACATAGGGAATGAATACCATTACTAAAGCAAGAAACTAATGAACGCAACTCAGCAGGTCTCCTTTCACTACAGCCATTGTTTTACCTCATACATCATCATCTCAAACACAATCAGCAATATTTACTGAATAAAATGACAAAAACAGGCTAATGTTCATCAAATACATTACAGTCAACAAAACTGCTACATATTTTATCTTATGTAAGTTACTACAGATGATGTAAAAATACCCACATTATTGTAAGCCTGTTAGATCGCCCTCATGTGGCCAACGTGAAATCTGATTGGTTAAAGCAACAGGTTCATCCAATTTATCTAAAGCTCCAGAAGCTGCGCTGTTGATTCTGAAGGACTTGAGGCAGATTTCTTTTACCTGGCAACACATGATGGTGAAATATGATTGGACGAATCCTCTAACATACACATACACTACTGGAAGAGGTGACCAAAAGAAAAGATACCAAATAAATTCAACAGACTATTGGGAATAATTTAATACATTTTCATGGAACAAATATGAAAATGTAGGTCGGTGATTCTGATTCTTTAGTCCAGCAGAGAAGGCCTTGCTGGTAGAAATATTAAAAGTATATTTGAATCGGCTTTCGTCAGCTTTCATAAATCATCTACATTGTTGAAAGAGATCAAGACTTAAATTTTTGGCCATATCGCCCAACTCTAACTCAAAGCGCATTGAAGTAGAATGCTTTATTTACCATACACTGCCATATATTAAAAAAAACATCACATGGGCATCAGAATGGACAAACTAAAAATAAAAAGTAATAATACCGGCAAAGAAATTATTCACTTGAAAAAAAGCAAAGTGAGGAAATTCAAGAGGATTAGGTTAAACTTGAGGTAAGATATAGAGTGCTGTGCATGTTATTCCAGTTTACAGTTGTACACTGGATTTTACAGCCTCAATAAATTTACCAATGATACATTTACAAGTATGTTTATTGTACATTTAAAATTCCTTGGACTTGTTAGTGCGAATTGACAAGGTTCAGAAACAAGGAAGTTGTAAAACCTCACAAATGAACATTCTGAGATCAGCAAATAGTTTTATGAAGAAAGTTCCCAGTGTCGGGACCTGAACTGTTCATTAAATACATTAATGGCATATGTAAAGTGTCTGAACAAGTGACATTTTTATCATTTGCTGATGACACAGATATTTTAGGAACTGGTGAGGATTTACAGCAACTTTTGGACTTATTCACTCTGGAGCTAAATAAAACCAAATTATTGTTTGACAAAATAAGTTATCAATAAACCTGTGTAAAACAAAATCATGATTTTTGGTAAATGTAAAACAAGTAATCAGGTAAAGGTACAAATAGAGGGTGTAGATATCGAAAGGGTGAATCAAAACAAATTTCTTGGAGTAATAATTGATGGTAAAATTTGCTGTAAACCTCACATAAAACATGTACAAGACAAACTATCCAGAAACATCTCAGTCCTGACCAGAGCAAAGGAGATATTAGATCAAAAATCACTTCACATTCTGTATAATTTATTGGTCTTACCTTATTAAAGTTACTATTTGGAGGTATGGGGAAATACATATGCAAGTTCATTACAAAGATTTTATATACTGCAAAAAAGAGCCATAAGAATTGTTCAAAATGCTGGTTTTCATGAACACATCAATTCACTATTTTTACAATCTAAAACTTGAAAACTTATTGACCTTGTGGAGTTCAAAACTATTCAAATAATGTATAAAACAAAGAATAACTTGCTACCGAGCAATATTCAGGAAATGTTTTGTGAAAGAGGGAGGTTAAGATTTAAGGGGAAAGTTAAATTTAAAGATTCATAAAGTGCGCACTATGTTAAAAAAGTTTCTGTATTACCATCTGTGGAGTAAAACTGGGTGGAGATAAAACAAATATCTAATATAATTCAATTTAAAAAAAGATGAAAAGAATTGATTCTTGTGAGGTACAGTATTTAATAATGACTATAAGGGCTGTTTGTTTAAGGATAATGTATTGACAAATATACTGTAACTATTGAAGAGCATAGTTGAACTGTTGAAATCTGTATTAATGTACTGCCATGATAATATTGTTGTGCATAATTCAGTTACTGTATTATGTAGTAGTTGTTGGTTGAATGCTAAATTAAGAAAAACTTATTATTTGATTCATGAAGTAAGTTACCGATAATGAAGTGAAAGTATTTGATGTATAAGTATTTGAGGTGTAGGATTAAATAAGTTTATACTTCTTCCTACTCCTTTTTGACCATGCAGATTTATACTTGAAGACAGATTTCTGTTCATTTAAATCTTATTTTGTTTTTGTTTTCTTTTGTTTTTTTGCATGTTCGAAATAAATAAGAAAAAAAGAAGAAAAAAGGGTGGTTTTCAGGGAGGTTGTTGTTTTGTAAGCCAGAGTGAGTAAGTACATAACAAATGATGAAAAAATAAACAGGTTATAAAAAAAAAAAAAAAAAACCTCATTATAATCAAGCAGGAACTAATGAGAAATAACTGGAGGACTGGCAGTTAAAATACATCAAATTTATGATAAATATCTTGAGCTTATAATATACCAGTTTGATTGCCTTTTATAGTTTTTTTCTGGCATTTATTCATTAAACATAAATGTTACTGATATGTTGTAAGAATGTGATGGTGAAGCCAAATGACTGAGAGGTTGTAAATTTGAAAGACATGGGGTTTTTTTTACAGATTGTTTTCACCCTCGTAATTTTGCACGACAGTCTTTACAAATCAGATATTTATCCATGAAAACCTCAACCCATGTGTTGTATATTAACACTTACATGTCAAACTTAAAACCACACTGTATACATAGGCTTGTGATAAATTGCAGCTGTGTTACAGGAAGATTACAAGAGGCCTCTAAGCAAGTCAGATGTAATTTTTTAACTGGGATTATCTTACACCATGGTGATTTTAATGATGGATTTTTTTATATTCCATTAGTCGAATTGAGTTTTCATAAATGCCAAAACAACAGGATTTTCTGTAACTTCTCAGATGGATTCATTTCCCGGTGAATCACCCTTATTTCATTTGTTTTTATCTTCCTGCCAAATATTGAATGACCTGATCTATTCTGGCTCACTGGATGTACTCAGTGTTTGCAAGTGCATGCTGAACTTAAAGGTGGTCTTCATAATATTGATGTTCCAAACTCTCATTAGCAGGGGGAAGTTACATATCAGAACACACATCTACCAAAACCACCAACAAATCAACACCATGTTTTCACAGACTGTATCACTCACTGAATAAAATATGAAGCTCATGTGCTACAGTATAAAATAATATAATAAATTGAATAAGGAGGGTGACACGGTGGTGCAGTGGTTAGTATTCGTGCCTCACAGCAAGAAGGTCCTGGGTTCGATTCCAACACCAGTTGACAGGGGGTGGGACCTTTCTGTGTAGAGTTTGCATGTTCTCCCCGTGTCTGCGTGGGTTCTCTCCGGGTACTCCGGCTTCCTCCCACAATCCAAAAACATGCACTAATAGGTTAATTGGTTAATCTAAATTGCCCATAGGTGTGAATGTGAGAGTGATTGTTTGTCTCTATATGTTCAGCCCTGCGATGAACTGGCAACTTGTCCAGGGTGTACCCCGCCTTCGCCCCTATGTAGCTGGGATAGGCTCCAAGCGACCCCCGTGACCCTAGTGAGGATAAAGCGGGTTCAGAAAATGAATGAATGAATGAAATTAAATAAGTAAAAATAATATATAATAAAATATTCATGTGTTGTGTCAGCTGATAGTTTACATTATAGCTCTGTTAGCTTAGCTCTGTTTTCAGACAGAAAACGACCACAGTAATACCACAAATCACCTCTGTTTTCTGTACGGTTTGTGTTGTCAATAACTGAACTAAAGGTCTGTTTGAAATTGTCCAAACAAGATCAGAACTGTCACAGTTGAGTCTGAACCCAAGATAAGATTATAAGATTTCAGCTTCAAGCTCCATTCTTTTCATGTATAGCTGTGTCCAGTGGAGAAAACAACAACAGTGCTTATAGCTTTTATCACTGAGTCACATTCTTTGACTGTTAAAGTTGTTTCTTTGAGGTTCTCATCCCATCTGGTCATTTTCTGATGCTTTGGTCAAAGGGCCCGAGGTGTTAGTTTTCTTCAGCATGGGAGACCGGCAGAGTGACTCACTACTAGGGCTGCACAATATTGGAAAAAACTGACATTGTGACTTTTTTTAACCCTGCGATATATATTGCAATATGAAAAAGTACTCAGGAGCATATGATAGCTGTGTGGTGCTGACATAAATGGTCAAACTAATTACTTGTGTTACCTTTTGTTGTGGCAACAGGTGCAAGGCACCATCAACACAGAACATGTATTTCAATATCATCCTTCTTGTAGCCGAAATATTCCAGATAACTGACGTTGCTTTTCTTTTTGGTACCAAGTATTTATTTACAGTGATTTTCTCTTGTTTCGTTGCTCATTTTTCAATATTGTTACCAGCGACTCACTCCAAACTGATTAAGAACAATTGTGATTGGTGGATCGCTACATGCAGTGTGTGTTAGGTACCCTTGAAATTAGATGACTGCGATGTGACTACTGCGCACATGTACATCATGTTATTGATGCCTAAACGATATATTGTGCAGCTCTACTCACTACTCCCTCTAGTGGTCACATAAATCCAACATCTCCAAGAAAGCAATCTTGATTTTTTATTTAGGCAATGTTCTCCGGCCCTACCTTACATACTTCCCCTGACCTTTAAACCCTATCAGAGATCTTTCTTATTCAGATTATATTAACAGCTCCTATATTTCGATATTTTTTTAACTGCTACAACTAGAATTTCTGGGGTCAATGACTGGATAAAGTTTGAGAAACACATTTTCAAATCTTTATTATCTGAAATCTAACAAATGGGTAAAGTCCTGCCCAATTGTACTTCGCCTCTGAAGTAAACTTATTAGTCAGTGTTTATTAGATGAAAAGCTTGAAGTCAAAAAAGTTGCAGTTGTCCTGAAGACAGTAAAGTACAGTTTACATTCTTGTGAAAAAGTATCAAAATACGTGAAAACTGACAAGTCTAGTGATATTCAGATCAGCGATGTCTTCAGGAGCTCTGAGTCACTTATGCAACTTTTGGATATGTATTCTTAATAATTATATATATTTTACTGAAACTTTACCAGTTTTACTTTTAATTTATGACCATGTGTAGTTAACACCTCTTATCATTGACCACCATTCATAGTTTTTCCTCCGGATGGGAAATTTTTTCTATAAGGTTGAACCAATGACCTCACTTCATCCTATACTTTTACCCATATAGTGCTAATTTAAAAACCTAACAAACCACAAAATGTGTTTTACAAATGCCCTGGGATTTACTAACAATGTGGTTTGTACATTATATATATAACAACCATTCATCAGGACATTCTATAGTTGTTTCTAAAGCTTGATGCTTTAGAAATAGATGGGATTTATATGAATCACACAGCATTTGTAAAACATGATTTGTTTAGTTTTGGTTGGACATTATATCCATTCATGTTCTCGTTTGTCCTAAATGTGGACAAGTCTCTTTTTTTATTCTTGGAATCCAGATCTCCTTACAGCTGTGTCTGTGGTTTCAGGTGAGCCTTCCCAAAATCCCTCAAAATCAGAAATAATAGCCTTTGTTTCTTTTCTGGCAAGGTTTGTATTTTACCCCTCTGGAAGTAATTAATTAATCTTCATATTAAGATGGTTTTGTATTTTCTTAAGGTGGAAACAGATTTACAGTCTGCTTTACAGTAACAACTAAGGCTGCAAATGTGAAAAAAAGGAGAAAAAAAAATTACCCACATATAGATCTGATAGTTTTTCATTTATAGCAGCAGTAGTCAACAATTACATATGGGTATCCTGGGGAAAATAAAATATTGTTCTGCAGCTTAAATCATATACACACTCATGTTATTTATTTGTTGTTTCAGCAAAGTCTTCCAACCAAAGCAAGCAGAGAACGCTGTTCGCACGGAGAGGGCAGTATGAGCGCCAGAGGATTCATGTACCGGTACGTTGGAAAACTACACAGCTGTGTTATTTATCAGTCTGACCTCTTGACTCTCCCCTTAAAGGAAACATTTTTATATCAAAAAAACACAAGCCTGGAGTGCTGCATGGGTATCATTGGTCTTCTTTCCTACCTTCTGGTGCTCATCAGCGTTGGGATCCAAATACGAGTTGTTTGTAAAAACTGAGGCACTCAGAGTAGGGCTGAAATTAACAAGCCTTTATTAAAGCATGGCCAAACAAATAAAAACTGAGCCTACGTGTTGCGGCCTATGGGCCTTCATCAGGGCTGATATAAGAAGGCCGCCTATATGGATCCTCCTATATATAGGGAGAGGTCACATGACTGGGCGGACCTTAAAAACAGAGATTTAGAGAATTAAAAATTGAAACAGACAAAGAAAACAGAGCAATACATAGTATAAAAACAAACTACATAGATGTTTCAAGCACTATGAGTCTTCATATAAAGTGAGTTATCAGAAATAAACAGATAAACAATGAGGGTTTTTAATCAGGAAGCCGAGGGAGGGCACAAGTAAGCCTAGTGGGGAGGATCCCACTTGAGTCAGAGGAAAGGGGAGAAGTCGAGTTCACCGTTCAGGCCTGGGTATTGTGTGGCTTTTAGAGTGTATATCCAAAAGGATTCTCTCTGCAGGAGCCTTTTTAACCTGTCTCCTCCCCTTACTGAGCTGGCTATATGTTCTATACCTGAGATCTTTAAGGTATTACAACTATGGCTGGTCTCCTTATAATGTACAGCCATAGGAAATTGGGGGTTACCTATCCTAATGGCATGTTTATGCTCGGCTAATCGTATTTTCAATTTGCGTTTTGTTCTCCCGATGTAAAACCGACCGCATGGGCATTGAAGTAACGTCTGTGAAACAGTTGGCATTGATCATATCGCAATGGTTGCAACTGCCACATTTGTGATTTCCTGTTGCTGTACTAAGCCATGTTTTTGGGGGAGCTATAGTAAGATGACTCTTCACCAATTTATCACTGAGGGTGGGGGCTCGTCTGAAGCAGACAGTGGGAGCATCTGGGAGAACCTCTCTAAGGATGCTGTCACTTCTCAAAATTTCCCAGTTTCTTTTTATGATTTGTTTAATTGCATTAGCCTGATTCCCATACTGTGTCACAAAATAGACTTGATTAGGATTTTGTGTTTTTTGCTTGGTAGTCAAAATGAAGACTGAATGAAGACTGGATTTCACAAAGTGAACATGATTTTCTTCTGAGTGAAAATCCAAGAATCCCTTCATTTTATCTGCTTCCAAAGGTACATAAGAACTTACTAAACCCACCAGGAAGACCAATTATAAGTGGAAACGAGTCAATTACAGAGCCAGCATCTAAATTTGTAGATTTCCACATTAAGTCATTTGTAAGCGAATTGCCCTCTTTTATTCAAGACAGTACACATGTCCTAAATAAGATCAGAGACCTAAAAACATTGGACCATCACTACTGGCTACTATGGACGTTGAAGCATTATATACTAACATTGCTCACAATGAGGGCCTAGAAGCTTTATCATTTTTCCTGGAAAAGAGACAACCTGAGTTGCTGCCCCCTGCTGCCTTCATCTTGTCACTCACAGAATGGACTTTAAATAATAATGTGTTTTTGTTTCAGAACCAGTTCTATAAATAGAAAAAGGGTACAGCAATGGGAGCATGTTTTGCACCCAACTATGCCAACCTATTCATGGGATTCTGGGAAGAAAAGTTTGTGTGCTCAAGCCTTAATGTTTACAGAGATAAAATTATTTGGTGGGGCAGATACATTGATGACATTCTTCTACTCTGGTCTGGGTCTGAGACAGAACTTTCCCAATTTCACTCATATTTGAATAGCACTAATGAGAATTTGAAACTCAGCCTTGACTGTTCCCATTCTGAAATCCACTTTCTTGACCTCAAGATCTCAAAAGATGAGCATGGTGATCTACATACATCCATATTCAGAAAGCTTACTGACCGTAACACCATACTAAGGGCAGACAGTTTCCATCCACCTTGGATGATTGAAAATATACCCTTCAGTCAGTTTCAAAGGCTCAAATGAATCTGTGACTCTGAAGCAGATTTTGAGAGACATGCTCAAGATATGAGTTCCAGGTTTAAGAGAAGAGGTTACAAACATAAGACTATTGATAAAGCATACATTAAAGCAAAAAAGCTTACAAGAGAACAACTTTCGACTACCAAGCAAAAAACACAAAATCCTAATCAAGTCTATTTTGTGACACAGTATGGGAATCAGGCTAATGCAATTACACAAATCATAAAAAGAAACTGGGAAATTTTGAGAAGTGACAGCATCCTTAGAGAGGTTCTCCCAGATGCTCCCACTGTCTGCTTCAGACGAGCCCCCACCCTCAGTGATAAATTGGTGAAGAGTCATCTTACTATAGCTCCCCCAAAAACATGGCTTAGTACAGCAACAGGAAATCACAAATGTGGCAATTGCAACCATTGTGATAATATGATCAATGCTAACTGTTTCACAGACGTTACTTCAGGTTGCAGATATGACGTTAAATCATTTATAAATTGCAATACTACATTTGTTGTGTATAGATTGGAATGCCCATGCGGTCGGTTTTACATTGGGAGAACAAAACGCAAATTGAAAATACGATTAGCCGAGCATAAACATGCCATTAGGATAGGTAACCCCCAATATCCTATGGCTGTACATTATAAGGAGACCAGCCATAGTTGTAATAGCTTAAAGATCTCAGGTATAGAACATATAGCCAGCTCAGTAAGGGGAGGAGACAGGTTAAAAAGGCTCCTGCAGAGAGAATCCTTTTGGATATACGCTCTAAAAGCCACACAATACCCAGGCCTGAACGGTGAACTCGACTTCTCCCCTTTCCTCTGACTCAAGTGGGATCCTCCCCACTAGGCTTACTTTTGCCCTCCCTCGGCTTCCTGATTAAAAACCCTCATTGTTTATCTGTTTATTTCTGATAACTCACTTTATATGAAGACTCATAGTGCTTGAAACGTCTATGTAGTTTGTTTTTATACTATGTATTGCTCTGTTTTCTTTGTCTGTTTCAATTTTTAATTCTCTAAATCTCTGTTTTAAGGTCCGCCCAGTCATGTGACCTCTCCCTATATATAGGAGGATCCATATAGGCGGCCTTCTTATATCAGCCCTGATGAAGGCCCATAGGCCGCAACACGTAGGCTCAGTTTTTATTTGTTTGGCCATGCTTTAATAAAGGCTTTTTAATTTCAGCCCTACTCTGAGTGCCTCAGTTTGTACCAACAAAATTTTTTATAGTTGGTGGTAGATTACCTAATTGCACTTTAATGCTTAACAGGTTGCTGACTTAGTTTCAGCTTTGCAAAGGTCAAATAGTTTGTTTTACAGGGACAAACACATTAAATTTTTCTACTATATCTTCCTGAGACCCAGGAAAGTGAGTTTTGGCTTTTTTACTTTAAATGATTGCACTGATTGGAAGCACCATAATGCAACAGTGTTTTCAGATACATTTTCTTTTTCTAAGGCTAATGACGTTCAATTTGTCTTCTGTTTATGTAAATATAGTATTTTCTTTTGTTCAGACAAGGAATAGTTTTTAGATGTTACCTGCTTGACAGTTTCGACTGTGACTCCAGTCTTCCTCAGAAGCATCATCCGACGTGTTGCTGACGTGTCATTTGTCACGTCACGTCAGCAACACGTCGGATGACGCTTCTGAGGAAGACTGGAGTCACAGTCAAAACTGTCAAGCAGGTAACATCTAAAAATTTTCTTTTTCTTTTTTCTTTTTTTTTTCATTTTTTGTAATGGAATGTATTTTGCAGTGGATTGTATTTTTAATGTAAAGCAGTGAAACTATTGTTCACTATGGAGTTGAAAATGCATTGCTGGTCTCACGAGGATATTAAAAGTCGCCACTGCTCTTTAAAGTCATTTTTCAGTGTTATGGTTCTATGTTGTTATTCCAAATTCTCACCAGCAGGGGGAGTCATGTACCAGAGCAGACCCAGAACTAACAAAACCACCAACAAATCAATGCTATGTACAAAATTACACTGTGTTAAAGTTTTCACATAGGTTACTGTAATAACTATAGAGACTCTGACACTCTTGAAATCATTGACACTGCTGGCATGAAGCAGTGTCATACACAATACTTAATCCAAAAGTTCCATTTGCCTTTGTACATCTGAGCCTCAAGCCAAATTTGTTTTACCTAGCAACACATGATAGTGAAATATGATTGGACAAATGCTTTAACCTACACATACACTACTGGAAACAGTGACCAGGAGAAACGATACCAAATTAAAGGAACAGATTATTGGGAATAATTCAATACATCTTCATTGATCAAATATAAAATCGTGGGGTGTAAATGTAGGTCAGTGAATCTTATTCTTTTGTCCCACTCGCTAATAGTTGCCACTATAATGAGTTAATAAACATTATCACGTCACTTGTCAATGGTCAAAATTTTATGGATGATCAGTCTAACAGTCTCTTTATCTAAACAAGTGTTCAGAGAACGCAAACCTCCGCCAAGCACCCCAAACGGTGTGCATGTGTGGATCGACTATTTCTTTTTAAATTAAACTGTTTCAAGGTTGTTCCATACAGCAGGAAAAGTTGAAGCTTGGTCCCAGTCATGTGTATGTCAAATCATATTAAATTCCAATCAATATTTGTTGAGTTATAATGAAAAATGTGTCGTAAATGGGATTTTCAACGTTAAATGTAAATGTCCACAGAGTCCACATTCCACAGCGGATGTGGACAATTTTGTGCCAGATACAAGATATTGTTAAAAGCTACGGGTGGATCAAATTGGAGGCTAATTGGAGTCTTTTGAATTTTTTTATGAATTTTCCAAAATTGCTCGATGATGAGAGACAGGAAAATTGTAGATTTTGTGACCTTGCTGTGACCTTGAACGTCAGCCTACTTGGCCCAAAATTTAATGGGTTGGTCCCAGGGCCTAGGCCTATCTGTGGGTACAATTTGGTAAAGATGGTTGTAATACTTTTCCCGTAAAGTTGCTAACAAACAAACAAACATGCAAATAAACAAACACACAAAGCAAAGGGATCACAATACCTCCTGGCAGAGGTAATTAACAAAAGAGTACATTGGTGGCATTAAGTATGAAGTTCAGAGTATATTATGTAAAACTGTCGGTACGATGATGATACATTCAGACAGTTCAACGCAGCTTTTAACAAACAATTTTGTCAAACTCATGTTATTACCTTCACCAGGAGGTATTGTGATCGCTTTGCTTTGCATGCGTGCGTACGTGTTTGTTTGTTTGTTTGTTAGCAAGATAACTCAAGAAGTTATGGACGGATTTTCATGAAATATTCAGGAAATGTTGACACTGGCACAAGGAAGAAATGAATAAATTTTGGTGGTGATTGGGGGGGGGGGTCTGTCTTGGCGGAGGTCTGCGCTTTCCAAGTGCTTTTCTTGTTTCTGTGTTATTACTAAATTATGGCCTGTTTTTACTTTTTTTTGTTATGACTGATCTTTTAACCTGTTCTTTCATTATGTATGGTATGTGCTGCTAACCTTTTGGCCAGGTCCCCCTTGTAAAATAAATCTCTGTCTCAATTGCACTTTATCTGGTTAAATAAAGGTTAAATAAAATCAAATAAGTAAAAAATAAACTAACTAATAACCCATAAACTGTGATAATGTTTTTGTAAAACCACAGTGGACTCACGCATCCTCTTTGTCTCTTCCTGTGTTTTGTCCAGAAGCCCAAAGTAGTTCCCAGCTCCCCCAGCGCCCCTTCCCCTAAGAGGCGTCCGAAGCCGGTGAAGCCCCGGTGTTCTCAGCTGACCCAGAGCTGTGTGCCTCAGGACGGATGCTGTGACCGGTGGGCTGCGTGCCACTGTCATTTTTTCAACGCCATCTGCCACTGTCGGAGAACAAACCCAAATCACACACAGAAAACCTAAACACCAGCCGGTCGGACATAAGAGACATTACACACACCAGACATCTTCGCCCATAGGGGTCATTTTATAATCGCTTCAACACACAGTTTGTTGTATTATGAAGATCGGACACTTCTTAAGAAATGGAAAAACTTTTGTATTACCTCTTTTAAAAGGCAGCTGCTTAAACAAACTATCAACCTGTTCTCCAAGCCTACTTTCACAACGCACAATCAGTATTACTGCATGTAAAACTTCCACTAGTTTTCTGCTTTGTCTGTTGGTTTGTTCTCTCCATTATTGTGCAACAGAAGGGAGTCTAATCTAATGAAAGAACAGTGTGTACATTCCAGAATCTGCAGAATTTTAATGGTAACTCATAACAATATTGATTGAGTTAACTCGTTCATTTGTCATTCTCATGTTGTTCTCTTGCAGGTGATTTGATATAAGATTAATGTCTGTGACCTTTTTTTTATTGTAGTAGTAGATTTTGCCACATGATTATTGCAGTTTGAGAACAGAGAAAGACTGCAGAATAAGATCGAAACTTAAGGTCAGATGTTACACGGAAGCGTTTTTGTGAATACACTTATAGTGAAAGATAAAATCACTCATGTATGTACTGTATCTACCATGTATATTTGTGTCCATTTACTTGTCATGCAGTATATAGAAAAATAAACACATTTCACGTGCTTGTATACAAAATTAAATACCCCAGTAATAAGGAATACAGGCTAGAATCCCCTCACTGGGTGGCATCCATCCTTCATGCCTGTAAAGTGTGAGCTAGTATGATATATTTGGTAGAGTGTATGGAGTTGTGGAATTTGTTCTGCGTGTTGAGGTTCTTTGTGTGTAAATGAGACTAAGGAATGGAGGTGGGACCCTTAAGAGCAGAAACAGCGGGAAACTTGTTTGTTCAGACACAGATGGTTGAATGGAGATGATCTGACCCCGAAAATGCACAACACCATGACGTAAAAGTATGCAAGTACTGTCCTGGGGTTCCTCCCACATTTTTCCCCCCAAATACTCAACCCAAAGGTTGAAGAACAAATTGTACAAAGTGCTCCTTGAGGCAAACTTATGAGCAAATAAAATTCAATTCAGTTTTATGTGTTATACACCGTCTGGCTGGAAAACCAATTAGACGCTACACAGTGGACCTAGCAGTACGAATTTAATTCACTCTGTGACCAAGCTTGTTTTGCAATTTACTCATTTTACAATCAGTCTTCCCCCTTTGAAATGAACTGAAATATAATTAATCTGTTCCAGCCCTTAAAAATCCTTTTTTAAGGGTTTTTTTTTTGTTTGTTTTTGTTTTTTTTAAACAGAAAAAGTGCAGTTAGAAAGAAATAACAACTATACAAACAAACAAGTGGTGCCGGGCACAACAGACCGCGCCCCTCGCATATATTTCGCCCATTATAAGTAAATAGGAAGATTTTAAAAATTCATAAAAAATTTGAACTTTGACCTACTGTTCCAAAAATGCAATGACATCCATTCTGGGTCACTGGCAATCTATAAAGTCAATTTTGTATGAATTCAACCAATAGTTTTGCTGCCACAGAACTGTGAAATTTCACCCATTATAAGTAAATGGGAGAAAAAAATTGTTTAAAAAATTCATAAAAAATTGAAACTTTGACCTACTTTTGCCTAAATGTAATGACATCTATTCTGGGTCACTGGCGATCTCGGGGGGCAGGGTAATTTATTTACCTTTAAGATGAAAGGATCTGTGCATTGGGAAGCTGGTGGAGGAGGAGGGTTTTGTTTGGAAGGAGAATTTCCTTCCACTAAAACATCAGATAGAAGAAGAATTTCTGGCATTTCTCTCTCTCTCTCTTCGCTTAATTTGTTCTTTCTGGCCTCACTTTCATCACTGTCCGCACTTGCAGGCCATTTCATTTAAAACCTATCCAGAGAAATCTGCTCCAAAGTGTTCTGAAAATGTACCAGACCATTGTCATTTAATAAAGCAGCTGCATGACCTGAACTTTGGATGACTTTTTTTTTTTTTTCTCAACAAAATCAAAAACTTCTTGCCACTTTGTCAACTCTTCTTTTAATTTACTGGTAGAGATTGCCTTCACTACACTGTTTGTGTTTGGGTGTTTCTCGTAATCTCCACCACATCTGAAGGCTGATGATACTGAACGTGAAATGCTCATACTGCGGATTTCCACTTGTATTTCAAGACAAAAATAATAATAAAAAAATAATAATAATAATAAATAAATAAAAATAATAATTAAAAAATAAATAAATAAAAAAGACAAAAATTCTCAATAGCCGAGACCCGTAAAGTGAATTTCTCGTACTACAGTGCACTCGTACTGTGAGGATCCATTGTATTTTGCTGCACCACGTGTAGCTATGATTCCAGGAAGCATTTTTTTCACCTGCTATCATTTATTCCACGCAAAGTATATACAAAGTCACATTTACAGTGGTAGAAAAAGCTTTACTGACACCTTTAAAACTTTACACCATCTCAAATATTAGTGTCCAGTTCAGTTTATTGCCATTTGCAATAAAAAAAAAAAAACACACAGTGGAAAAAAGGTACAATAAACTTAAATTGCACAGTCAACATTTAAATAAACACACAATACACAGATCTGAAAGACACACATGAAGCATAAACACTGTCATGATAAAAACACAATAAAAGAGCAAATAAATATGGAACATAAACACTTTTGTGATAAAAAAAAATATAGTAAAAGAGCAAATAATAAAGATGTAATAAAAGTAGATAAAACTGAAGTGCATTGTTCAAAGTTGATACACCCTTTGGGGAAAAAGCTCTTGGCATGGCGAGATGTTGTGCACTTAATAGAGCGGTAGCGTTTTCCAGAGGGAAGAAGTCCAAACATCACGGGCAGGATGGTGATTTGGGTCATTTATGCTCCATAATGCCCAAGAAAGAAGTCTGTGTTTGTAAATGTCCTCCAGGACAGGCAGCTCGCCCCCAATAGTCCTGTGAGCAGAACGTACCACCCTGTTTATGCTTTCTTTTTTTTTTACTGTGAGATTTCCAAACCACACAGTAATAGAGTTAGGAATCAGACTTTCTATAGCACAGCAATAAAAGTTTAAAAGAACCTGTTTGTTAAAAGTGAATTCCTTTATTTTACATAGAAAGAAAAGACGTTGACGTGACTTTTTGACAATGTTGCTGGTGTTTGAGTTCCAACGCAAGTCCTCAGAGAGAGTCACACCTAAAAACTTCAAACTGTTCACTGTTTTTACTTCAGCATCTTTGATTAAAAAAAAAACAGCCAAATGAGCATTCCGTTTGCTAAAATCAATGACAAGCTCATATTTTTTTGAGGTATTTAGCGTTAGGTTGTTTTCCTCACTCCAACAGACATCTCTGATCTGTCGTGAGATTCATTATTATTGATAAAAAGACGTGTGTGGAGTTTCTCCCCGTGTCTGCATGGGTTCTCTCCGGGTACTCCAGCTTCCTCCCACCATCCAAAGACATGCACTGATAGGTTAATCTAAATCAGTGTTTTTCAACCTTAATAATAATAATACATTTTATTCATATAGCGCTTTTCATATAACTCACAGACACTTTACATGCAACAGATAAAAACAGAAACAGACATTAAAAACAGATTAAAAGCAGGTGCAAAACGGAGGTATACGAATAGAAAACATTTAAACATTAAACATTAAGATTAAACATTAAAAGCAATCTTAAATAAATGAGTTTTTAAAAGGGATTTAAAGGTGTTGGGGTTGGAGCAGTATCGGATAGAAGGTGGGAGGGAGTTCCAGAGGGTTGGAGCTGCGATGGAGAAAGCTCTGTCCCCCCAGGTTCGGTGCTTGGCTTTTAATGGTGGGGTGAGGAGAAGGGCAGAGGAGGATCAAAGGGTGCGGGAAGGGGCATGGGGCTGAAGTAGGTCAATGAGGTGGGGGGGGGGGGGGCTGGTGATGGAGGGCTTTGTGGATGAGGAGGAGGATCTTGAATGTTATTCTGTGTTTGACAGGAAGCCAGTGGAGGTGTTGGAGGACGGGGGTGATGTGTTCGCGTGACCGGGTGCGGGTGAGGAGACAGGCAGCGGAGTTCTGAATGTGCTGGAGTTTATTGAGGAGTTTTGAGGATAAACCATAAAGGAGGCTATTGCAATAGTCGAGTCTGGAGGTGATGAACGCATGAATTAATGTTTCAGCTGCAGGAAAGGAGAGAGATGGACAGAGACGGGCTATGTTTTTAAGGTGGAAGAAGGAAGTTTTTGTGACCTGTTTGATGTGCTGTTCAAAAGCGAGGTTGGTGTCGAAGATGATTCCGAGGTTACGGGTTTGGGAAGAGGGAGTCAGGGACGAATTGTCAACAGTGAGATGTAAGTGGTGAACGGACTGGGTAAGGGATCTGGGGTCGATGATCAGGAGGTCAGATATATCACAGTTGAGTTTGAGGTAGTTAGCTTGCATCCAGGTTTTTATCTCAGAAAGGCAGCTTGAGAGGGTGGAGGAAGATTGGGAGGGGATGTAAAGTTGAACGTCGTCGGCATAGCAATGGAATTTGAGTCTGTGACAACGAATGATATTGCCAAGTGTGAGGATGTAGAGGATGAAAAGCAGGAGACCAAGCACCGAACCTTAGGGGACACCCTGTGACAGGGGAGCAGTGGAGGGGGAGTGGTTATTGATGTGGATGAATCGTTTTTGGTTTGAGAGGTAGGATTTGATCCAAGTGAGTGCTGAACCAGTGATGTGAAATGTTTTCTCAAGACGTGAGATGATGATGGAGTGGTGGATGGTGTCGAAGGCAGCGGTGAGGTCTAGGAAGATGAGGATGGTTATATGGCCAGAGTCAGCGGAGAGGAGGAGGTCATTTGATATTTTGAGGAGGGCTGTTTCAGTGCTGTGTTTGGAACAAAAAAACGGATTGAAATGTTTCAAAGAGATTATTGGAGGTGAGTTGGGTTTGGAGCTGGGAAGAGACGGCACGCTCAAGTAGTTTGGAGAGCAAGGGGAGGTTGGAGATGGGGCGGAAGTTGGAAGGGATGTCAGGGTCAAGTCTGGGTTTCTTAAGAATGGGAGTGATGGCGGCTAGTTTGAGGGTGTCGGGGATTGATCTGGAGCAGAGGGAGGAGTTGATAATGGAAGTGATGAGTGGGGAAAGGACAGGGAGGCAGGTTTTAAGAAGCTTAGATGGGATGGGGTCCAGGGTGTAGGTTGGTGTTTTCATGCCGGTCATAAACTGGGAAACTTGAGCAGGAGAGATGGAAGTGAACTAAGATAGTGGCTGAGCAGTGGAGGGGGAGGGGGGGGGGCACGGGTGTGGAGGCTATTGTAGATGGAGTCAATTTTAGATTGAACTAGAAGCACTCGGAGAGCGCAGATCTCCGCCAAGGCAGATCAGTGGGCCCCCGTGGCCCCCCCACCCCCGATCACCATCAAAATGTAATCATTTGTTCCTTGTGCCAGTATCAACATTTCCTGAAATTTTCATCCAAATCCGTCCATAACTTTTTGAGTTATCTTGCACACAGACAAACAGACAGACAGACAAACCAACGCCGACAATAACATAACCTCCTTAGCGGAAGTAAAAAATGACAGGAAAGTCTGGCATTTGTGGGATGTGAATGTTGAGGTAATGTTGTCATGGGGTTTCAGCAGGGAGTTGATGGTGGAGAACAGTGTCTTGGGGTTATTGAAGCCAGAGTGGATGATGTGTGAGTAGTAGTTTGACCGGGCAGAATTGAGTGCATTTCTGTAGTTTTGGATGTGGTCTTTGTAGATTTGCAGATGAATTGTGAGTCCGGTTTTCCTGTATAGTTGTTCAAGTTGACGTTTCTGTGTTTTCATCTGGTGACCTTGGGATCGGGACTCTATGTGGGGTTGTGTGGAATTCAAATGGGGTTGCCTGAAATTTCTAGTAATTTATAAAAATTTAAAAAAAAACAAAACAAAACAAAAACATACTAATAAAAAATATATGGTGAGTTGAGAGAGACAATCACAATCCATAAAAGACATGACAAACTCTGAAGCTGAAACTGAAGCTCTGTGGTTCTGTTTATCTGTCAAATGTTCATTGTGGTCAGTTTCAGATGCTGCAGCTCTTTCATTATTCAGAGTTTGAGTTCTTGTTTATTCAGTATTAATTGTCAGCCTTGTAAATCCAAGCTGGACTGACTGTACATATCCTAACCAAGGAAAATCAAATTCTCACTTTGTGCAGTAATCTACACCTGGCTTTTCTGCCTCCGTCCATAATAATATATATTATATAGCCTAAATGTCATCTCAAATTAACGTTTATTTGCAACATAGTATATCAAACTATTACATGATCAAAAACAAATTAATTTTAGCAAAAAAAAAAAAAAAAGTCTCCGTTTTGAATGTCAGGGGTCGCCAGAAATTTGTGATGTTAAAATGGGGTCACGAAGCAAAAAAGCTTGGGAAGCACTGATCTGAATTGTCCATAGGTGTGAATGTGAGAGCCCTGTGATGAACTCAAAACATGTCCAGGGTGTACCCCGCCATCGAACATAAATAGCTGGGATAGGCTCCAGGGAACTCCGTGGCCCTAGTGAGGATAAAGCGAGTTCAGATAATGAATGAATGAATGAAAGACTAATGATAGTTGTGTCATCAGCATACGTAATGATCAGATTATCGCAACACAGTCATAGGTGCACAAAGTATACAACAAGTAACTTAAAACACTGCCTTGAGACAAACCAGAGCTCACACGTTTGTTAAGTTTATTAGAGACACAGTTATTGATCTTAATCCTCTATGGTCTACAGTTTAAAAAGTATAAAATCCATTTGCAAATGGCATCACAAAGACCCAGAGTTTTAAGTTCTCAGATGAGCTTCCCAGGGATGCCTGAGTTAAAAGCTGAACAGTAGTCAATAAAAAACATCTGAGCATAAGATTTTCATTTCTCCAAGTGCTCGTATACAGAGTTCAAAGCAAAAGACTTGGTGTCCTCACACTCAGGTTCTGTCTATATTCGAACTGGATAGGGTCCACAGACATAGCAATCTGGCTTTTAATGTAATCCAGCACCAGACACTCAAAACATCCTCATGAAAACTGAGGTCATGGCCACAGGCTGATAGTCATTAAAATGTCACAGGTGTTCTCATAGGTACAGGAATTATGATAGACAGATAGATAGAGAAATATTAGCGGCAAAATATTTTGTGTTTCAGAAGGTGTGGCTGCATCAGACAGACACAAACAAATGCAAGTGATTGATTCCGTTTTGTTTTGTTTATTAGTAACAAGGGGGAAAAAAATCTAATTCTTGGCAGTTTCAACATGTCGTCATCTGTATGTGTTTCATTAACTCACCAAGATGTTGACGGAACAGAGCACAAGCAGAAGGGAGCATGTGGGTTTCCAATTTGCTGTTTGATACAGTGGGCGACTTTTTTTGGCCGAACAGTTCATAGCACCTGTCACGATACTTGATTCACTTCACAAATTCAGACCAAGGCGTTTATAATTCTCTACAGAAAATAAACTCAGTAGGAGAAAAAAAAACTGTGACAGAACCAGGGTGGACAGCAAATCAGTGCTTTACAAAAGAAATCATCTATCTCTGTAACTTCGTGCAGAATATCAAAATAAACTAAAAACTTGCATATTTAATAACATGGATTATGTCTGATTCCGAATATGAGCCTCAGTGATTGTTTTTTGGTATCACTGGGTGAACATTCCATAATAACCTTTCCTCATATGTCAGTTCGACTGGTTTTGACAGCTGTAATCACCGATCACTGTCCAGATTGTGCATCTTAAGCCTTTTGATTTGGACTGAAATTGCACAAATAATTAGTATGTATAAGAGAATAAGGTCAAAATGCCCAGTGAGATGTCACCTGTAAAACTCTGAGATAAATGTTCAGCCCCTCATTTTTAGATATTGGCAAAGAGAACAGAAGCAAGACAGGAAAGTCACATGCTTTCATTTACTTTTCCAAATAATTAGCTGTTTGGTCCAGGACATCCCATGGATTGGGAATGTGTTGCATTAAGAAACAAGTCATTGAAGTCCAAGTATTGTTCCATTCTCCAAACACACCCTTCTGTATATGCTCTGTTCCGTCAAAACTGGATGTGTCTGCAACAAAATGAAACATATCCAGGCCATGACATGTTGACACTGTAGAATTTAGCTGTATTTTTTTCTGGCTAACAATAAACAAAAGATCGTTTGCATTTTTTGTGTCTGTGTGATGCAACCATACCTTCTGAAACACAAAAAATATTTTTCCACAAATATTTCATGATAATATTTGAGATTTTGAGTAAAAATGTTAAATTATTAAGTAAAAAGTAAATTATTGAGTACAATTTTTAGGGGTGTCCAAAAAATTTTTCAGTATATTTTTCAATCTGCTGACTTGTATCCAGGTAGCTTGTGTGGTGAATGCATCAGGTCTTCCACCCCCAGCTCATATTTGGTTATTTTCCTCTCCAGCATGTCAGGTCTGAGAGTGGTCATGGGAAATTGAACTCTCTGTGACCTTCTGTTGACAGTCCTGTACTGTTATCAGAAGCCCCCATGTTGGGTTCATGCACTGTTACACTTCTCTCAGACTTTGACAAAGCTCTTGTTCAGTTCCTGTTAATAAAAACCGTTTGGTCTGGGAATGTAAAATGACCTCCAAGGGCCCAATCCACACAGGACCAGACTCTTACCGCTCCTATTGTTGATGGTGGGCTTTGAAGAGGACAGAACCATATAGCTTATATGGCCTTAGCTCAACAGGGTCCCATGGTTAAAGACCTGACCACCAGATGCTCACAGATGAACCTCTACCCCAGGCCTGGCTTCAAGACAGAGCAAGGCTCAGATTTCCGTAACCCGGTTTGAGGTTGGGGGTTCCTTGTTTTCCTCTCTACAAAGGTCTGATGACACACTGGAGGCATTATATGTTTGGGCCAGCCTGGGAATGTGTCGGTGTTTCCCTTGGTGGAGCTTGATAAGGTGGGTTGGTCTCAAGGTGGATGTACTCAAGTCAATAACTATGACACCTTTTGTGCTGTTATTTGAGAATGTAAGGTCAGAAATTTGACCAATGACACCTTGAATAAAGTCTTAAAAAGACGTTATTGACTCCTGATAAGTGTTATTTGTTTATAGAGAAATACATTTTGCAGATTGACATGTTGTTGACATGGCTGCTATGATGACTGAAGTCAGTAACAAAGCTTTTTCCCCTCAGCCTTAGGTCAGTAATGGTCAATTGTCCAAATTTTTGACATGTCCAACATAGAAAACATTCGTAGTGGATACCTATCTTTATGTTCTTTGTTTCAGTCCCTCTAGACGACAATGGACTTGGCAGGGAGTGTATCATGAAACTCAAATCCACCTCAGTGAGGGTCTGGTGCAGGAGGACATGGTAAATTTGGTCAAGTAAGATTGTTTAGCTGCTTTGTTGTTGCAGATTTATAAGTCTGACAATTTGTTCATGCCAGCACTTTTTGCTTTTTGGTGAGAACGTGATCGTTTATTATCTGTTGTCACTTGAACAGTTGTACTGTCAGTACTATAATTGTGTTGGACATGATTCTTGACTTTCTTAAGAACCCACCTGTCACAGCCCAAACCTTTCTTAAGGCACAGTGGAAGTAGTCAGTCAGTACAAGGATTTCAGTACCATCCTGGACAACAAACTGTCCTTTGAGACCAACTCAGATGCCATCTGCAGGAAGGCAAATCAGAGGCTCTTTTATCTGAGGAAACTGAGGTGTTTTAACCCTTTCATGCATGAATTATGAGAACCTTAGTAAAGATTTTATTCTTGAGTGTTTTTATTCCTCCTTAGACATGAAAAAAAAACAAACAATGCAATCGATTTTTTTTTCAGAGTTACAAAAATATCCATGCATTTAATTTTTGAAGTAAAGAAACTTGTTTAAAACCTAATATCAGAAAGTACAGAAGAGGATTAGGGCCACTGGAAAAAAATACAATAAATTAAAATAAGGTCCAATATATGTATATTTTTGATTAAAATAAGGTCCAATATATGTATATTTTTAATTATTATTATGAAAAAAAGTCAGAATTCTGAGATTAAAATCAGAATTCTGAGAAAAAAGTCAGAATTCTGAGATTAAAGTCAGAATTCTGAGTTTAAAGTCATAATTCTGAGGAAATAAAGTCAGAATTCTGAGGAAAAAAGCCAGAATTCTGATGTTAAAGTCAGAATTCTGAGGAAAAAATGGCAGAATTCTGAGGGAATAAAGTCAGAATTCTGAGGAAAAAAATTCAGAATTCTGAGTTTAAAGTCAGAATTCTGAGATTAAAATACGGTGGCCCTAATCCTGTTCCGTAAGAAAGTAATATGAAAACAATGAAATAAAAACATTTTTAATGCTGCAAATCTGATGTTTTCTCCCATTTTAACGTATTCTAATGGTAGTTATTACTCACTTCATGGAGATAACATGCAAAAAAACCTTTGTGTCTAACAAATAACAAGTGATTTACACTCAAACATGTAAGTGCAGATCAGTTTTATCAAGAACAGCAAAGGTACAGTAATGGTCTGAATGTCAGTGTATTATGGGATGATGCATAAGCGTCCACTGTATTGGCTGATATGGAACTAAAACAACAAAACCCATGAATATACAAGAGAACAGCTGTAGAATAACTGTCCACTGTAGTGACCACTATGCATGAAAGGGTTACTGTTAAAATGTTTTATTCATCTTTTATTGAGTCCATTTTAACTTTTTCTTTGATTTGTTGGTTTGGTAACCTCAGCGGTTTAAACAAAAACAAGCTGAGGAATGCTGTTAAAATCTGCCAAAAAACAATTGGCTCTGACTTGAATGATCTTGATCATTTGCATCAAGCCAGAGTCACTCAGAGGGCAAAGGCCATTTTGGCAAAACCTCTCCATCCTCTTCATGCAGAGTTTCAGCTTCTTCCGTCAAAGAGAAGGCACACTTTCCCCTGCAGAGCCAATTCAAACTGATACCTCAAATCATTTGTCCCATCTGCCGTTAAGTTTTTAAATATCCTGTAGGTGAGTTTGTTGGGAACAATGCACCGTTAACTATGATGACTTATTTACTCTATTTATTGTATAATGTGAGAATGATTGTTTTGGTGATATGTGAGATATGTACACTTCTGTTGCAAATCAAACTGCCCTTCGGGAACATTAAAGATTTTTCAATTCAGTTCAATTCAGTTGTAAACGGTGAATCTTAGTCTAGAGCATGGATTACATTTGAGAGGGGAAGGAATGAAAGCTCCAATAATCATTTACAGGTGGAGGAGTTCAGTTATGAGCTTTAGCAGCTTGAAGATCAGTACCAGAAACATTAGTCATAGATCAATGGAAATGTAATGTAACTATGAGGCCTGTTGAGATGTTATTTATGTGAATGTTAGGTCTGAAATTTGACCAATGACACCTTGAAAAATGTCTTAAAACAGTTATAAATTCAGCTTCTTCAAACCTATACATTTCCTGTATTTTCTTCAAAGCAGATCATTAACAAAAAACCCATAGTTAAACATGAAAAGAAAAGATATCTGTATTAACCAGATTCATGAAACTAAGCTGTTGGGAGTAGTTATCGATGAAACATTATCTTGGAAAACTCATTAATAATAAAGACCCAGTGCTACTTTTGTGGCAGTTCCCAGATAAATTTTTCTCTATTTCTACCTTTCTTAATTGATTTATCATCAATTTTTTGGATAATATTATCCTTTTTTTTTTTTTTTTGCATTTTTTTGGTGTAAATCATGTATTGTCTCATATTTAATTCACAGATCATATAGATGTTCATGAAAACTCAGACTAAATTCAAAGTTAATTATATCAAAACAGAGTAAAATTGTGAAAATGTGACTTTTTCAGTCAAATCTATCATTAGCTAAACATAAACCCAGTGTTTCCATCTGCTGTCATTGATCTAGCTCCATGGGTTTTACTGGTGAATCAATGTTGTAGAGGATGATGGTGTTTCCACGGTAACTACGGAGCCTCTGAACGTCCAAATGGGTCATATCTGATGACCATGAAAAGGTGACAAACTGTATTTTATTTACATGTATTGATAGGTTTAGTGGATCAATAGGTATTAAACAGTTTATATCTGTGGATGGATTGTGTCGCTGGTGGATGTTTGGGTCTTTATGGGCTAATAAAATGATAACCAGAATGGGAAGTGGCATTTCTATAATAAGAAGATGCCACCTCTGCCAGGAGGTATTGTGATCGCTTTGCTTGTGTGCATGCGTACGTGTTTGCGTGTTTATTTGTTTGTTAGCAAGATAACTCAAAAAGTTATGAACGGATTTTCATGAACTTTTCAGGAAATGTTGATACTGGCGCAGGGAAGAAATTATTAAATTTTGGTGGTGACGGGGGGGGCACAGCACAGATCTGTCTTGTTGGAGGTCTGCGCTCTCCAAGGGCTTTTCTTGTTCTTTTTGTTTTGTTTGTGAAGAGTCTTTGAGTGTCCAGAAAAGTGGTATATAAGTGTGATGCATTAATATTATTATTACTTAATTGTGACTGTATGACCAATGTTCTGTGGATAATGGTAAGTGACACAATGCTTTATTCATTACTATTATCTATATGTATGTATGTATGTATGTATTTATGTATGTATGTATGCACGCACACATGCATGGATGGATGGATGGATGGATGGATGGATGGATGGATGGATGGATGGATGAATGGATAGATGGATGGATGGATTCTGTTTTTTCCAAGGCTGACAAAAGTCTTTTTAAAAGCATACCTTACATATGGCAGTTGGTATTTATGTTCGCACTGTATGAATATTGTATGGACATATGTCTGGGACACATTCCAGTAAAGTCTCATAAATTTGGAATTTTACTGCCTTTAAGTGTGAGAGGTTTGCTACACATCTTGTCTGTCAGAGCCATACATTTTCATCCTCCACTGATCCATGTCTTTTTCCTATATGCTCTTTTTTCCAGAGGAACTGAAAGACTTCATTCTTCTGCATCATAAAATTTATCTCTCAGCATCGGGGGTCCAACTTGACACCAAATGCAGACTGGAGATAACTTATCCTTTTGCCATTCAATGTCAAGCAGGAGCCAGTGGTTGTTGCTGATGGATGAGCTTGGGAATTAGATGAGATGCCTTAGGAATTCATATGACAAGACGAATTTAAGATAATACACACTCAAAGGTTTATTGTTCTATATCTTTCCCATTTTATTTCAATCTTAAGAATCCTCAACCCATAGAGACCCAAACATCCATCACCGACCTAAAGCATCTACTGATCTAAACTGTATAACACCTGTTGATTTACTAATCCTATCAATACATGTAAATAATTGGTGCAAAATGCAATTTGTCATCTTTTCATGGTCATCAGATATGACCCTTTTGGATGTTCAGAGGCTCCGTAGTTATCATGGAAACACCATCATCTTCTGCAACATTAATTCACCAGTAAAACCCCTGGAGTTGGATTAGTGGAGATACTTGATTTATGTTCAGTTAATGATAGATTTTACTGAAAACAAATCACTTTTTTTCAGTTTTCCCTTTTTTTGATAGAATAACCCTCAACTTTAAGCTGAGCTTTTATGAACATCTTAATGATTAGCAAATTAAATACAGGAAAATATCTAATTTTAACTGATAAAATGCAAAATACAAAGGATAATATTATAATAAATGATGATTAATCATTTAAAAAAGGTTATATGTAGAGAACATTACATTAGGGAACTGACACAAAAGTAGCGCTGGGTCTTTATGGGTTAATATCCCAATCTCTGCTTAAGCCATAACTTCATATAATGTTCCTGATGCTGAGGTACAACCTGTGGTTATCAGCCTGCACAGGAACCAAAAGTTACACAGCCTGGTACCTGATGAGCATATTACCTTTATATTCCTTGTCTTTGCCATTGGTATCATCACACTCATATTTCATACTGAAGCTCAAGCATATCTGTTGTTGAAAATATATCCACAGAAATGGAGAAAGTATATAATAAAAGGTTTGAGCATGATTTGACATGACTTATGCACAGAGGTGAACTGCAAACATCTGCCTTCCATTAAACTGGGAAAAAAGCATTGAAAACTGCACCCCGAAGTTAACAAACAGTCACAGACATATGTTTTAGAATAGAGAGACACAAGGTAAATACATTTGTACAGTAAGTAGGCAATGAAATCTAATATTTACCTCACTGGTTATAAGACTACTGTAATAAAAAGTGTTATCAGTCATCATATTTTCTAGAGTTTTTCAATCTACTCTACTCATTCAATCTACTACTGGTCCCAGTTTAGTACAAGAAATAATGTCAAAGACTGAGCTTGATAGTTATGAGCATATTTTTAATCTGTAGAATAGTACCCTGAAATTTATTTCAGTTCAGGGACCACATCTCACAGATCTTTGTTTCAGGTGTTGCTTGAGCAGTGCATCTCTGTAGATTTCTGTATTTTTGGTCTGACCGTTGTAGATTAATTCCCTTCTTAATCCTACAGCTCCCCCTGTTTGTGAAGGAGGATATCACCTTTTTAAGTTTATGGTTAAAGGAATTATAAGCACTTTGTGTTTTTTGAAGATAATGTTATCCACCATTTTCAAGCTTTTGTTGCAGCATTTGGAGAAAAGACGGTCTCTATGTGATTTTAAAAATCTTTGCTTTGTCATCTTCCTAGAAAATAAAATACTTGTCCCTGAAAAATGTCATACCAGACTTTCAATATGTCTACAAATGACAGATGACTCGTTAAGGGATGTTGATAATAAGAAAGCATTTGCCTCTGTTAAATTTGATATAATTAACCACACCTTATTGCTGAAAAAATAGAATGTTATGGATTTAATTTTTTAATTTTCCTCACAGTTGTGGCTTAAGAGCTATCTCTCAAACAGGACTCAAATTATTTTTTTCAGTGGTAGTTTTTCACTAGAGAAAGTTACTGTCATTTAAATGAATGCAATGTCAGGAATTTGACCAAAGACGCCTTGAAAAATGTTTTTAAAAGTCATAAATTCAGCTTTATCAATCTTGTAGATTTCCTGAATTTCATTCAAAGCAGATCATTAACAAAAAATCCCCAGTTTAATCTGAAAAGGAAAGATACCTATATTAAACAGGTGAACGAAACTAAGCTGTTTTGAGTATTTATCGATCACACGTTATCTTGGAAAACATATACTAATTAAATCATAACCAGAATGGGAAGTGGCATTTCTGTAGATACAAAACATGTTTTAAAACAACTAAGAGATTGTCAGTCTTTCTCTTGGGCGACCCTTTGGAGGACAAAAAATCTCCAGGCCCCCCTCAACCCCAGCAAAATTGCGACAGTGGCGCAATTATAACTTTAAATTGAAAGAAACATTAATATTGTAACAATACTTTTTGCTTTTCCTTGAATCATTTTTGTTCAAATTAAAAATAACTTAGATCTTTGCTTGAACAATACAAATAAACTCAACAAGACAGCTTCTTGCGACAATATTTTTCCAAATAAAAATAGAAAATGCAAAAATGATCTTACAATTATGACAATAAAGTCACTTTTTTTAGAACAGCAAACAAATTTTGGTAACAAACATGAACATTTTAACAATATCAGTGGCTGCAGTGAGCCCATTTACATTGCACATCTCAGAACATTAAAGTGCAAACTGTACAAACATTGCACATTTTTCTTTTCCAGCAAAATCCTTGTCCATTGACCGAACCTAAACTTTTTTTCTAGTCTAGTGACAGATCACCATGGCAGTAGATTTGTTTGCTGTACGTCCCTAAAATGAGTCCAGGGTGCTCCTACGCTAAAACATTAGTTCCACCTACTACATGTTCTAACCTGAAGGAAAAAAAACTCACAGGAATGATCCCATGGCCCCTGGATGGATGGATGGATGGATGGATGGATGGATGGATGGATGGATGGATAGCACAGATGACATGAGAGCAAAATTACAAATGACTAGTGTTCTGTGATTAATGGCAAGATGCTTTTTTTTTTTTTATCATAATTTTCATAGAATAAGGGGGATTTCCCTTGACTGTAATCAAATTCTGACAGTGTCGTTTTTGGTTGTAGTTCAAGTATTTTTGACTCAAAAGCAAACCTTCATCTCTGATAAATTAGTTGCACATTTGTATTAGTAATTCATAGCATTTTTGGACCATCTCTAGACTTTCATTGGCTTTTTTGTAAGTTATAAATAAATATGAATGTTACTTTCAGATGTAGCCAACATTTTCTGAATTACTCAATGTGGACTCTTGAATTTGCTACATTTTAAAATAACAATATCAACATGTGTCGGATTTACCGCAATATACTATTTGTCCTCATGCTTCTGATGTATTTTCTGTATTTTCATCAGATTTCATTAGACTTATAAGCTATTGTAAACTGATTTCATTGCATTAGTAGATTTGTAGGAGTTATTTGTCGGTTTAGTTTTTTTGTTTAAAGTTAATTTACCTTTTTTGTTTACTAACTTAGTTTTTTTTTTTTTTTTTTTGCTAATTGTTTATTTTTTGTTTTTTTAATATTTAAAATATGTTTTTTTTTTTTTTTTTTTTTTATGGTTATTGCTTTCATTCTTTGGTATTTAGCACCTGTTTGTTTTGTGTTTTCTTATTGGTTTAGACCGTGGGCACCTGGGTATAAATAGGGAGCACAAAGTTAGACCAGCATGCACCTGGGTGGGCCTATGTTTTTTGTTTTTTTTTACCAGACAAACAGACGATCAGACAATCAAACAGGATGAGCTGGAGAGACAGCACAAAAGGCCTCAGTTGTTGTTTGCCTGCGAAATCTTGAAAATAAACCACTTGAACTACATCTATGATATGGACATTGTACTTTTGACTGCGTAAACCACAAACCCATGGTGCATCTAGTGGTTATTTTTTGAGTTATGTTACAGTCTTACGTTCAATCACCTTTAAGTTGATTTAATTTTGATGACAAATAGCTGCTACAAGATTTTTTCAGTGCAGGACCCTCATGGAAAGCAATAATAATCAAAAAAGTAAAGACAACACTTGGAATATCTAAAATATATAAAATAAAATGAATTGAACAAAGTTTCTCATAGGCTACTAATGGCATGAAATCACTGTTGTCACCAATCTTTAACATGTCCAAGACTCTGATAGCCTGTAAAACAACAATTCCACATCCCTCCACCATGTATTATTATGGAAAATATATATATATATTTTTTTTTATTAAAACAAATAGCATCATGTATTCAAACTAACATCGAAAGGGTTAAAATCCTGAAAATTGTTGAATATTTGGTAGTTTTTGCTAGAACTGAAGCATGTAAGAGATTTATGCAGGAAAAAAAGCAGAAAAAAATATTGATATATGTAAATTTTATAGCAGAGGATGTAAAAAGTGTCAGTCGTGTATAATAATCCTGTAGTAGTATTGTATATCTGGTTTGATATTATTGTTAATCAGTTCAGTTTATTTCTTCGTGTGTTGTTATAACCTTTCAGTGACACATTAGACTCGTCTTATTACACAGCAGTATTCGGGGTGGCGCGGTCTGTTTTGCTGGATCGTTCCGTTCAGACATGGCGAGAGAACCGTAGCATACTGACCGCGGGGCCTGTACGGTTGGGCATTTTACCGACAACCGTGACGTTCAAGAGCCATACAAATACTCAGTGTGGGAAAGGAGCGGAACAGCTGGCGAGGTAAACACATCTACGTGTAACTTCGCCCGGTACTAACGACTTTTTCTTCCTCTTTGCCATGAATTCTCGTCCAGACTGTCTCCTACATTCAACCAAACTGACTAGCATTAGCTTCGTGATGGCGGACAACTAGCAAAGATGCTAAATAAGTTGGTTAGCAAGCCGGCTAGTTGGCACCTAAACAACTTAGCTAAGTTTGCAATGTAAGCTTGCTAAAGTAAACGTGTCAGCTCAACACCAAGTTAGCCACCTCCCGATTAACTTCTTTGGAGATACTAGTGGCCCAGTTGCCAGCGAAACATTATGATAGTAGTTAAAAAGATAAGTTGCCCAAATAAACAACGCGAATGTGTTTTGGCTAAGTGCTAGCTTATTGATAGCATGCTAGCTAGCAAAGATAGCAATCATTGCAGACCAGTGTCATTACATGGCTACTTGTCTTTTAAGCAGTCAGCTTCAAGTGACAGTTATTATAAATTAGTGGCACATCTGGTGCAACTGAAAGCAAACAAACAACAGGTAAATTTTAGGATGATGCTTTCCGCTGGCTGGTTAATAAACGTTAGCTTCTGAGTTGCACTTTTTGTGTGCTAATGTTAGCGTGTCAGCATATTAGTTAGCCCTGGTTCGTTAAGCAGAGTTTGTATTATGATTCTCGTTTGCGCATTAAATCTTATCTATGTGTTGTTAAATTTCGGCCCATGTATTAAGCAGGGCGTGTGAGTAATTTGCAGCATTTTTACTAAACGACTGTCATATTTACAGCACTTTGCAAATGAGAAACACATTTGATATGTTTTGACGTAGGTAATGAGTCTATTTGATGAGTTAAAAGACAGGAAATCATAGGCCTGACACCAAAACACTGCTAAAAAAAATATTATTAAGGCTTTTTTAATTAAAATACAATGAAACTGTTGTACTCGCTCTGCAATAATACTAGCAGAAACCCCGTGACACTGCAAACCCTGGAACAGATGGGGATCCTATTAAATTTTACCTAGTCGTTGTCCATCACCTTTTGGTTGGTGGAAAAGACAAACCAGACTTTGGTTCAGTAGGTCTGTTTTGGAAACCTGGTTGTTGTATTTCAGAACCATGACAAGTTGTGAGTTTCCTGCCATCTAAGCCATGAACAGTGGTTTGGCATTTTGGCATCTCAATGTGGCATATGCTGCAGTTATTAAACATACATCACATTGACAAGTATCACACTGACGGGAATTATGTGCAGGAAGCTGCCACTGTTTGTTTTCACTGTAATTTTTCCTCTTGTGACACTCACACACATTGACCTTTGAAAACCAAGAAAGCAAGAACTGTAGCCTGCTTGCATGACAGTGTGTTGCCACAGACGTGTGCCAGCATAATTAACTTTTAAGTGCTAATCACTCAACCATAAACTGCCTTTACACAGCAG
The DNA here is from genome assembly GCF_902148855.1 of Sphaeramia orbicularis. NCBI lineage: Eukaryota > Metazoa > Chordata > Actinopteri > Kurtiformes > Apogonidae > Sphaeramia > Sphaeramia orbicularis. The sequence goes on along the minus strand of NC_043976.1, from coordinate 36,157,847 downwards.
AAACTAGAATTGCAGTACCTCATTGTCAATACAATTATTAAAGGGTTAGTTTTTAAGTTTTTGGAGCTGAGGTGTATTGGGTGCGTCATAGTTCTAGATAGTGTATTACCGACAGTAGTCCCAGCATGGAAAGTGAGCAGTGTACTGGTCAGTGGGAGAGTTTCAGAATGTTTCATTATAGTGGAGACATCATAATTGAAAGGCAAACCTCAACTCATGCTTGTTTTTGTTATGTTTATGTAATGACAAAAATAAAGGTCAAAAACACAGACGCTGAGACTATGAGTGACTATTGATCTGACTTTTGGAAGCACTTTACAAATAAAGAGGAGTTTATGTAGATTTATCTGGCAGGTTGTATTGGTTTATAATTGGTAGAAAAACAACATGCTATAACATAAAGGATTTTTCCCAGGTTTGTGGAGGGCATAGGTGATTTCACCTTTTTACCTTTTAATTATTTTTATACCCATGCTCGTCCATCCATCTATCCATTCTAGTGAGATTGTTTCACTCTGTGTGTAGCCAACCCTTATTATTTGCATTCGCATGTTTATGTTTGGGCTGCATTAAATTCTAGAGTTTGACGTGTTGTTTTGCAGCTGCTGAAGAATTGCCATAACTCTGTCAGCTGCAGATCCTTCTTCTGAACCCTGATGGGTGCCAAGTCTGGTTTACCCACATGATTTAGAGCTATGTTCGAATGACAGAAATGTATCTGATTAACTGTAAAACAAACAAAACGCTGCAAACTGCAGATTCTATAGTCAGATAACATCAACACAAATTTATCACCAGCTGATTAACCTGTTAAAGCGTGGGCCATTTGTTTCTTGTCAGACTCATTTAAATGTAACACAAAACAATTGATTACCTGATAGTGGAAGTTTTATTCATGTAATACTACTTTCTGATCAGAAAATAGAAACAGTAAGACAACATTTGTAGTCAGTGCTTCATAATGCAATAATTATTTTGCTCTTTTACTCGTTCAGTGAGTTTTAGTGTTTTACTTGTGGGTGAGGTCAAGGGAAGGTTAACATTTGGTAAAAAAAAAAAAACTAAATTACAATCATCTACACCAAAAATATTTTTGGGTAGGTAATTACTTACATTTTCAGAAAAATGTATTTTGAAATGAGAAAAAATTTGTGGAAAAAAATTTGAGGAGTTTTATAAGAGTGAATATTTGGAAAGTGACAAAGTTGTCTTCCATCATGCTGGGTTCATTTTATAAACTCTCATAAATAAACAAAATTTTTTCCAAATACATTGATGTTTGACTGTTATATTATTTATGTCATATTCCCAACACACAGTGTTTAAAATTAATAAATGCATACATCTATGGAAAATACATTTGAATATAATGTTATTATCATTTGTATGTTGTAAATATTGTAAAAAAAAAAAAAAATATATATATATATATATATATATATATATTGATAATTGAAATAAAAAATGTTTAGTTTGATATTTACTTTTGTTGTCCATCCGTGACATTTTTGGCTTTGTCCATCCGTGACGCTGCCATTTTTCAAAACTCTTTCTATTTAAGTATGATAAAATGTTTTTTTCCTCTAACCAATTATTAGGTTGTAAAATAGAGGGTTTAAGGTATACACTGAATATATTTTAGGATGAAAATGTCATAGGAACTTCACTTTGAGAACTTTGTAATTCTTGCAAAAAATAGATGTTAATTTTTTGTCCATCCATGATGCTGTAGTTTTTGATACTTCTCATTTAAAAATATTTCAAACTACATTTTGCTCTTTGAGTATGTTTAAGATGGCATTTAGACCTTTACAATTATGTATAATATTTGTCTTAAACTTGTCTGGTTCAAAAGTTATAAATCAAAAAGTAGTGGGCTGTCCATCTTTGACCCCCTTGACCTCACCCTTGAACTGTTGGATCTGCTTTGTGTTAGTCGCATTGATCTGTTGTTTTATGAATTCTGATTTTAGATAATTGACCATTTAAATGCTTGTTGTTTGAGTTGTGTTTTGTTTTCAGATAATTGATTTTGTTGAGCTTTTAGCTGACATTCTTCTGGTTATGTATATAATGTGTATATTACTAAATGAACACAGATGAATCTGTTAAGGGGAGCCTGGCTTAAGATGCTCCCAGAAACAAGAGAAAATTGGAGAAAATGTTGTAATTTGTTTGTTTCTTGCCCCCTTTTATAGATGCTAAGAAAATTGTGATTCAGATTCAAATTGTCATATGATCTTTTGGCCAGATCATCAATGTGGAAGTAAATCATGAGCTAAAATAGTGAGACATATCTGATTCATTTCAGCATTTATTTAACCCTTAGGAACTGAGTGGCGTGAAGCTGCCTCCCTAAACTTTCTGTGGGATTCTTCTGGAAAAGATGGTTCTGAACTGAGCTAATGCACCTCAAAATATTACATCCATTGTGTAGTTGTATGCAGTGTTCTGTTCTGTTTTGTAAGCAAATCCTCCCTTAGACTAACAGTGCCGGTTTTCCTTTCAGTAGACTGTCCAGAAGAAGAAAGTACACAGTAAAGGGCCGATGACATGTGGGTTCTGTGCTTCACTAAAGTTTTATGGAAATGACAGTCTGTAATTTTCTCATCAGTTGTCCTTATGACTAATGAGTGATGGAACACTGGCCTAGTGTTGCAGAAAATTTGCATTCTTTCTGTTTTGTGTATGTAATCCTTTGTTAATGTAAAGCTTATGTATACATGTGTTAGATTGTTGTCGGAGGTCAAAAGGAGGTGAATTTTGAGCAAATTTAAGCTCGATGTGCACTGAGACCTTCAGTACATCCAACATGGGGGCTGTGGTTGGTATTTTATTGAGGCAGATGTGTTGTCCTCAACAGTAATGGTGTTTGCAGTATTTTATTTACATTGTTCTGTAAGTGGTGGAGGAAAGGTCTGCTGTGGTTTACTAAAACAGCTGTAACTGATATTTTTCTGATAAGGAGTGATGGGAAAGAGGCTAATATTTTAACCCTATTGTTTCCCTCTACTCTGGAACTTTATCTCAGCTATCTTTGTTTAACTTTCTGCTCCAGAGCTATTTTGTTTGACTCACTGCTCATATTTTTATAATTCAGACCCAGCGGGTACATGTTGCCAGCGAGAAAGGCTAGGATAACAGTTTTTTTTTTTTTTTTTTACAGGGAGTCGCCAGTCCTGAACTTTCCTCCCTCAGTTCAGATAAAGTTAAGGTTTCTGCTGAACCTGTACCAGTGTTTTTCATTTAATTTTTTTACGGTTTGGCCTTGTTATCTAAAACCTGCTGAGCTGAAGGTCAGTACAGATGTGTTTCACTGCTACTTGGTTTTTAGGCTACAAGGAGTTTCATATAGACAACAATAGTTCATCATGTGTTTCTTTGTAGGAACAACAATTGATTCATTAATTGGAAAAAATAATCATTAACCATTTTGTACTGAATAATAGTGGCAGAGGGTCAGTGGATCCTTAAACAGTCTTAAAATTGTCTTCAGTTCTTCTTAGAATTGATTATTAATCCTTAAATCTGACACTCGAAGGTCTTAAAAGTTTCACAGACACAATAAATGACATTATTATACTTGCTTTGTAAATCTTGGTAGTCAAATGCGGTATTATTGTTGATCATTTTATCCTAACAGAGATGGGATTAAGTGGAGTCTCCAGCAGTCATTCATGGGTGGAGGGGTTCAGGTATGAGCTTTAGCAGCCTGAACATCAGTAGTAGAAACATTAGTCATGGACAAATGGAAATGTAATATTAACTGGATTGAAATATGGTTAAGACAGGTTCAGCACAGTAACTATGAGGCCCTTTGGACTGTTATTTATGTGAATGTGAGGTCTTAAATTATTCCAAAGACGGCTTGAAAAAGGTTTTAAAAGTCATAAATTCAGTTTCCTCAAACCTGCAGATACCCTGAGTGGATTTTTGCACAAATGTCAAACTGGAAGATCATTATTTGTCTAAATGTGCTAATTTCTTTCTGATGGCAGCCATTTTTAATTACTATATAGAGATTAATAAGACCATGTGTGGCTTTTAGATACCTCGGTATCATTTCAGAATTAGATTCATGTTATAACAGCATCTGTTTACAATATGAACTTTAACATATGAGTTACTGCATATTAAAAATGAGCATACTGCTATTGGACTCAGGACAGTATTGGAGGGTGACCTGAATGTTGGGGCACTTTTGCTAGCCACCCAAATGTGAGGTATATAATTCTTTAAACACAAGTTTTTGAGCATCATATTGATATTCATTGGCATTGTATTGGTTCAAAGTTAAAGAGTTAAAGCTTTATTCAACATGATGATGCATATTGTGGACCTTTAAATCACTCTGAGTTGCTGGCACCAGAATCAAAAGTAATTTCAACTTACATCATCAAAACATCACACTCCTCACCTATAATGCCACCTCTCATTTTGCATCAAGTGTAAACTGGTGAGACAATATTCATTTTTATAAATTTATTTAGTTTTTATTTATTCATTCATTTGTCAGAGACAATGCAGTGAAACATAGTAGACATATATAACATGATGTTCTGCACAGAGTATATAGCATTTAGCTTATTTGCAACTCCCATCCTTGGTTGGGCTTTTCAAGAAGGACATACATTTATAGTATAAATAACAATAATGACAGTTATGACACAGTTAATAGGTGTTGTGAAACAGGGTTTAGAAACCAGTATACTGCAAAACACTGAAATACTGTTATCTCTGGGATATACTTCATTTCTGAATCTGAATGCACATCATTTGCATAAAATTTGATTTAAGAAGTTTACTTGTATGGAGTCTTATTTTATGCCGTAAGAACAGTGGGATCTGCATTTGCTTTTATAACAGTAACACCCAATGCAGCTAGCTATTTGGTGAACCATTATCACACAACAATATTTGCATCTAATGCTTTAATTAAAGATGGATACTGCGGTTTTGAGAAGTGACACTCAAGCGCATCAATATATTTTCATACCCCTACTTTTACACAGACATTGATTTGGGTCTGCTGCCGGCTGAAAGGCGGAACAGTGATACCCCCATTGGTTTTCAACATTGAGGGTAGCAGTGCCAGATGTAATCCTGCATGGCACTGTGCTGCTCCCACTAAGTGTAATGTCTGTCTTCTATGTGTCCTTTAGCCTCCACACACCACACATATCGGCTACCTCATAATTGGGTTCTTTCTAAGCTGCTTAAACATTGTCTCATGACAGTTTGAGTCTATGAACGTGGATCAGCCTTCCTCTGTCAACCTCTCACTATGATAAATGAAAGAACTTGGTTGAAAAATGAAAGACTTGCGGTTGTTTTGCCCTTCTGGCTTCTGTTAACACTAGTCGTAGTTTGCTTTATATGGGCAGAAACAATTGAATGTCTCTTCACCAGGGCTGTTAGATCAGGAGCAGAGGGACAGAAAACAAATTTCTAACTACCTTTTAATTGACTAATCATTTGCTTGTTTTTGTGTTTATTTGATGCTGAGAGTTAGACTGTTGATTTGATGTAGTAAAATGTGATGCCACCACCTGAATCTCTAGAATATTGTTGACCTTTTTGTCTTTGTTCTGTTTCATAGGAATCATGGGACACAGAGCTGGCTGAAATCGACGGTCTAGCAGCACACCAATTGTGAGCATACTAGTATTTTTACAGAAAGATGTCTTTTGGAAATGTTCAACCCTCAGAGACCAAGAACTGTTTATGTTGTGCCTGGCCTGTACTACTTTATTTTGTTTTTCTAAAGTATTTCTGTAGTATCGGTCAGAATCAGGTGTGCCATGATTTCATCCAATTCATTTGAAGTCACAGTTTTCACAAAAAATAATGTCAAAATGTTTTTTTTTTGTTTTTTTTTAAACTTTTGCTCAGATTAAAGCCATAGCAAGTGTGTTTTCTTAGTTAGAATTGAATGTAGATGTTTTAGACAGGGGTGTAGAATTGGGTAGGGATGCTAGGGGCATGTCCCTACCAATATCCAGCCACTGCTGTGTAGTCACTATCAATACAATTGCTGTCCGTAGTGTTTAGTCAATGATTATGGCACACAATGGTTTAACAGTCAGTCTCTGCTAGAAGTCCCGCCTCTAACCTAAATGTCGCTGTCCAGTTGGCTCTGTGGTTTTGCTAACGTACATGTGATTGGTCGTCCCCGCTGTCACTCCATCTACTTGTAAAATGAACCTGCTAATTGGACAGTTGGACCGCTTAGCATAAGTTGTCAATATGTTTGCATTTGTTCTGCCTGGGTCACGCCAGCTCGGCGGATTTTAATATCAGTGGTGTCATTTACATTTACATTTGTACATGTGTCTGTTTGCGTGTGCTCGTGTGTACTTGGTAATTAGGATTTGAAGGATGTCAAAGAAAAGAAAACTGGTCAGAGGACACTTCTTTAGGAGTCAAAGTGTAAGTTACTTCAAGGGTATAGAACTGTAGAGGCTCAACAATACAGACATTGAATAAAAGACAGTATTTAATGCCAAACAGATACACTTTTTAAAGTTATTTTTACTTGAAAGAAGAGAGCGACTGTTTAAAAAAACACAAAGAAAATTTGTGGGGAAAATGCTTAAAACCTCAGATTCTAAATGTGATTCTAGATGTGATTTTATGCATATTTTTTGGGAATAACTCACATGTAATAATTGAACGTAAAAGCCTTTTTTGCTCAGGCAGTAATACCATACAATACCATCAAACTCTATGATCATTGTATCCCTAATCTGTTCATATGTTATGCATCAGTATATTTATGTCAGGTGACAGACAGTAGAGAGGCTGGAGGAGGTAGAGGAGGAGAGGCAAGAGGAGATAGAGGAGGAGAGACTGGAAATTCACAGGTGAGGTTAAATAATACTGGATATGTTAGTCATGAGAATAACATTGCAGAATGCATTAAATTCTTGTATTGCCTTTTGATATTCAGATATGCATTTCAAACATGTCAATTACTGAATTTTTTTTTTCTGACTATGATTATTTGCTTGTTTGATCAGCTCTACATGACGTGAAATTATGATTGCAAATGCAAAAAAACATCAACTTTCAGGAGTACTGCCTTGGAGCGCTTTTGTGTCCCCACCAATATCAAAATCAAACCTACTCCCTTGGTTTTAGACGTACAAATAAATTACTGTATGCTGTGATTTACTACATTTCTAAAGCTCTAAAGCTAAACAGAGTGATTAATTTCCTCAAAGTAGGGAATTATGATGAATCTGTGATGCACTATTGAATATGGAATATCACTGGAGAGCTGAGCAACTCTATTTTACCTTACTTTACTTTAGCCTATGTGTGGATTTGCAGATCAAAAGTTATTGCACATTTCTGAAAAATAGATAATAAAATAAATAATGGTCTTGACCTTAGATTTAATATACATGGATTTAACTGTAACAGTTGGATATTGATTCAGTAATGGTTAATGTTTGAACTTTCCTTATTTATCAGACAGTAGTATATTGCTGACTGATTATGCATTCTTATCAAACTTGGCTGGGTCTCTATCAAGGCTAATTGTAGATTTGGCTTCAATTATAGAAACTGTAAAAAATACACTAATCACACAACACAGTAGGGTAAGGCGATATGGACAAATGTAATTTCAGCATTATTAATGATTAAATATGTTCATTGATCTATATGACATTTAGACAAGTAGGTAAAAGATCATCAAAATATAATCTATACAACAAACAGTGAAGTAGAATTTGTTAGTATTGATGTGCATTTGTTAATATGATAAATGACTTCTTGTTAGCAGTGACTGAACAAACAACCAACATTGTCATTATTTATTTATTTTTTACATCAATTAAAAAGCAAAAATATAATAATCCTACATATTATACTAATATATTTTAGACTAGATGAACGCAGACACAGATGACACCCTCCACAAGTAAAGACTGAGAACAGACAAATGTTTCTACAGTCTAGTGAAGGGGAAAAAAGTGGCAGATGTTTCAGATTTTTGCGCACAGAAATGATGATTTAGTCCTTTTCATTTTGCTGGAACCCTGGAGGGATGACAGGGTGGTATTTTGTGTTTTATGTTTGTTTTGACTGGGTATGTGTGTGTATTTCAGGGTTTCCCACTGTGGTTTATGACATGGCCACGGCCTCATCTAGAGCAGAATCTAGCCATAACCTCAGAGGATCATCACAGCTCCATGCCACTGGTAGGTCCACTTAGAGTGGGTGGCAGGCTGTGGAACATGACCACGGAAGATTTATGTATCACATTCTTTTAATTACTGTGCACTGTATATGGTGAACTAAATAAATAAACCACAAAAGTACCATTGTTTCACTTCTTCATGTTCAGTTTCCTGTGCCAAAATCAAGAGGAAGAAGAGCCTCTTTGGGACTACCATCTATGTGGAGGCGACGGCTGATGGGGAGTCGCGCCGCACAGCAAAGTCGCACAGCTCCTCAAGTCCAAAATGGGACGAAAGACTCACTCTGTAAGTACAAAGCAGAATTTTATGGATGGAAATCATTTCAGTCAGTCAGCGTACAGCTCGGACCAGTTTCTTTGTCTTTCCACTTTCTGTTTCCTGTTTATAATTGTGTGTGTCACTGGTGAATTCTAAGGATAACCCATAAATCAGGGGTGTCAAACATGCAGCCCATGGGCCAAAACCAGCCCCTCGAAGGGTCCGATCTGGCCTGTGGGATGAATTTGTGAAATGCAGAAATTACACTGAGATAGTAACAGTCAAGGGTGTAAAACTAACCAGAGCTGTGGTATTAGCCAACCAGAAGTGTGTGTGCGTGGTGGGGAAGTGTCAGTCTTGTTGATATGATAGATAGATAAAACTTGTATTGAAAAGTTATGTATTATTAATTATTTGTATGACCACATCAGAGTCAAGCCTTAAAAAAGTATTAGTTTTACTAACTCGATTGAAACACATATAAATAAATATAATAAATACAATGAATTTGCATAAAAGTATACCAACAACAGAAAAGCAGTTCAGTTCCTTTAAAATGCCACTGTTCTTGGGTATTAGCATAGGTTAAAGCATGTACTCAAAAGCTACTCTGGAGTATAGTATACTATGTTTACTATATTTCTAATTAAGAGAAGAAAAAAATAAGGCTGTTACTAAACGGTGGTGTGGCATTTATGGCTTGGGAATGTGATTTGGCCTAGGAAAATTTTTCAGTCGGAAGATTTTTATTTATTTATTTTTTTGCTTTTACCCATAACTTAAATGAGAATGTGACAGTAGTGTTTATTTAAACAAGACAAACTGGTACACTACTAGCCAAAGTTAAAACAAACAATCAAAACTTCATAACCGTTTTATTTTAACAAATCCCCTCAGGTGGCTCATCTGATATCTATTCATACAAGGAATGGATTAAACAGCACACAGAGCTCTTTATTTGTTCTGAGACACCAGTGGAGCCAGGAGCAGAATTTTGCCACTCAGTAGTTTCCTATGAGCTTGACTCTATGCCATAGAGTAATACTAATAGTCTCATTTAAGAAATTAGTAGTGCTGTGTGTCCATCCTGGATCTTTTGTGAGCTTAGACATGCTCTTTTGGCTCTAGTCGAAGACATTCCTCGACTGTTATTTGTGTTTAGACCAGATTAAAATGCCCATCTGTTGTGCAGATGATGTGCAATAAAAGAGCTCAAGTAAGGAATAGAACTGTGGATGTTGTGAGTATTTATCATTGGATTTCAAGCCCTTATTTGAATTTACGGACTAGCTTTGCATAGTCAGACTGATGAGAGGATGTGCAGTATTAAAATGACTACATCTGTAAAAATTAAAGGCTACAAAAGGACATACAGTCCTGTGGAAAATTCCTCGTCCAACATTAGGTTTGTTTCTTTTAGTAAAGTTCTAATGACCACACATGCATTTCTCAGTCTCTCTGTTAACTCTGGATATATAGGAAGTATGTACAGCAGTAAAAACAGTTTAAAGGGAAAAACAGCTCATATAAACCAAAGTGGTAGTATTTAATGTAACCTCCCTTTGCACTTAACATGTCTTTGACCGTTTTGATCAGTCAGTATAAGATTTATTGTATTAATTTTCTGATGTTTTATACCTGGCGTCATTCAACATGTCAGATGTTTCCAGTGTTTTAATAATAATATTTGTGCTGCTTCTTGTCATGGGGTCATGTTAAAGTTTTGCTCTAGCATTATTACTTGTAAATTGCATACTATAAATGTGCGTGTTTGTGTTAAAAGTTGTAATTGCATTAGTTATTTGTTTTCTTGCTGTGTGTTTCCTGTCTGGTAGGAATGTAACGCCACACACACAGGTGGATTTTAAAGTATGGAGTCATCACACCCTCAAAACAGACGCCCTGCTGGGCAAAGCCACGCTGGATCTAATGCAAGCCTTGGAACAGCATGACAGAAAATGTATGTATAGATGCATCAAACATGAATAATAAATGAGTATCAACTGTGTTACAAGAGACAGATTAAAGTAGTGCAGAAACAAGGTTAAACTCTAGCGAGCTCAGTGAACTAGTTAATCTTCCAATTTATTTCTACTAAAGAAGGGCTATAAAAATGAGAGTACGATGAAATAAGAAACCAAAAACTCACCACTTCTACGTCCATTGGAAGGAAGACTTTTTTTCACCGTGTCATATTCAAAATGTCTGACCTGTCAAGTTATCAATGAGCCTGTTTACATGACCATAAAAATTTGACGACTGGGAGCAATCAAATAAATGTAATATTCAGATCTGATGCGTTTACATGCCTTTAAGAAATACAATAATCAAAAACCCTGGTTTAGACGCTTCAGTCCATTCTCAGATTTCTTTCCAAGAGTACGTATGCATATGGTGATGGTAGAATCAAACTTCTTGTTATTGTCTTCTGGTCTTGTTAGACTATGTAACTTTTGTCTTCTACGATTTTTAATTGTGTTTACATATGCGCAGACATAAAAGAAAGAAAGAAATGGGATTAAATTGTATACATGCAGTTAGACATCGGAGTATTGGGGAGAAATCCAGGTGTGTTAATCTGATTTCTTATCATCAGATAGCTGTTGTTATCTGATAAAATACATTAGATTATCCTGTTTACATGATCCTTTAAATAATCTGATAACCCATCAAATAATGAGCGGAGTATTACTATGCATGTAAACTGGCTCATTGATATTCCAAAGAAGGAATATGTGGAGAGGCACTTTGGAACTACTCATAAAAACTTCGATACTAACCAGTCATCAGAGTAAATGACCATAAATGGATTGAATTGTCATGTACCATTAGGTATTATGCAGTTATGCAACGTATGCCTATTATATATGTGTATAGATCACATAGACTTTGTCGGCTTGTGAGCTACTTTTAATATAAAGTGTAGGCACGCCTCATTCATTAGGACCATAGCGTTTGTGATCAGTGTGTTTTGTTTTATTTATTTTTTTTGTTTGTTTTTTTTTCCTTGTGTTTTTCTATGTCATGTCTCTGTCACATCATCTGTGTTTTGGACTCCACAGTGGAGAATGTGAAGGAGGTGTTGAAGCTGAGTGTGGATCAGAAAGGAGCCATGGTGCCCACGGGGGAGTTGACTGTTTTCCTGGACGGACTGATCTTCACGGACCAGGAGCAACTGACAACGCTCACCAACGGCAATGCAACAAATGGCAGTGAGCTCAGTGTTTATCTGAAAGTTGTTGCTTGTATTTGTATGAACAGTTAACATGAAAGTGTAGAGTAATTCAACACGTAATACATGCCAATATGTCAGCCTCATTCTCATGCAGGGCACTATCAACTCTGCTTGAGTTTAAGATGTTGTACCCTGCAGCTTGTATATTGCTTCTCTGATACAACACTTTATTTATTTTTTTTTTATCATAGGCCTCATCATTTTTGATTACTGACTGTGACATTGAATAACCGTGTCCTACCCTGTCAGAGATTGTTTTTTAGATATGTCATATAATATCATTCAGCACAGAAAATGAGATTTTAAGGCAGATATTAAAAAAAAGGTTATTACGAGTTTAAACATCTAGTCTGTTTTAAATTGCAGAGTTTGTGTGAAATGTTTTGCTGCTGCCGCTGAAGAAATAATGACAAAGAGTTGCTGTAAATCAGCCGCAGGTCCAGCTTCTGAACTCCGATGTGCATTGAGTCTGATTTAAGACTTATGTTGTAGAGTAAAAATGTTTATGAGTCATTACAAAATGAAGGCAGGATGAATGAGGCCGTTGCAATGTAGGCAATTAATGGAAGCACTGCAGTGCCACAGATGTGGATACAGAATAATGTGGACTTGTGTTACTTCATCTAGATCAGGGGTGTCCAATCCTGGTCCTCGAGGGCTGGTATCCTGCATGTTTTAGATGTATCCCTCTTCCAACACACCTGATTCAAATGATAAGCCTATCCTCAAGCTCTGCAGAAGCCTGATAACGACTGTCAGGTGTGCTGGAAGAGGGAAATATCTAAAACATGCAGGATACTGGCCCTCGAGGACCAGAATTGGACACCCCTGATCTAGATATTGTTGAAATGTTGTTGCAATATGATCCAAAAACAGCCAGATAAAACAACACAAGCTCAAGTCTCCAAAAGCAAGAGGAAACTAGAATACGTTCATAGAACATGTTTTGTTTGATTATAACTGTCTTACACTTTTTGAAAATTATGATTCAAATCATGGATGGTTTTTATACCTTAAAAGATCATCATGTACCCTTTTGTCCAGATCATCCAGTCCTAGTATTAACATGAGTGTATAACACACTTTTTACTGCATTAACTATAGACTAGTTCACAAACACATCTCTAATCCTCAGGTATCTATAATCTAACAGTGTCTTCACTCATTTACAGAAGTGCAACAGAATGGTGATGCCCTCCATGAAAACGGAGACTCCTCTTCCTCTTCCTCAAGGGCTGCCAACAGGTAAACAGCCTCAACAAAGTGACCATTCTTCAAGCTCTGAGGATGTGGTCTACTTTAATCCTCATCTCCTGTAATTTAATTCCTCAGTAATATTTTCTAAACACACACAATGAAGGCTAACTTTACTGTAAATCACTTGCATATGCTAAACAGCTTTTACGCTGTTTAACCCTTAGTGACCCCTCAGGCCATCTTTGTGTCTTCTTTTTTTATCGGTGATCATTATGGCAGTGTTACATCTTACGGCATGAATTTGAATAGTGTGTTTCTTTTTGACATTTTTAATCTAATGTCACTCTCACTGGTTTATGATACACGACTGACATTTTACATAATTTGCTAAAAAAAATCATATATTGATTTTTTTCCACAGAGATTTGTTAAACCACTTCAGCTCTACTCAAAGCTATCAAATGTGCATAATACTTTAGATTTTAACCCTTTGCATGCCAGTTATAATACATGATGCCATGTGTTTTATTAAAAAACTACACAACATATTGTTACCCTCATAGCATATATGTCATATTTTTGACAAAATTGTGATATCTACATAACTTTAGATTTATTTAAACTTTGTAAGATCAGACAGCTTAGGAAAGGTAACCCCTTAGGATGTTTTCTATGAATACACAACCTTTGTCCTGGTCATCTTTACTGTATATAATATGTTTAAGCAAGAAAAACAATGAAGATAGGCATAAAAATAAAAATGAATTAAAGTAAAAGTATTGAAAACAACAATAAGACAAAGATTCCCAATAACATATGATATATAATATGATGACACTTCATAACAGTATTGTGGCTATTAAGCACTTTTCCCAGTACTGAATGATCTCACCTTGAATCATCACAGCAAATATTACAAAGATTTTAGTTAGGGGAACATCTTTTTAGCAGGCTTACATAAAGGCCTTTTCTGCTCTTGGCATTACGTCACCATGCCCATTATGTTCTGTCCTTATCCCAACCAGACAATAGTCTCAATGTCAGAAGTCAGGGCCTTTTATGCAGCGACCAACGCAGTAGAAGCAGCACACATCCTGCTCCCTCTCAAAAGCCCTGCAGTAATCCATCTTGCATATTGAAATTTACCACAACGCTGTTTTACAAAAACACCTTGCTCAGTCTTCTCCAAAAAGAGCACGGAAGAGCTGTGAAATGCTTAGTCTCAACAATTTCGTCTTTTGTCCACAGCTGCTGCACACTGTACACTCCTTTTATTAGATATTTGACGTTTGCTTTTTCACAAATAATGTCTGGACTTATCTAATTCAGCAAACAGCTTTGTATTCCTATCCCCGAAAATGGGTTATTGTCCCTGCAACCTTCTGTAAAAAAAAAAAAAAAAAAAAAAGCCTCAATATTTAACAATGTGTACAGATTATCTTCCTGATTTCACAGTGCGAGCCTGATGTTCTCATGTTTTCTCTTAAAGCACAGTGAATGGTACAGACACAGGCCTCAGATCAGGTTCCTGTTTAGCCTCCAACGGTGTCGATTGTCAGGTGCCTTCCAGCTCCTGCAGTCCTGCCCTTGGACATGTGGTCAACGGAGACGTGATGCACAACTCCACCCCAGTCCACCAACCCTCTGACAGCGACACGGAGATGAGGACAGGTCCGAATCTTCTGTCTTTGGCTTGAACACACTGAAATGCTTTGCGAACTATCTGTTTATAAGTATTTATTATATATTGTGTACATTGTCCTGATATTATCAATATTATTCAATAAATGTAATGTATTATTGAGGACCTTGATATTAAGACTGAAATCTTAATATCAAAATTTAATATGTGAAAAAAAAAACAAAAAAAAAACTCCAGCACCTTAAGGGTTAATCTCTAGACACCTCCACTCATTATCACTTGTGTTGTCTGTCAGTTGAAAACAAGTTGTTTGGTTGACAGGGTTTCTGCAGGTCATTAAAAAGCATTAAAAGTCATTAAATAGATGTTGCATTAAAAAGCATTAAATTCCATGTCCAGAGGCATTAAAAAATTGAATCCACTTGATGCATTGTTATTCACCATTTATTTTGATTATATAAACATTAGATAATTTTGATCGGAAGTATAGTGTGATGATTGACAGGTGGAACCCTTTAATTGACTATTGCAACATGCTGTGAGCGTGCTCATGCCGTGGCGGAATATTAGCAAATTTCAGAAAAATGGGAAAATGCAAGTTTCAGTAGAAGTGATTGGAGGAGGAGCTATTTAGAACCTGGATAAGCCTGCTGACAGTAAACCATCATAAAACTATATATAAAACTGTATCTGCAGTTGGACATGGGCATTAAATTTGTTTAAAGTGGCATTAAAAATTATTAAATTAGATTTGCTGATACCTGCAGAAACCCTGGTTGAAGTGTGTAGTTTGTCCTAATATAACACATTAATAATAATAACATGAATATCTGTATTGTTTATCTGCTGTCTGTACAGTCAATGGAGAGTCCTGTGAAGTTTCTGCTGGACCTTCCTCTGCTTCTGGTGAAACGATGCCCCTTACAGATGACCTCGAGGACTGTTGTCGCGATACTACCCAAGACTCTGAAACTGCACCAAATAGCACATCCCCTGTATCCGCTCCATCGACGTCTGTACCGACTCCAGTCTCCTCTTCTTCTTCGTCTGCTGCTAAGCCCAACGATGGTGCTGCTGCTGCTACTTCTTCTGCTTCTTCCTCCACCTCCACAACACAAGTGGCTGCTACCATCACAACCTCCTCATCGTCATCGTCCTCCCCAGCACAAGGAGAAGCAAACGCCTCAGGAGGTGGTGGTGGTGGTAGTGGTGGTGGAGGTGGGAGTGGGGGTAGCAGTACAAATGTAACAACAGATGGGGCCAAGCCCAGGCAGCAGGTCCCAAATTCTGGAGCCACAGACCCTCTACCACCAGGGTAAACGTCATCATCATCATCATCCCATCAGCTGCAGTTTCCTGTGTAGCTGTTGTGTTTTCACTCGTTTATTGACTCTTGTCATCTTTTTGCTTTCAGTTGGGAACAGAGGAAAGACCCTCATGGGAGAACATACTATGTAGACCACAACACCAGAACTACAACCTGGGAACGACCACAGCCGCTACCACCAGGGTGAGCTTCTTGTTGTTCTTTAAGGGAGTTTAACAAAAAAATATATATATCAATTTCTGTTAGAATTAAAAAGCTTTTAGGGGAAGCAAGTAGAATATACACCCGAAGCAAGTATATATCCAAATGAAATGAATATAGGTTTTGTAAGCATAACAATAAATTATTATCATTTCCAGACCATAACCACAACAATACTTGTATAACAAAGCCCGGCTGCCTCCTGTTCTGGCTGTGTTGCCATGGTAATGCTACGTGACTCTTGTAGCAATATACACATGCTGTACATCCAGAAGAATGTCAGCTGGAAGTTTAACAAAACCAATTTTTAGAAAACATAACACAACTCAAACAACAAACACTTAAAGGAACACATATCTTAAACAAGCTAACAGTCCAAGACCAGGGTATGTCATGAATAATTTCATAAAACAACAGACCAGTGGGATGTTTGCAGTGCTGATCTAATATTAATCAGATCCAGTAGTGCAAGGACTATTTCTCTACCAATAAAACTCACTGAATGAGACAAAGACGAGCAAAAGTAAAGGTCGAATTATGACGTGATGATTATGAATTTTGTCTTACTTTTTCTGTATTTTGATCATAACTCGATTTTATATGAATGAAACTTTTATTGGCTAATCAATTGTTTTGTGTTACATTGAAAAGATTCTGACTAGAACCAAATGGCCCAGAGCTTAAATGGTTAAATACTTTTCTTATTCTTGCTTGGGTTTCCTGACTCACCAGGATGTTGTTTCTCTCTCTCTCTCTCTCTCTCTCTCTCTCTCTCTCTCTCTTTCTCTCTCTCTCTCTTTCTCTCTGTACTTTACTGCCAGTTGGGAACGCCGTGTGGATGACCGGGGTAGGATCTATTATGTGGACCACAACACACGCACCACCACGTGGCAGCGACCCACCATGGAATCAGTCCGCAACTTTGAGCAATGGCAGAGCCAGCGCAGCCAGCTGCAAGGAGCTATGCACCAATTCAACCAGAGATACCTCTACTCTGTAAGAAAAGACTTTGACCCTAAACCTCATTTGAATGGTTTACACTTTGCCAAAGAAACGTCCCACTCCACTTGAGCTTAGTTTATTATTAACAACCACAAAATTCCACATATTAATACACAAGTGACTTGGTAATGGGAATATTAGGGTGTTTTTCTTATTTTTCCTGTCCTTGTTTGTAAGAGAAGTGAGCTTGCCCGCCTCACGAGGAAAAGAACACTTTCAGTCTGAAAACTGAACATGCTTTTAAAGTTTTTTAATTTATACTTTTGTGCATCCCTTAAATTTACTACCCTTGAGCCAAAAATGCACATTCACTGAAACTGCTGTAAAATAATGGTATTTCAATATTTTTTCAGCTTTTTTCCTACATAAATCTCTTATACCACTTCAGCTCTATTCTGAACTATGAAATGCTCAAGAATTTACAGGATTTGAACCCTTTAAACGCCAGTTTTGATACATGATGCCACTAGTTTTATTAAAAACTAAATAAATTACATATTTTCCATTCAGTACATTGTGGAGGGATTTGACATTGTTTTGTATCAATCTTGGAATTGGATTTCACAGCATTAGTTTTTTTTGTGAGTTTAAAAATGTGGTTTCAATGTGAGTCAATGAGGCATTTTTTGCCATGAGGGTCCCAAGCTGAACGAAAACTACTACTACTCCCCTCTCTTAAATGTCGATGTGAAAACAGGGTAAATCCTGTCATTTTGATAAGCTTCAGAAGTTTAGGGCCAGTGTGTAAAATTTAACTAGTTGAATTTTCTTCCTTTACATAACATCTCATTCTTTGGCTTCAGGTTTTGTTTTGCAGCCTCTGTGTTAAGATACTTGCTTAACCCTTAAGAGCTAAGAATCTACATGAACCACCCATCTTTCTGCCATGATCTTTGGGAGTGTCCTCATTCTACTGATGTCGTCTTCGGTGATGATTAGTTCACACAAATGAAAAGCCAGATAGGGAGTATCAACTTAAAGAATCCCTCATGATGGCAACAAGTTATTGTGTAGTTTTTACCGGAATTATCCTCTAATTCATCTGCTTCCACATGTGGAATATATGTATTTTTTTAAATATTGTTTTTATTTCCCACATATGGAAGAGTTGTGTCTTGCTGGCTTTTTTTGTCTGATGGAAGTCTGTGCATGTTTCCTGTTTTCCCAGGCATCCATGATGTCTGCTGAGAATGATCCTCTCGGTCCACTACCTCCTGGCTGGGGTAAGTTCCTTGTTATCCTTGTTTTTAATATTACTTATGGCAGAATGAATATCCTTTATCGCCAATGCTGCACAATCGGAAGAGAAAGTCAAATTGTGATTTTGAGACTGATTACTTATTTCTTTATTTTAGGCAAAGATAATAATCAGAATACTTTGTGACACTGACCCATGGACTTAGGGATTTAGTTAGATTGGAGGCCTTTGTAATTACATAAAACTGCACAGACTGATGCTATGGTTCAATGAATTGTGCAGCTCTATAGTGTACAGTTTTTTCAGTCAAAATAAACGGGTCCTGTGCAAATGCCACAATAGTCGTTAATCTGTTTAAGGCATGATGTCACTTCCGGTCACTTCCTGTCCACTTCCTGTCATTCATCTGTATTCAACATACTGCAGTTCTACAGAGTCCACAAAGCACATGCAGTTCATTCTATGACTTTACATGTGATGATAAAGAGCGGAGGAAATAGTTGAAATTACAGTACTGTGCAAAAGTCTTCACAACCTTTAGTTTTGTTGTTTTTGCATGGTTGTAATGACCATTCATACTTTTTTCTAAGTGTCTTTTCCCCAGAGATAACAAGAAAAAACAGGAAATCTGTGCATGGTGTAATAAACATGCAAAATACCTTAACTAAATGCCTCCTACAGGCTAAAGTCTAGTCTTATGACAAAAAGCAACCCAAACAAAGAAACATCTGACGTGTTAAATTCTGAATTCTGAACAACAGAGTTAAAGTCATGTTAATTGCAAAGAGGGAGCATATTGAACATTTGACATTTTGGTCTGCAGAACCAGTTTTTTCCCTGAAACTTTTTTTAAACTCCTGTACATACTTTAAATATTTCCACTTTTGATCTGGGTTCAGATACATTCAGGTGAAGGTAAATAAAGTAACTATCTACGTCACCACACAGCTGAGGATGAAGTGAGGCCATGCACTGCTGTAAAGGGACCAGGAGCTTTAATAGTCCTTAAGACACTTAAAATCATGACCTGCTGCAGGTAAAACACTGATTATAGAAACTAGTCGTTGTATTTTAGTTAAATAAATGAACATAACTCATTCTGAATGCTGACTGGTACGTAATTAAATGCAAAAATCATTGTAAAAGCACCAATGTTGTTGAATGTTTGGACCCAGAAGTGAGTTTTACAGCGTCCGACATCAAATATATCTTCTTCCTGAAAGCCTTACGTCTGTTTTTTATTTTTTTTTTTTATTTTTTTTTTTTTATGCTTCATGTTCATACAGATCAGAGATAAGACTGGACAGATGAGTCTGTGTTTGTAGCATGAGTCCACACTGGTGATAATCTGATGTTTGTTATCACATAGGAGGCCACAGTGTTCATTGTTTGTATGAGGATTGTGATTCCTCTATGTTTTTGTTATCTGCAGAGAGGCGCGTGGACTCAAATGACCGAGTGTACTTTGTTAACCATAACACCAAGACAACACAATGGGAAGATCCCCGAACCCAAGGGTGAGCTGAGCACCAGAAAAACAATAACAGAACATGGAGATTGTGTTTTTCTGTTACTGTGAACAAGATTAAGAACGGTCTCGAAATGTTTAAGGGCAATAGGAGAGTAAAACTGTCAAAAATGTAATGAAACAGACCTTTCCGTGTCCTGCAGAATTTGGTGTTAGGCTTAATTTCTTTATTTCTTAATTTCTTAACACTTTTCTTGGTTTGGTTTCTTATTCAACTGTTCATCAAAATCACTAAAACCCAAAGAAAGAAAGAAAGAAAATCAACCAGATCTAAGGTGGTTTTATGATATTCCATAACAATGTGTTGCTCACATCTTGGAAATGTCAGTCTGCTATTTAGAAATGTGCCTGTTTGTATGATGTCCAGATGTATTTAGTTCTGGAAGACAGAAGTATTTTGATCTGTACGACTTCTCCTTATGGCTCATTTATGCTCTATATTAGGTACGGATATGCATGTAGCTGTCCGTCTGTCTGTCCCCTGCGTTCATTTCACTCGTATTTTTGTCTGTCTCGTGGGAGCTTATGGACACAGACCAAATGGCGCATACAGAGCAATACCACTGCTAACCATCGGGGGCAGTGTTGAGACTGAAGCAAATAATTCCCAGAAATGGCCTAACTTTTCGGAGAGTGATTGTGTGAGTTGCTGCTGACATAAAAATGACCAAAAGAAACTACTTGCATATTTCCGATGACTAAACCTTGTCAGTGCCAACATTAGTGATTCCTCCTCTGTTGTCACCCTGTTTGTTATTATTTAATTTCTTCTTCTTCTCTCAAAAAACTTTTCTCTTAAATATGCATATAGCCTATTGAGTTTTATTACTCACTACTAGTATTATTTTTTTTATATTGTTTGTCTTTTGCAGTATCTATAAGCATGTAAAAAAAAAAATTCTTGCACTTTAATCTGTTGTTGCCTTGACCAGTAAATTTCCCTGTTGTGGTATTAATCTGATCTAATCTAATCAATTTTAGCATTTGACCAGTATGTTAATGCACAGTGGTGCTCTCTGGTGGATTGATTGCCAAGCGCTTATTCTAACACAATTGATGTATTGAAGTATAAATGCAGTGATGTTTACGTCAATTGAAATGCATGCATCTGTTTTGTACGAAGAGCATAAATGAGCCTTTACTTGAACTACAGCCCCTTAGACTGAGTTAATAAATGTATGTCTGTACGTAACTTAAACCAACCAATAACTTAAAGCTGTCTTTCTCATAAAACACTCCTCTAAGAGAGTGTTGTATAAGTTATACTCTTGGTAGATTGTACAGTATGTTTTCATTCAGAGCTCACATGTTTTGTAACAGTTTATATAAATTATGTCCTGTATTTTAAGGAAAGACATTGTGGTTTGGTTCAGTTTCACCTCAACCTGAGAATCAATCAAACTGTGTTAAGTATCGATGAGAGTGAGACAGAACACTCAACATAAAAGTTAGCGACTTTAACAGCTGAAAACTTAATGCAGGGTCGTTTATCAGCGGCAGGAGGAGGTGAGAATGGTGTCGTATGAGTAGTCTCACATGATGATGAGCAATCCAGAATGATATTCTCTCCGCCCATTTGATATTTTTCTCCATGTTTGTGTGCAGGCTACAGAATGAAGACCCTCTGCCTGAGGGTTGGGAGATCCGGTACACAAGGGAAGGGGTTCGCTACTTTGTGGATCACAACACCCGAACCACCACTTTCAGCGACCCCCGCACTGGAAAGTCCTCTGTGTAAGAGCACATTTCTTATTTTTGGGTTCAACATAATTTACGCTACATCGATAAACACTGGAGAATTGTTGGCAGTGAAGGAAATGGGACTAAATGTGGGTAAAAGTTCACAGTGACTGACTGTATGCAACTATGTGACTGCAAAAAAAGTCCTAAAAAACTGCAAACTTGATGAAAATTGCTGCACACTACTCTTTATTCAGTCCACAGTATAAAGTAGCATTAAGTTAAATTGGTCAAAATTAAGGAAAAACAACGAAGGCAAGACACGGTCACACAATTAATAGAAATATTTATGTATTTCGTAACAATTTAATGTACAAAATATAAATAAACACATAAATGAGACCAATACCTCAAAAATAGTAATGCATTGTCAATTAGAACATGACCACATTTTTTTGCTTTAATTTCCCGTGTACACGCTATGTAACTCAGTGTAGATTTAGTCATGTCATTTAGAGAAAGAGGGTTTTTCTCATCTTATGTCGTGACCTTTTGTGGTTGTTTTTGTCTTGTTCAGCACCAAAGGCCCTCAAATCGCTTATGAGCGCAGCTTCAGATGGAAGCTTGCCCATTTTCGCTACTTGTGCCAGGTAGGTGTGACCTCACTCATCCTCAGACTCCTCCTCCCTACAGACCTGAGTCCATATGGTGTTTTATTCTGGGTTTAATCAAGACAGTGTCTGGGACTGCATGTGGCCACCTATAGAGAAGGTGCTGCGCCTTGCATCTTTTTTCACTATGCATCATCTTTTTTTGTGCACTTCCAGTTGGAAATCTCAGAAATACAGAGGGGTGGTTTTTCTTTCTCTCTCTCTTTTTTTTTTTTAGCATTAAGGAAGAAGATTAAAAGGGTATTCTGGCTGTTAATCTGGACCTTTACATGTTACACAAAATTATCACAACAGACATAAAATCATAAATGCACATTTATCTGAGCTAAATTTTACTGCTGAGTGTTGTACTTTAGTCACATTGTGTGTTTTAAGGTAGTTTTATCATATAATGGTGGTAAAAAATGATAATATGTTGCCATAGAAACGAAACCCACGTTCCATCCTCGAGCTCCCCAGTGCTTTAATGATGCTTTTTTTGCCAGAACATAAAATGCTAAATGGACACAGGCCCTAACTCTGTTCCTTACTACCTTTTTACTTGTGTTAATCTTACGTGTTGATTTTTTTCTGTTTTTCTAGTCTAATGCTCTTCCCAGCCATGTGAAGATCACCGTCTCCAGACAGACATTATTTGAAGACTCTTTTCAGCAAGTAAGTGGGTCCCTCAACCACAGTTATCCTTTGTTTTATTTGGGCAAATGGACTGCATTTACAATATCTTTACAATGCACCTCATTCATCTGATTTGTGGACGACCTGCTTTACCATCGAAGCCACAGCTGCCCCAATACATATGGAAAAACACAAAGTAGCCCACATGCAAAATAAAACTGGCACTTTTCAGTTTACAAAACATTCATCATGTCATTTAGGGGTCGCCCAAGGATATATTTTATAGTTTGAAGCTGGAAAAAGCTGGGAGTTGGTGTTATTTCTCCCTTCTTCGTCATAAAAAAGTCAGAAATTATACTCATGCTTTGAAAATCTTGTCTTTGTTTCAAACATCTGTACTGAGCTTCCAAGCCACAGTAATAAATACATGAATATATAAATCTGGCACCAAATTACTGTTTCTAAGGAGATTTTCTGATGCGTTTAAGATCTTAATAGTATGTGTTTATTATCAGATTATGGCCCTGAAGCCTTACGACTTGAGGAGGAGACTCTACGTCATCTTCAGAGGAGAGGAGGGTCTAGACTACGGCGGCTTAGCTCGGTAACACAGATTCACATTTCCATTTTATTTGTGCCATTTCTGTTTCTGTTTCCTCACCTTGCCTCTGTCCAACTTTGCAGGGAGTGGTTCTTCTTGTTATCTCATGAGGTGCTGAACCCTATGTACTGTCTATTCGAGTACGCTGGCAAGAGCAACTACTGTCTGCAGATCAACCCAGCCTCTGCTATCAACCCCGACCACCTCTCCTATTTCTGCTTCATAGGCCGCTTTATCGCTATGGCAAGTCCATACGCAAACACAATATTAGGTTTCTGTGTTTTCAGATTTGTCAATGCAGTAAAGTGAAGTCATTTCTGTGTATTTGTCTCTGACTGCAGGCACTTTTCCACGGGAAGTTCATTGACACAGGCTTCTCCTTGCCTTTCTACAAACGCATGTTGAACAAGAAATTAATCCTCAAAGACCTGGAGTCCATCGACCCAGAGTTTTACAACTCACTCATATGGATCAGGTAACGTTTAAATGATCTCCACACTTTTAAAGGCCTGATATTTTGCTTTTTTAAATGGAATTATGCATTTTAAAACATTTCCCTGTCGTCTGCATAAACTGTAAATGCTAAGATTGGGTCTGAATTCTTCATTAATTCAACTCCACAGGTCCATCTTCAACCTTATTTCTGACTAATGACATGAGACAGGTCATTTTGAGCGCTGGCCCTTTAAATGTGCATGAGCCACTTCATGTCCCGTCCCCCCCCCCCCCCCCCAGGATGTTGACTGTGCTTTCTGTCCCGTTCAGTTACTTGTGTTCATTAATACAACCAACAACTGAACATTGTAGGTAATTGGCTCGAAGTTTGGACATATTTTCAGTATGGACTACAACCGCTGCTGCTGACTAACAGTTATGACGTACTCTGAGAAATGTTCGTTTGAAGTCTTGACCTTATATGTGCAAATTTCGTGATGTAACTAGGTATAAAACGTAACAAATTAAGCAGGAATTGAAATGGGTAGTAGAAATACACTCAGGTTTTGCCGGAATGAATACAAAGATAGCTTTGCAGCACCTGGAGGGTTCAAATTCAAACTATTTGAACTATTAGGGTCAAAATACACAAGTACATTTACCAAAGACTAATAAAAGTGGGTTTAGCAAAATATGACCCCTTTAAATGTAATATTTCATTAGTGCTGTTTTCATTTTGTGTTTCCATCTCGTTCCATCTCAGGGACAACAACATTGAGGAGTGTGGTCTGGAGATGTACTTCTCTGTTGACATGGAGATCCTAGGGAAGATCACATCACATGATCTCAAACCCGACGGTGCCAACGTCTTGGTCACTGAGGAGAACAAGGAGGAGTATATCAGGTACATTATAACCACTGTTAGGAGTTAAGAGTCGTCTGTTATATTCATTTATTATTATTTAGTTGCATCTGTTGTGCTGTTTGTTTCTCCATTGATTGCCTGCTGCCCCAGTTACCCTTTGTGTAATTCATTTATTTATTTATTTTTGTGACAGTTCCATTTGTTTTGTTTTCCTCGTCTTTCTTTGTTGTAGATATAATTTCTTTGTTATATATAATTTTATTTTTCAAGAAGGTTTTATACAAAAAAAAGTAAGATAACAAGAACATTTGAAGAGAAGTGTACACAATCAAATAAAATACAATGCCATTATACTGGGAAATACAATTTCATAAAGAAAAGAGAATATAAATACAAAAGAGAAAAAAGAAAAAAAAAAAAGATTTAAACAAAATCTGGCTGTCTTAATAAAATGTATGTCCTCCATTTCTCCCATATTTGATCAAATCTATCATTTTGGAGTCTGTTGTAAAATATGATTAGCGCTATTACAAAAACCGAGTGAACGGTTTGATGCTAGTCTTCCAAGGTTGGTCGTAGATATAATTTCATGTAATTCAAATGTAATAACTGGTGCATATAAAAATGGAAATGAGATTACAGGTCTATTATTCGCTGCAAGACGGTGTTGTTAGAACATGCTAAGCTGTCCTGTTATAAATCAGGTTACCCTGCATGATCATTTGTAAGAATTCATCCCTAATTTGTCATAGAGCTTGTGTTGGAAATGCTGAATATCTGCCTTTGCGCTGTTTATACACCCATATATTTTAACCTTATTATCCTACATACCTGAGTTGAATTATAATTTGTATAAGTGTCTGCAATTTCCAAGCATTTTTATATTTACTAGAACTGTTTCTGTACATGTGTAGATAGATGCAGATGTTGCAACATTCAGGAAAAGTGAGATTTTTTCAGACAAGTGTATTTCTGATGCAAATTTGTGTTTAAAAAATCATAAAAGTAATAATTTTATCACCATCCTGTGTCCATTTGTCCATTGTGCCATTTTAAGTACATACAGGATGTGTTTTGTCTGTTAGTGATGAAAAAATATAAAATGCAACACTCCAGAGGCACTCTTAAGAAAATATAGCAGCCTTGTACATGAAGAAAATTAATTTAAAAAAAAAAAGAAAGAAGATAAACTGGATAGAAAATTGGATATAAAAGTAAAAAATGTGTGTTTTGTGTGCTCCAGTTTAATGGCAGAGTGGAGGTTCTCCCGTGGGGTCGAAGGTCAGACCAAAGCATTCTTGGACGGCTTCAACGAGGTTGTTCCTCTTCAGTGGCTCCAGTATTTCGATGAAAAGGAGCTGGAGGTGAGCAGCAGCTGATCATTGTGATATGTGTGTTGTGTTTTAAATGTTTTTTTTAAGTCATTATCTCCTCCACTGTGAGGCCTTTTTCTCCTCAGCGTCTTCTTGATGTCACTGTTTCCATTCTTTACCCAGTCAGCTCTCATTAATGTACATTAATGAGATGTAATGTCTTCTTGCTTTATTTTTTCTAGGTCATGTTGTGTGGCATGCAGGAGGTGGACCTCCAAGACTGGCAGAGGAACACAGTGTATCGCCACTACACCAGGAACAGCAAACAGATCATCTGGTTCTGGCAGGTACTGGAATCTGTGTTAAATCTGTTTGTTCTTTAAAGTCTGGTGATGTTTGGTCAATGGGTAAATAGTGCTTTAGATATACTTCTATTACTTCAAACACTTTGTGTTAAAAACAGGTACATATGGGTTAATTCTATTGACCACCGTGCTGATGAAGTGATGCAGTTGATCTTCAAGCACCTTCAATGGCAGCTTACTGGTCCTAATATGCTAATGCTGATGCTAGGTGCTGTGTGTATTTGGAAAGGTAAAATGCAGACTGAATTGGACTGCCATAAATATAAAACACATTTGTTCCATCTGATCCTTATGGGTAAAACCAGATAAACAAATAAAAACAGACGGGTTTATGTAGCCTGGCCAGCCATCCATCTTTCTCAATGAGAAATCCATCTGGAATCGTGGGACTTGAATCAAAATATGAAGGCAGGACTAACAGGCGCCGAGTAAACCAATCACAGATAAGATGGATGTGACGTAATTATGTCACATGTCAACAAACCTCAGCATGTTTCCTTCATGGCGTGTGGTGGTGGAGGTCAAGTAGAAACTTCAGTGAACGATTACTGTTGCTTTTGTCAGAGAAACTTGAGAATACAGGGTGTTATCTGGAATTCAATCCTTATTTTTGAATCAAGTAAACAACGGACAACAGTTGTAAAGAGATTTGTGGACTTGGAACTGACTTTGACTTGCGACAAAAAGAAGTTGGTGCATATGACGCATTGTGAAACACCCGCACCCCAGACTTGTGATTGGTCAATATAGAATAGATGGTGCATATTTCACAGCGATTGGCCCAATTCCAGACTGTTTTCTCAGTATTGAATATATGAATGAAGAGAGAAGAAGAGATGAGAAAACCGGATGGCTGGCCAGGCTAGGGCTTCTGTGCATTTTGTTATGGTATTTGCCACTGTCCTGTTTGTGTTCTCTACTTATGCTTGATGAACTGTTACTGTTACTTTGTTGTCTGCAGCTGGTGAAAGAAGTGGACAACGAGGTGCGACTGCGACTCATGCAGTTCGTCACTGGAACCTGCAGACTTCCATTAGGAGGTTTTGCTGAACTTATGGGTCAGTAAAAGTAAACATTTATGACATTTATTATCCAGCAACAAATACAGAATATTTACTTGTTCTTCTGACTTCTTGTTCATCGTCTTCTTTGCATTTCAGGAAGTAACGGGCCCCAAAAGTTCTGCATCGAGAAGGTGGGGAAGGACACATGGCTTCCCAGGAGCCACACATGGTGAGAAGAGACTGAAATAAGTAAAGCAAAGAGGAAATAGAATGATAAATGATGTAATAATGGAGCAGGAAAATGCCAGTGGTAGATTTATAAGATAATATCAAGTCACTTGGGAAATGAACCATCTTTAATATTATGTTGTGTTTTTTTTTTAAAACACTTTAGACTTTAACAGCTTTGTAAAGTCAAAATAGAAGATATACGTGAATATGATAAATAAAACTCAATCTAGATTACACAAATCAAAGTAATTAATAAATTAAACTGAATATTAAACAACATTTTATCAGTTATGACAGTTATCAGTTGGGAATTTTTTCTTCTTTGATTAGCTGATTATTATGTCTGTGTTACATCGTGTGTAATGAATTTCTGCAAGAAAGATTTAGTTTTTTTTACGTATTTTTTTTTAATCTGATGCCAGTTACTGTTTTTTTAAAGTGTTAGAACCCTGAACATGATTGAATATTTGATAGTCTTGAGCAGAGCTGAAGTCATTTAAGAGATTTATGTGGAAAAAATATTGATTTATGATGATTTTATAGCCTTTTTTTAGTTCATAAAATGTCCTCTCAGTGTTAATTAATCAGTCAATCTCCAAAACAATTATTAGCATTATTATACTTTCTGTTTCCATATTAAACACAGGTGATTATTATGTGCTCATTCTGCTCCCGACCCTTCATTCTGTTAATTTCCCTTCCTTTTCCCATCTTGTTTTTCCAGTTTTAATCGTCTGGATTTGCCCCCGTACAAAAGCTTCGAACAGCTGAAGGAGAAGCTGCTGTTTGCCATCGAAGAAACCGAAGGATTTGGCCAAGAATAAACGGTGGAGTCGACCCGTTTCTACCCCCCCCATCGCTGTTTATTCAGCCAACTAAAACAAACAAAAGAGAAAAAAATTGCACAAGATAACCACCAATGTATATAAGCTATTTTGTCATTTTAAACCAAATCTTAATTTGCAGCGTCATTTTTGCCGCAGCCCTTTCACCCCCAGCCCGTAGATATATTATACGATACCCTGTCATGAAATATGCAAGCATTTCTGCTCCTCTGTGTGAAAACAGAAATCACAGATAGATTTTTTTAATACCCACCCCACTGCTGGCTGGCTTTTTACAGAGACTGAAAGTGTTTTTGAGAGGATTTTATAGTCGAAGCACAGTCTTGGGGCTCTAAAGCTCTAGTTCTATAGGGCTTTTAACAGGTGAGTGTGTTACGTGGGTCGGTGCCTAAAATGTTTTTTTCCGTTGTTGAACCCATAGTGTTTGTCGCAGTAGTTCTCGTGTGCTTGCATGGCTGCCTCTGAAGACAAGAAGACTGCTCGCGGATGCCCAGGACGCCAAGTCGTTTTAGCGCAGATCGCTCTGTCTCCTTTTATTTCTCATTACCAAACCGACAGTGTTCAGGATAGAGTCGATCCAGAACAACCCGACCTTTAACCAGACCTGCTCTCACAGTGTCACGAAGATCCAGAAGGAGCAAAAGATGTATATGTCAGAGAATAGATTCACGGATCTCCTCAAATAGAGGTCGAAACCTTTATTTTCCTGAAGTTTAGAAGGTACCAGGCCTTTATTTGATGGAGGCTTGTATTAGAGTCAGGCCTTAATTTCTAATTTTAACCCTCAAAGACCTAGACAGCTGCTGGTGACCAAAAGTATCTACTGATCTAAAATGTTTAATAACTTCTGAACCATTAATTCTATCAATACATGTAAATAATTGAGGTAAAATGCAGTTTGTCATCTTTTCATGGTCATCAGATATGACCCATTTGGATGTTCAGAGGCTCTGTGGTGAACATGGAAACACCGTCATCTTCTACAACATTGATTCACCAGTAAAACCCATGGAGTTGGATCAATGACAGTGGATGGAGACACATCTTTTAGGTTCAGTCTTCCTAAAAAAAAAAAAAGTCAGTTTTTCTTCATTTTTATCTGTTTTGATATCATAACCTTTGAATTTACTTGAGATTTTATAAACACCTGCATGATCAGTAAATTAAATACAGGAAAATGCAGGGGATACTATCATGATAAATGGTGAGAAAATGTTAAACTTGAAAGTTGCCACAAAAATAGCTCCAGGTCTTTAAGGGTTAATAAGTAGAAATGGATATCTAGTATTTTAATACAAACTGTTTCTAGTGCTTTTATCGCTCTTTTAAACTTCTATAGGTAACAACTGGGCTAAAACAGTCCGGCTGAGATCAGACGGTAACACTTTAGGTGAGTGATTTAGGACAATTAAGTGTTAAATAGCAGCAATATATCCCTGATTGTATTAACGGCAGCACGTTAAAATGCAGAAACCTGAACTTTATCTGCCTTTATTAGGGGAAATACAGCATCCAGTGTGTAGCCCCCCAGTCTGAAAGAAGCAACAAGACTCAGTTTTCACTAAACCATTGTAGGATTTGCAGATTTAACACAACAGACGAAAAAAAAAAAAAAAAAAAAAAACCTTAAAAAAATAGCTGCTTGACTGAATCTGTAGCATCCAGTTTCCTCCCAGATACAGGAAAGTTTTGCATTTTTCACTTAATTTCCATGTCAGTTACACCTTATCTGTGCACAAAAAGCTGGAAAAGCTAAAGTAGATCATGAGTAAAGAAGCCAGGTAGAAACATTTGATCTCAGAAAAGCCTTTTTGTCAGTTTTGACGCTCGAAACCAGTGGTGTCAAACTCGTTTTAGTTCAGGGACCACGTGTAGCCCAATTTTTACAGCCGGACCAGTAAAATAATAAAAAAAAAATATATATATATATATAAATAACAACAACTCCATATTTAGCTCTAATAATTCATTAATTACATTATGAACATGTGTATGATCCTATGATATTTTCACCAAAAAAATGTGAATAACCTGAACAATCATGCGTAACCTGAAATTTCTTACGAACAATATTATGCCTCGTCTTATCATTAACACTTGCATTACAAATCACCGATCACAGTGGATCTGCAAACACGCAAAACATTTAGTAAAAGGCATAATATTGTTAAAATTGCACTTATTTTTCTTTAGGAAGTTCCGGTCGGTCATAGGTTATTCGCATTTTTTGTGAAAGTAGTTTGTAAAGGTTAACATTTTCACACTGTATTTTTACTTTTGAAATTTTTCACATTAAAACAAAGACAAAAATTTGGAGATGACATTATTTATATTAGTATTTTATTGGTCTGACACACTTGAGATCGAATTGGTCTGTATGTGACGTGTGAACTAAAACAATTTGAAGCCCTTCAGTGTAATTTTTGGATTTAATAAATTCATCCACGGGTCGGATCGGACCCTGTGGCGGGCCGGTTTTGGTCCGCGGGCCATATGTTTGACACCCCTGGTCTAAACCTATACCTCATACCCCTGACTGATCATTTTCTAATATTTACTTCTACCATCATTGTGCGTAAACACCAGTGGCAGCACATTTTTACCAGCGACTTCCTGGTGATTCCTCATCTCCAAAGGGCGTCTCATTCATTTAATAGTATTCTATCAGTGCATATGATAATGGACTGACCTCAGCTTTGCACATTGTACAAACCACTAAATAATCACATCTATCACATTTCAGGTCCTGAAACGACCCGAAACCGGCGCGTACATACTCAGATAATGCATGTAGGCGGCACAGAGCAGCAACTGGCCACGCTAAAGAGAAAATATCTACTTTTATTTTGTTTTTTCGGGCAGAAATTGAAGGCTTCTGAAGTGAAGAGCTGAGTCCTAAAGCCACTTTTTGACTTTTCTGACGTGTATGGGGTGCAGGGTTGTTAGAAGATAACAGTCCTGTCGCGTTAACACTGTGACTGCAGTCGAGCTCATCCTCAAACTGGAAGTCGAAGCCGTTCCTCCTCCTTCCAGAGATCGTCAAACCACAGGAGTAGAGTTTGTGAAAAGGATGAAAATGGTCGAATTTACACAGAGGTGGGAAAATTACGAGACACAGGGCAAAGCCTCTGCAGCCCTGGACTGATGGGAGACGACGAGAAGTTGAGTTTTTATTTTGCACCAATACATCTCCCTCGTCCTTCATTTACATCAGGGGCATCAAACTTATTTTAGTTCAGGGGCCACATCCAGTTGGACCAGTAAAATAATAATAATCTGTAAATGATGACTTTTCTCTGGTATAGAGTGAAAGAAGTAAAATTACATGATGGAAATGTTTACATCTACAAAGTATCCTTTTAAAAAAAACCTGAAATTACTCAAGAAAAAAAGTCTTTTGTTAAAAAAAAAAAAAATTGTATTGGTTTTTCAGATTTTATGAACATGAACAATAGAAAGAGCAATGAATGACAAAACATACAAAAAAAGAGAGAGAAAATCCCACCCCAAACTAAGGAGCGTGGCCATAAATTCAAAAAGATAAGAGAAAAAAGATGAAGTATAGATAGATAGATAGATAGATAGATAGATAGATAGATAGATAGATAGATAGATAGATAGATAGATAGTAAAAAAAATGAAAAAGGGAAGAAATAATAAATACCTAAATATATAAAATACTAATTGATGGATCAGTGAGTCTGTAAGGAGTGCAGTGGCTCCCAGATCTTCCAAAATTTGTCCGATTTGTGATTCCGATCATAACTCAGCTTTTCAAGAGGAATAAGAGCCGATATCTGTGATAACCACATATCTACTGTAGGGACCTGGGGACTAGACCACCGTAACAGGATACGTTTTTAGCCAGAAATACGAGAATCATTAACAAAGATTTGGCATCTGTATCAGGAGAGTCTGGAGTAATAAGTGTCATTTTAACAATATTCTGCCTCAGTTTATCATTTACACATGTGTGTCACAACTTACAGGTCACAGTGGATCTACAAATACACAAAATATTTACTAACAGACATAATATTGTTAAAATTACACTTATTTTTCTTAAGACGTTTCATGGTCATATTTGTTCAGCTTATTCACGTTTTTTGTTAATAACTTGAACAAATATAAAAAAATGAAATGTCAAAAGAAAAATAAGTGTAATTTTAACGATATTCTGCCTCAATTTATCATTTACACGTGTGTTACAACTGACAGATCACAATGGATCTACAATTACACAAAATATTTACTAACAGACATAATATTGTTAAAATTATACTTATTTTTCTTTAAACATTTCACGTTCATGTTTGTTCAGGTTATTCACGTTTTTGTGAATAACCTGAACAAACACGAACATGAAATGTCTAAGGAAAAATAAGTAGTTTTAACAGTATTCTGCTTCAGTTTATCATTTACACGTGTGTTACAACTTACAGATCACAGTGGATCTACAAACAAACACAGCATTTACTAATAGACATAATATCGTTAAAATTACACTTATTTTTCTTAAGACATTTCATGGTCATATTTGTTCAGGTTATTCACATTTTTTGTGAAAGAGTAGTTTGTAATTGCAAACATTTTCATGTAATTGTACTTTTTTTATAGAGGTAGAACGAAATATCAGCCGGCCGATATATTTTTTATACATAGATTTTTTTTCGATATTGGCCATCTGCCTTAATTTTTTTTTTTTGAAAGCCGATATTTGATCAGTAGTAAAAATGTTATGCGATATTTGATCAGGCACCTGTGTGGGCAGCCCTTGAGGTTCAATAAATGTTAAAAGAGTACTATCTGTACGTGTATTAATAATTTAATTTATATCGCTGCATAAAAATCTTAATTATCTGAGTGTTTCAGTTGTATTTTAACCCTTTCATGCATGAATTATGAGAACCTTAGTTGAGTTTTTTTGTTGTTTTTTTCTGACTTTTTATTCCTCCTTAGACATGAAAAAAACAATGAGATTGAGTTTTTTTGGTTGTTTTTTTTTTTACATAGATGCACAAAAATGTCCACTCAGCGACACCATGAATTTTATTCTTGAAGCAAAGAAACATGTATTTAAAACCCAATATCATAAAGTGATATGAAAACAGTGAAATGAAACCATGTTTAATGCAGCTAATCTGGTGTTTTCTCACATTTTAACATATTCTAAAACTAGTTATTTCTCACTTCATGGAGATAATATGCAAAAAAATAACTATTAACAATTGATTTCCACTCAAGAACCAATCAAGAACAGCAAAGTTACAGTAATGGTATGAATTGCAGTTTATGAGATGATACATAAGCGTCCACTGTGTTGGCTGATATGGAACTAAAACAACTAAACCCATGAATATACAAGAGAACAGCTGTAGAATAACTGTCCACTGCAGTGATCACTATGCATGAAAGGGTTAAGGCCAATGTGCTTTTTAAAAAAAAAAAAAAAAAAAAAAAAATTGGCTATAAATATCAGCCTCAAAAATCAGCTTTTTACACTGAAACAAAGAGAAGAATTTGGATTTGTCAGTATTTATAGGTTATTATGTTAGTATTTTACTGGTCTGGCCTGTTTGTGATCACATTGGTCTGCATGTGGCCCCTGAACTAAAATAATTTTCACATCCTCGACTGTTAATATCTTCAGTGTAATTTTTGCATTTCATAAATTCATCCCACGGGCCGGATCGGACCCTGCGGCGGGCCGGTTTTGGCCCGCGAGCCGTACGTTTGCCACCCCTGGTTTACATCATCGCTTCAGGGGATTCGACCCCAAAAATGTAACGTCCGATATAACTCTGGTGCTCATGGTTGGGGTGTAAAACGCAGGAGGACGGAGCCGTGGAAGTGGTCGGACACTTTCTGCCTCAGTCACGTTTATCAGCCGTGTAAATAAATAAAAAACAAACAAACAAAAAAAACCACAACAGACAAGAGAAGGAACGACGACAATACGAGAAACATCCACCGTAGCAAAAGGAACCAACGTGGACGGTAACAGCAGAACTCTGTGCTTCCTTTTGAACAGAAACCTGTAATCAAAGAAAATCAACTGTGTATGTGAATATCCACTGTATAAAGATGAATGAAAGTAAATAAATACTTAAATATTATAATGAATTACACAGAACCGCCGCTCCATTGATGGAAATCTGTGATGCCTTTGTTTTTATCAGATCGATGGAGCATTCGAGGGCGCCGTCGGGGCTTCAACATGGACGGGAAAAGACAGTGTCCCTGAACGCAGCAACGACGGGGGCCTCGAACGCATCCAGACTGTAACATATCGCGTGTAGATACACACTGTAAACACCAACACACTGTACAGAATGCCCCTTTACCGGAGACGATGTGTATAGAAGATTCATTTTTAATCTGCTTTTACCCATTTTAATGAACAGAGATGGATTTATGAGACAAATAAATACGTGAATAAACCCCCTCCATGACCATGCTTTATTTTTTAATTTTATTTTAATTTTATGTTTTTTTTTTGTTTTTGTTTTTTTGTGGTGTGATCATCGGGGGGTGAGAGGCCTTCTGCTCAGGATTCACAACAAAAACTGTTGGCGATTCTTTATTTTTCTCGAAGAAAAATAAAACAATGTGCTTTATCCTTTTGCTTTGGTTGGATCTTGCCTGTGAGAAGAACCATATTTAATAAATATATCTGACCATCTGTACAGCTGGTTTGATTTTATTATTTTTAATCCGTTTATTTCTGACTAATTACAATGAGAGTGAGGAATGTATGGTGTTTGACCACTAGGGGGCAACATTTTCAGCCCTGCTTGCAATGACAGGTTTTATTTGACCTAAAAAGAACAAACATTCAACAAATTTACATTAATACCTGTTAAAAGTGGTTGAATATAAGTACTATAGCACAAATTTGAGGTATTTAAGTATTAATAGGTATTTAATTCCATTTTAACTCATGTGGATGCTGTGAATTTATGACAATCTTGGACCAAAAATGTCAAATAACTGCTATAAAATCATCACATTAATATTTTTTCTGTACAAATCTCTTAAACCATTTCAGTTCTGCTTAAAACTACTGATTGTTTAATAGTTTAAATTTCAGTTTTCATATGTGATGTCGCTTGTTACTACATAAATATGAGATATTTTCCATATAATACATGGTGGAGTCTAGGACATGTCAAAAAAATGTCCATTTATTTTTCATTTTGTTGATTTTTTGCATTTTGCTCATTTTATTCACTTTTTTTCATTAAGTTTATTATGTCATGTATTTTCATACTTTTTTGTTCGTTTTGTTGATAATTTTATCATTTTTAGGTCATTTTGTTGCTTATTTTCTTTATTTTGATTATTTTGTTCCTGAGTTTGTCCATTTTTGTTCATGATATTGATTATTTTGTCATCTATTTAACTCCATTGTTGCTTATTTTCTTTATTTTAGTTTGTAATTTTCTACCTTTTTTGTCCATTTGTATATTCTATTTAGTATTTTCATCTTTTTGTGTTCATATTGTTGACTTTTCCCTTTATTTTGTTAATATTCTTCACTGTTTTCATTTTTGTTCATTATATTGATTATTTTGTCATCTATTTAGCTTGATTGTTGCTTATTTTCTTTATTTTAGTTCATTTTGTTAATAATTTTCAACTTTTTTATCCATTTGCATATTCTGTTGATTATTTTCGTCTTTTTGTTCATATTGCTGAATTTTCTCTTTATTTTGTTAATATTCCTCACTGTTTTTATTATTTCTTCATTATATTCTACGCTTTTGTATATGTTTATGATTTTGTTGCTTATTTTCTTTAGTCGATTTTCTTTATTTTGCTCTTTTTTTTTGGTTAAACTTTCTCCGTTTCTGTTCAATTTGTTGATTATTTTGTTAATTTATGTTCATTCTGTTGATCATTTTCTCTATTTTGTTCATTTTAGTTCATTGGTAGTTTTTGTGGTTTCAATGTAAATCAACGAGACATTTTGTTTGTCATGAGGTTCCTGCACCGAAGAAAAAATACTAATGGAAAATATCTCATGTTTTATTAAAAAAGCAACACAAAACAAGTGTGATCATGTATTCAAACAGGCGTTTAAAGGGTTAAAATTCAGAAAATTATTGAACATGTGGTTAGTTTGAACAGAAATGAAATGGTTTTAAAGATTTATACAGAGAAAAAAGCAGAAAAATATTGATAAATGATGATTTTATGGCAGATTTTTTGCATGTGCATTTTTGTTTACAACAGACCTGTATGAGTAACTGACATGATTAAAAAATTACAAAAAAACCCAAAAAAACATAAAAGCCATAAACTGTAACACAGATATAATGATCAACAAATCGTAAAAGACAACGTGTACAAAAATGAGGATTAAACTCCATGTTTTTCATCCACTTCCTGTCCATTTGATTCCACATTTTACTTAAAATATTAAAGGATTAACAGTCGTTTCATTCACTCGTCTTCTATTAATAATTATAATATTATATACAGATATCTTTTATTTCCATTCAGTAGTTATTAACTGTCTAAAAGACTCTGAGGTCATGGTCAAACTCCACCTTCATCCCAGTTTTTTTAACAGGTCGACGGCTTCTTTATGAACCTGCAGAGAAACGAGAAAAAACACATCAGACACTATTTTATTCTGTTATCTTCATTATAACACATATTAATCGTATTTATTCAATATATATTATGATTATTTAGACATTTTGTATTGATTTTATTGACTATTTTGTCATCTTTTTGGGTCATTCTGGTTCTTTATGTTGCTCATTTCGTTCCTGAGATTGTTCATTTTTGTTTATTTAGTTCATTTTATGTTTATTTTGTTGCTTATTTTGTGCTTTTGGTTTTTAATTTTCAACTTTTGTTAATTTTGTGTATTGTGTTCATAATTTTGTGACTTTTTTTGTTCATTAGATTACATATTTTTACATAATGTTATTTTTTACTGATTCTTTTGTCATCTTTTAGGTCATTTTGTTTCTCATCTTGTTGCTTTATTCCTTTTCTTGATTATTTTCTTCATTTATGTTCATTTTGTAGGTTATTTTGTTCATTTAGTTCCTAACTTTCAACTTTATTGTTCACTTTGTTCATCATTTTGTCACTTTTTTTGTTCATTAGATTATATATTTTCACACAATGTTCTTTTTATTGAATCTCTTATCACCTTTTGGGTCATTTTATGTCTCATCTTGTTTTGTTCCTTATTTTCTTTATTTTTCCTGGTTATTTTCTTTGTTTTGCTCATTTTGTTCATTGTTTTACAGTTTTTTCTTGATTTTGTTCATTATATTCGACATGTAAGTGATTATTTTGTCATTTTTTCAGGTCATTCTGTTTCTTTATGTTACTCATTTTGCTCCTGAGTTTGTTCATTTTTGTTTATTTTCTTCATTTATGTTTATTTTGTAGCTTATTTTGTTCATTTGGTTCCTAATTTTCAACTTTTTTGTTCATTTTGTTGTTTTTTGTTTATTATACTATTCCTTTTTGGACAATGTTCTTTTTATTGATTCTTTTATCATCTTTTACATCACTTTGTTTCTCATCTTGTTCCTTTGTTCCTTATTTTCTTTATTTTTCCTGATTATTTTCTTTATTTTGCTCATTTTGTAGCTTATTTTGTCCATAATTTTATACTTTTTTATTGTTATATTTGATATTTAGTGATTATTTTGTCATTCTTTTTTAATATCTTGTTCATTTTATATTCTTTTTTAAATTTCTGTTCATGTTGTAGTGTATTTTGTCACTTTGTTGCTTATTTTCCTTATTTCGGTCCATTATTTACTGTATTTTGTTCATTTTGTTCCAGAGTTTTTTCATGTTGTGGCAAATTGTTTTCATTTTCCTCATTATATTCTACATTTTATGATTATTTTGACGTTTCTTTCTGATGAAAACAGTGAAACCTGTATTCTGAAAACAGTGTACACATGAGTTTGTTAATTTTTGTTTATTTTCTTCGTTTATGTTCATTTTGTAGCTTATTTCGTTCATTTGGTTCCTAATTTTCAATTTTTTTGTTCATTTTGTGTATTTTGTTCATCATTTTGTCACTTTTTTGTTCATTCGATTATATATTTTTGACACAATGTCCTTTTTATCTTTCTTTTATCATCTTTTAGGTAATTTTGCTTCTCATCTTGTTGCTTTTTTTCCTTAATTTCTTTATTTTTCTTGATTATTTTCTTTATTTTGCTCATTTTGTTCATAATTTTGTCAATTTTGTTCATTATGTTTGACATTTTAGTGATTATTTTGTCATGCTTTGTCAGTATGTTGTTCATTTTATACATTCTTTTTAAAATTTCTGGTGGTTTTTTGTTCATTTTGTTCCAGAGTTTTTTTTTTCATTTTGTGGCTAATTTTTTTTCATCATATTCTACATTTTATGATTACTTTGACATTTCTTTGTGATGAAAACAGTGAAACCTGTATTCTGAAAACACTGTACACACGAGTGTGTTCATTTTTGTTTATTTTCTTCATTCATGTTCATTTTTTAGCTTATTTTGTTCATAATTTTACACTTTTTTGTCAATTTTGTTCATTATAGTTGACATGTTAGTGATTATTTTGTCATTTTTTGTTAGTATGTTGTTCATTTTATACATTCTTTTTAAAATTTCAGTTTGGTGGTTCATTTTGTTCCAGATTTTTTTTTTCATTTTGTGGCAATTTTTTTTTCATTTTCTTCATTATATTCTACATTTTATGGTTATTTTGGCATTTCTATCTGATGAAAACAGTGAAACTTGTATTCTGAAAACACTGTACACATGACCAAATCTGGAATAACGTCAGCGTATCCACGTGTTTTTAATCAGAAAATGCGTATTATTATTCAGAATAATTTGGTACATGTTTTTGAAACCATGTGGTGTGTGTTTTTATACCTCTTTATCCTCCAGCGTACGAGCCGGATAGTCCTTGGCTTTTTTCAACCACAGAATTGCTTTTTCCTTGTCGTTCATGCCCAGGTACGTCTTCCCGAGCATCAGCAGGTTTTTACTGTAAAAGTTCGGATCAACTGAAGGAAAAACACACACGTTAGATCCAGTTTAACCCATTTTAAACCAGATTTATATATTACATCCTGTGTTTTACCTTCTTCAGCTTTCAGGAAGAATTCCAGCGCCTGAAAAAATAACATAACACATTTATCAATGAGGTAAAGCCGGATGGTGATGATGATGATGAAGAGCGCTGACCTCCTCGTACGTCGACACCGGAGGAGACGCGAAAATCACTGCGGCCACTTTACGTTGATACCAAGGAAGTTCAGCGAAGGCGAAACACCTAAAAAAATAAAGTTTAAGATAACTTCAAGTACTGATTATTGAGGGATTTTGCTTTTATTTTATTCATTGTTTTATCATATTTCAGGTCATTTTGTTGCTTATTTTCTTTATTTTGTTTTGTATTTTATTCATTTTGTTCAGCATTTTACACTTTTTTGTCCGTTTTTTATTTATTTGATTATTTTGTTGTTTTTTTGTTCATTTTGTTGCTTATTTTCTTCATTTTGTTTTGTATTTTCTTCATTTTGTTCAGCATTTTACATTTTTTTGTCCCTTTTTTATTATTCAGTTCATTATTTTGTCATTTTTTTGTTCATTTTGTTGATCATTTTCTATATTTTTGTTGATTACTTTCTTTTTTTTGCATCTTTTGTTCATGAGTGTTTATTTTTGTTCATTATTTTCTTAATTTTTGTCAATTTTGTTCATTATTTTCATTATTTGTTAATTTTGTTGCGTATTTTGTCATATTGTTAGGTCATTTTGTGGCTTTGTTGCTTATTTTCTGCATTGTTATTGATTATTTCCTTTATTTTGCACATTTTATTGTGTATTTTGGTCAGAATTTTCAACTTTTCTGTCCATTTTTGTCCCTTTGATTGATTATTATTCATTGATTTTATGTTCATTTTATTGATTATTTTATCATCTTCTTACTCATTGTATTGCTTATTTACATTTTTTCTTGGTTATTTTCTTTATTTTGCTCAATTTGTTCTTGAGTTTGTTCATTTTTGTCCATTTTGTTAATTATTTTCTTCATTTTGTAATTTTTTTTTGGCATTTCCTTCTGATAAAAATTTTGACCTAAGTTCTGATGAACAAAAGTTTCTGACGCTACTGAAGAAGCTAAGAGTCAAATATAAAATTACTGGTTGCTGTAAATTTCTCAAAAATGCTTCATTTCCTTCATTTCTGGTGAATTTTTGGCTCCAGTTTGGGCCTTTTGCACTCACTATACCCTCTAGTGGTCACATCAATCCCCATCAGTGTAAATAAATGAATTTCTTATCTCTACAATCCAATTTTTTTTTTTAGAAATACCGAAGCTTCTTCCATGTTTAAATACAATTAAATTAGTAAAATGAAATAAATGAAATGAAATACAATTATTAAATATGTGTAAACTCACCAGTATCCCAGGATGTGGATTGAAGTGGCGTCTTTGGGATTGAGTTCGACAGCTTTCTATTAAAAAAAACAACATATGTCATTTAATCACTGCACATTAAATATGATAACGTTAAAAATACAGCATCGACGTGTTTTTCACAAACCTCTAGATGGTCCCTGATGATGTACGAGTTTCCAATTTTCACCTTCACTCCTTCGTAATTGCCGACATCGCTGAGACACACGGCGTACCACTGAATTAAATTTAAGAAAAAAAAGAAAAAAAGACGTTTTAGATACTGAAATAAACTGTGGGATCATATTTACATCATGTTTGGTTGATTTATCACTTTCTAAAGCTGCTTCATGTTGGACATTCTTTAGATTCATGAAGAGAAAACATGAGTCAGAGTAGATTAAAAACAGTTTTACATCCACATTTTAACCAAATCCTTAGAAAATCTTTATTTTTGTCTATTTTGTTGATTTTGAGGAATATTTTGTTGACCTTATTTGGTTGGTTTGGTTTTTTGTTGATTATTTTCTTATTTTCAATTAATGTTTTGTTGATAATCTTGTACTTTTTTGTCCATATCATCAGTTATTTTGCCATTTTTATTCAATTTGTTCATTTTCTTTATTTTTGTTCATTATTTTATTCATTTCTGTTCAGTTTGTTCATTACTTTTTCATAATTTTCTACTTCTGTATGTTTTGTCCATTTTGTATTTTCTTTTGTTCATTTTGTTGATTATTTCGTTTATTTTGTTTAGTTCTTCATTTTTGTTCATTGTTGATTATCATCGTTTCAGCTCATTTTATTACTTTATTTTTTTTATTTTGGTTCATTCATTTCTATATTTTTGTTCATGTTATTGATTATTTTCTTTATTTTGCTCATTTTGTCCCCGAATGGGTTCATTTTTTTTGTCCATTCTGTTGATTATTTCCTTCAATTCGCAATTTATTGCTAATTTTCTTGAAATTTTTTTGTTGATTTTATAGATTCTTGGCTTATTCTGCCTTTGTTTTCTTTCACAATTACATCAAAGTGAACAAAGACAAATAAGTTCAGCCCTCAGTTGTTTTCTCCTAATAATAAAGTTTCTTATTCTTTTAATTTTCAGCCTCATGAACAGAAAACATCAATCTGACAAAATGTCCTTGTGTTTTTGATTACTGATGTTTTGTGAAATAATAATGGTAATACTACTAATAATAATTATAATTATTGTTTTTCTGATCAATATCTTTATTGAGTTTTTCATATAACACAAAAAAGAAAAAGAATAAATACAAATATAAAGCAAGAGGCTGGAGAGATATGAATGGAAGGTTATGCCGTGTGTAGCAAAAATAAAATCCAGCTTCTGTTCCTTCACATATAGAACATGTCATTATAAACTGCCAAATATACACTGACACAAACCAGCATAGACAAGCACATAAACCAACAGTGCTGATAATTATTATTCTTGATCTTATCTTACTTTGTGAGCTGCGAAACACTGCTCATCTTTTTCCAACGCCCTCTTTGCGTATTCGAAGGCCTCGTAGGTCAGCTGTTTCTTCCGTGTGGCGTCCATGTCGGGCAGGAGGGACAGGTCACGTGACGCCCGGGCCAACCTCCAAAGGAACTCTGCATCATCACTGGACAGAGGATGATGAATCACAGGTTATATGTATGTACAGCACAAAACCCAGACTGAAACGTGGTATTGATAATTACAATGCAACAGGCTGCATTTGACAACTACAATGTTCCTAAAGCAAAAAAAAATTTAACAGTCTTATTAATTTGATATGTTTTACAGCCGTATTGAGGTGATGGAGATAGTTAAACCACAAAATGACACATGTATAGATTAAAGAGTCACAAAAACTCTCATCAGGTCTAATTGTTAAAATCTTCTGTAGATTCTGACTTTGATACAATTTTTTTTCCTTGATGGTGGACTCACCTGTCCTTGTGTTCCAGCAGAAGTTGGTAGAGTTTCTCTGTTTCTGCACAGCTGTAAAGGTAGTCAGCCTGTTCCAACAACTCATCTGCATGGACACACAACAACACATTGTGTGGATTCAGGTCATAACGTCCACAAAAAGCAGTGACAGAAGAAGTACTCAGATGTAAGAATACCATATCATAATAATAACAGGACAAAAGTCTGAGTTTATTTTGAACAGCAGTAAATAATTCATTTTGTTGGTTATTGTGTTCATTTGTTGCTTATTTACTTATAATATTAAATTTTTGTTCATTTGTAGCTTATTTTGTTCATCTTTTTCATACTTTTTTGGTCGAATTCTGTTAATTATTTTGACGTCTTGTTAATTTTGCTGATTATTTTCTTCATTTTGTTCATCACTTCATTTTTGTTCATTTCATTGACTATTTTGTCATCTTTTTAGCTCATGTTGTTGCTTATTCCCTTTATTCATGTCCATTTTGATGATTTTTTTTCTTCAATTTGTACCTAATTTTGATCATAATTTTCTACTGTGTCCATTTTCGACTATTTTGTTCAACATTTTGTCCTTTTTTTGTTCATTATGTTGATTACTTTGTTGATTATTTTCTTGATTTTTGTTCATTTTGTTGATTATTTTATCATGTTCTGTTCAAAAATAACAGTGGAGAATTGTTATTACCTTATTAGTACTGTCACAAAATATTACTTTATATATTAATTGTTATTTGTTGTATGATTTACAATGTGAGAAAATGTGGCCAGACGTTCAGTTTATTGTCAAAGAAGAGTAAAGAATGCAGAAAATATTTTTTAAAAGTTAGATGAAGGAATCAGAAGATTTTGAAAGCACCAAATGAACTGATCTTTAAATTAGAATTAGGAGGTTCCACTGTTATCTTCCGTGGAAATTTGAGATTTGGCTCCAAAGTTTAGTGTATATTTCCGTCTTTATTCTCTAAGATCAGATCATCAGAGCAGTTTGTCTCGAATATGTCACATGTACTAAATAAAATATAAAATAGACATTACAAATCGGGTATTTTGAGGTGGGATTACCCTTTGGGACTCCACAACTTTTTCTCAAGCCTAATTTATAATAATAATAATAATAATAATAATAATAATAATA
This sequence comes from Sphaeramia orbicularis, assembly GCF_902148855.1. Taxonomy (NCBI): domain Eukaryota; kingdom Metazoa; phylum Chordata; class Actinopteri; order Kurtiformes; family Apogonidae; genus Sphaeramia; species Sphaeramia orbicularis. Next base: position 36,113,909 of record NC_043976.1, on the reverse strand, counting down.
ATAATAAATCGGTTTTATATAGCGCTTTTCTAAGTACTCAAAGTTTGTAGTGACCTAGGCTGCAATTATGTGTTATTTCTAATGAATAGGACCCAATCAAAAGAACTGATTTAAAGTAAAGTACATTCTCAAAGTTATACATGTTTTTTTCAATGATCTTTGCACCTCTTTCCAAAGCATGGACCACAGCTGAACTTTGCACTCTGAGATAAGCCTCATATCCCAAAAAGGAGAGGGCAGAAGGTCCAAGAAAGAATGCAGCTCTTCCAGTCTGCAAAAGAAAAGAGAAGTGGCACAGATACTCTGAAATAAGACATATATACATGCATATGGAATATTTACAATGTTGATTAGTCTCATTTAACTGGAGGTAACCTGAGTAGAAGTCTGGAGGTGCTGTGGTCACTAAATACCCTGCACCAGTACATATTAATCCAACTGATCTGACTGTTTTGGTTGCAATTTACCTAGACATGCAGTTTAATCAATGTGAATGCAAAGCTGGACAGCAAAAAACAACCTGCTGCCCTTTCACCTACATACCCACACATATATTCTTCTAAGTATTACACAGTTTACATTCCCTTTTTATGCATCTGTTATTAAATATCACTTCCAAACACTACTCCACAACTGTGATCAACATGGATAAAAAGCAAAATAATACTTTTAATGCAGTTTTCCTCAGAGGTGTCCAGTAGTACCGGTGTCCCCCTTTGGTCCGGATCCCTCTAGAAGTCGACAGTAAAGTCCTGCTTATAACCCGGGTTAATACTATAGCAGCCATGGTGTCAAAAGTCCATAGAATGTTGAATGATAGGTTTAATCCACTGCGGAATCAAAGTTAGGAGCCGGTCCAGCAAAACAAACAGTACACGTTCAAGACCAGAAATGATAACTGTTGCAGAATATCATCAACGGGTTTTTTTAAGCTAAAACATTAGCAACCAAGTCTATTTTTTGATCGTAAATAGATTCATAAGTTACTATCCATCACAAAAATGTTATGCTAACATTTGCAAGCTAGCATAACAGCCTTTTAACTTGCTAAAAATAATGAATTACATAGATATAACAAGCTAAACAAAAATACGCGTAAAATTTCCAGCTTTTTTTACTGAATTATTTACTTTTACACTTTTACACTAAATACGAAATTTATTTTATCACAAAGAATTACTTAAAATCACTAAAACCTAATATATCGATGGTTTATAGTAAGGTATTTAAACTGTTCTTGAACGCACCTCAGTGATGTTTGTTCCCTTCATATGGACTCGACTAGAAACAAACAGTGAAATAAAAGTTCCGTCATTTTACTCTGTTATTTTACCGCATAGTAGGACTTATTATCGGTTTTTCTTGAATTAATATACACAAAAAATATAATGGAGTCGTTATAAAAAGATTATTATAGTTTTAATAAAGGTAAAAGTAGAAATATTGATTAAAAGACGGCTAACGGAACAGGTAAGGTGTTGCCTCGTTCACGCTCCGCCCACTGGTCGTACAGCTGTTGTTGTCAGATAACTGTTATCTATACATTCACAACCACACACGAGGAAAATGGTATATTTCAGCAATTGAACAGGTAATAACAAGTGAGCTGAAGGTTTTATTCAGTTATACAGTGTTTTCGGAGTGTTTGTTGTCAGGGTTTGTTTTAGTTCTGTAGACGTCGCCACACCCACCTGCTGCCAACATGAGACTGAGCTAATACTGGCTATTTAATACTAGTTTAACAAGAATATTTACAGTATATTTTTATTTTTTACATCTCTTAGATCAGTTTCTGAGTTTTAAAACTATTGTCTCTTGTACTAATCTTCTAATTTACTTGTTCTGTCTGTTTCAGGGGTCTGATCCTATGATATAATCCTGGGATACAAGTACATTCACTTTAATTTCAGGTACTTTACTTTAGTATTCTTTGTACTTATATTGAATTGAATTTTGCAGATAAATATGGCACTTTTTACTCCACTATATTCAGTGCTTCCTCTAGTTTTCATCCCCTTCTTCTCCAGTGAACACCAGTATTTTTCCACATCAATTTTAGGGACAATCTGAAAAACTCTCCTCTTCTCGTTTAACCTTTAAATATCTAGATTTCCAGTGTTTGTTTTCTCATCATCTAACATTTGGTTGATTTATCACCATTGATTGCACTGGGTTACAAAAAAATGTTTTTAGCAAGTTGTCTAGGTTTTTTCAACTGAATTAGGAGCATTTTGCACCGCTAAATCCAAAAATGACATCTGCTTTTCTCAATCAGGTCAGGTTTTTTTGCTAATTTGATTTTGAAAAATTTGATCTTCTCACAAAATTGATTACATTTTTGTGACTTTATCAGTTGATTTTTTTATTTAGTTCTCACACAAAATAGGTTTTAAGAGAAAAAAATCATTTTCTAATAGGATTCCTGTTAGGTACAATGGTGTATTCACCGCAGATGTAGCAGAATACGTCAGGCTTATTTGTGCTAGATCTTCTAGTCGAAGCCATTTCATTCACCTGTAATATTAAAAAAAAAACATTAATCATAAATTGTCAAAAGTAAAATCTTCAGAACTCGTTTATTGCAAGAAATATGAAAGAATTTTTTATCATATGATATGAAAATGCCCATAAATGTAAGCAAAAAATGTTAAAAAGCCAATATGTAGCATAGTTCAGAAAGCTGACCTGATTGAGCAAAATTAATGTGATTTTTGGATTCAGCACACCAAAATGATCGTAAATCAGCTCAAAAAACTTAAACAATAATTGTTGTTGACCAGTGTAATAATATTATCCTTTGCAGTTCGCATTTTTCAGTGTATTTTCCCATATTTCATTTACTAATCGTATAGATGGTCATTATTTATTATTAGGTTTTATTGTTATTATCAGATTTTATTGTTATTATTTTTAATGTAGGATTCATTTTATAGGATTTTTACCATGTACATTGCTGGACCTGAGTACTGATTTCATTTCATGTACACACTACATGTAATGACAATAAAATGAACCTTGAACCTTGAAAAGCTCAGAGGAAATTCAAAGGTTATAATATAAAAATAGAGAAAACTGAAAAACTGAAGAAAAAATATAAAACAGGGTTCCTGCAGCATCTTAAAAAGTCTTAAAAGTCTTGAATATACAAATCTGCATTTAAAACCTTTAAAAAGTATTAAAAAGGTATTAAATTTGATATGGTTGGTCTTAATTTACATTGCCATAAACTTCTTGGCTGTATTGTGTGTATCTGGGAAAGCTGTAAAGAAAGTCATGTTAGATTATTCAGTTCCACCCATTCCAACCTGACAATTTATATTGAAATTAGGAACCAGTATTTGCTAACTTTGCAGCCCCTGGTGAGAAATGACTCAGCGTTGGAGTAAATCAATACATTTTCCTACATTCTGTGAGTCACAAATTTTTGCCAGTATGCCAGCATTAAATTCTGTTCTAATTAGTCTTAAAAAGGTCTTAAAAAGTCTTAAATTTAGCTTGTAGAAACCTGTAGGAACCCTGTAAAAACAAGCATCTTTAATCACTGTCATGTGTCAAACTACATGGGTTTTGTTGATGACTCAATGTTGCAGAAGAGGACGGCGTTTTCACATTCATCAGCCTCTGAACGTCCAAATGAGTCATATCTGATGACCATAAAAAGATGACAAACTATATTTTACCTCAGTTATTTATACAAATTGCTAGGGTTAGTGGTTCAACATTTATTAAACATTTTAGATCAGTAGATGCTTTTGATTGTTGAGTGGCTGTTTATGGCATGAAAGGTTAGTCATTTGAAGGGTTAGCTGATGTACTGCTGCTGATTTATAATATTTAACTAAATATGAAGTAGTTAAAATAAGCTCTATTTTAAACATGCACATCCGTAAAATGCAACATACACTTTAAAATCAGTCCTAAAACAACATACACACACATATACAGTTAATGTGTTTTTGCTTTTATTGTTTTACGGCTGTTCTCTAGTTAATATCTAACTTTATTATTGCTTTGCTTTGTATCATTTGTCATCTCAAACTGACCTTTTTTTTTTTTTTTTTTTTAATCTAAGACTGATTTGGTTATCATTTGGCCTCATGGTCAAAACAAAACTTCCTTGTTTTGTCTTTTCTGTTAACCCATAAAGACCCAAACAGCTACTGGCATCTAAAAGCATCTACTGATCTAAACTGTTTAACATCTGTTGATCCACTAATCTTATCAATACTTTAAATAACTGGTGTAAAATACAGTTATTCATTTTTTCATGGTCATCAGATATGACCCATTTGGACATTCAGAGGCTCCATAGTTACCATGGAAACACCGTCATCTTCTACAACATTGATTCCCTGGTAAAACCCATGGAGGTGAATCAATGACAGTGGATGGAGACACTTGGTTTATGTTTAGTTAATGATATCTTTGCTGAAAAAGTCACCTTTTCTTCAGTTTTTTCTGTTTCGGATATAATAAACCTCAACTTTAATCTGAGCTTTTATGAATATCTACATGATTAGCAAATTACATATATGAAAATACCTGAATTTCAATGAAAAAAACACAAAATACAAATATACAAAATATTACAATAAATGGTGATAAATCACTTGAGGACGGTTAAATATAGAGAAAAAATAATTTTGGAACTGCCACAAATGTCACACTGGGTCCTTATTGGTTAAAGTTGAGGTTTATTATGTTAGAAACAGACAAAACTGAAGACAAAGTGACTTTTTAGCTGAATATAAACCAAGTATCTCCATCCACTGTCATTGATCCGACTCCATGGATTTTACTGGTGAATCAATGTTGTAGAAGATGACGGTGTTTCCACGGTAGCTACGGAGCCTCTGAACATCCAAATGGGTCATATCTGATGACCATGAAAAGATGACAAACTGTATTTTACACCAGTTATTTACATGTATTGATAGGATTAGTGGATCAGAAGTTATTAAATATTTTAGGTTAAATATAGAGAAAAAAAATCATTTCGGAACCGACACAAATGTCACACTGGGTCTTTATGGGTTAAAATACTTTATAAAAATCTGGTTTTAAAACTGCTATACAACTACACTTCTTCTTCTTGTTTATCTTATTATTATTATTCCAGCAAAAATCTGACAATGAACCATTATTCTATAGATTTTAACATAAATATCTGTACTTTCTACACCTAACATTTTCAAAATAGGCTTTACCTGTGGTGCATCTCGTGGAAGAGCAGCCATGGCTTTAAGTGGGGCCCCAGCGATAGGGGCCACCCATTTGGCTACTAAGGTGGAGCTGACCATATCCTGTGAGAACCTGATGGACATGGACGTCTTCTCCAAATCGGACCCTCTGTGTGCGTTGTACCTCAACTCTTCAGGGTCGATGTGGTACGAGGTGTGTGTGAAGTTTCACTGCAGATTCACTCATTTTAACCTTTAACACATCATTTCACATGTTTTATTGATTTTTTTTTTTTTGTGTGTGTATGTGTACATCAGTTTGGCCGCACAGAGATGATACTGAACTGCCTGAATCCAAAGTTTGCCAAAAAGTTCGTCCTCGACTACTATTTCGAGATGGTGCAGAGGCTGAAGTTCTGCGTGTACGATATTGACAACAACACCTACGACCTGGGTGATGATGATTTCCTCGGGGAGCTCGAATGCACCCTAGGCCAGGTAAACTTCACTTTAAGCTTTGTTTCTCCACTATGTCAGAGGGGTCAAACATAAGGCCCACGGGTTTGTGAAATGCACAAATTACACTGAAGATATTAACAATTAATGGTGTCAAAATCATTTTAGTTCAGATCTATAGTGGGTTGGATTGGTAAAATCTATATCATAACACTGGAAGGGCTCAGAGCGTCTGTGTGTGTGTATCAGCACAATTCTGACAAAATTTAGACATTTTTACCTGGCTAATTTGGTACCTACAGCTGACGAATAGTCCCATCTCCACATTAAATATCTCTGCAAGTTGATAGGACAAACATTTTTGGAGATATCAGTCATTTTGGAATACAATTACCTTAAAATCACGGAAGCATGGAAGCAGTACCACGCTGCATGACGGGACGTTAAGTTAAGAACAGGAACGCCGCATTTACTTGCTACATTCCCAACATATCGGTATCAGGTTATCCTGCCCCCTCAAAAGAAAGTCTGTGAAGTTTCAGGAAGTAGGGAAAAGGTAAATGAGCTTCACGACAGCGGGAGACGTAGAGGAATTAGTAACGCCTGTGAAGTTTCATTTTCATGTCATAAAGGGAAACGGGAGACGTAGTACGGAATGGTCTGTGCGTACCTATTGAGGTATGCACGGCATGGACCCCCCCCAGGTGGTTTACGAATCATTCACACACACCCGTCTTACCAATTATTCACCCCCCCCACCTTGTTCGTGTGCTCCATAGCTCACAGTTTCATTCTGCAGGAGCACCTGCATATTAATATATGAACTGCCGGTCACATTTTAAAGAATTACTCACCAAACAATTTTTATGTAAGTACTTATAAAATATAGACTAATGACTTTCCCCAATAGTCTGCTCTCCCTACCACATCTACAACCCATGGTTCCCCACAGGTCACATACTGATACTATATTAACAACTTATAAATAATGACAACTTCAAATTTTTCTCTTTTAGTGTAAAAAAGTAAAATTACATGAAAATGTTCACGTCTATCCTTTCACAAAAATGGAAATAGCCTGAACATATATGAACAACCTGAAATGTCTTAAGAGAAGTGAGTGTAATTTTAACAACATTCTGCCTGTTACTAAATGTTTTGTGTATTTGTAGATCCACTGTGATCTGTAAATTGTAATGCACATGTGTTAATAAGAAGATAAGGCATAGTATTTTTAAAAATTACACTTATTTTTCTTAAAAAATGTCAGGTTGTCCATGGTTGTTCATGCTATTCACATTTTTTTTTTAAAAGAAAGTTTGTAGATATAAACATTTTCATAATGTAATTTTACTTTATGTTTTACTCTAAAACACAGAAAAGTTTGGAGTTGTCATTATTTACATGTTATTATGTTATATATTTTACTGGTTCAGCCCACTTCAGATCATATAGGGGTATACAGGGGTTGGACAAAATAATGGAAACACCTTCACCTCAAGATGATAATGCCCCAATCCATACAGCTAGAATTGTTAAAGAATGGCATGAGGAACATTCTAATGAAGTTGAACATCTCGTATGGCCGGCACAATCCCCAGACCTCAACATTATTGAGCATTTATGGTCAGTTTTAGAGATTCAAGTAAGACGTCGATTTCCACCGCCATCGTCTCTAAAAGAGTTGGAGGGTATTCTAACTGAAGAATGGCTTAAAATTCCTTTGGAAACAATTCACAAGATGTATGAATCAATACCTCGGAGAATTGAGGCTGTAATTGCCGCAAAAGGCGGACCTACACCATATTAAATTATATTTTGTTGATTTTTTAAGGTGTTTCCATTATTTTGTCCAACCCCTGTATGTGGCCCCTGAACTAAAATGAGTTTGACACCTCCACACTATGTTGTCATGTTTGTGTGACTCAGCTAATGCTTTGTTTGTGTTCAGATCGTTTCCAACAAACAGATGACTCGATCTTTGCTGCTGAAGAACGGGAGGCCTGCAGGTCGCGGCACCATCACAGTGAGTGGAATTCATGTTTCAAGTTATAAACAGATGATAAGATTTGACTGACTGTAATCTGGTTAATATTACACTAATGCATGGTTGAAATATCTGGCTATTGTATAGAATTTTATAGTTGTTTGTACTTTTATTGGTTTTTTTTGTATGGAACATCTCCTGTGGGACAATGGATGGAAGCTGGCCATTGGCTAAAATCTGGAGCGTTTACATTCATGTAAAAACATGTATGTTCATTAATGCTCACTGTCCCGTTCAAATGAATAAATTGACAAGTAACAACAGGCCAGTCAGAATAAAAATACCTCATGTAAGGTTTAAGGTTTAAGTTGATTCAGTCATCTTCCATCATACAGAACATACAATCAATTAGGTTGATTTATAGTCAACCGACTGTGAATTCTGTTGAGACTGAACAGGCTTAGGCAGAAGCTAAATGCTTATATACGCCTCGCCTACAGTCAAATCAAAATCCGTTTTAGGCACCAATCAATACATCAAAAATCATTCTTGTATCCCTCGAAAATATTTTTACAAGCCAGTGTTTGGAAAACCATTCATGAATTACACATCCTTAAATGTATATTTATGTCATTCCATAATTTAACTGCAATAACAGAAATACATCTTTTTTTATACATTTAACAGCTTTTTGTACCGTAAATATACAGGGTGGGGAAGCAAAATTTACAATGAACATTTAGTTGTTTTTTCTCCGCAGGCACTACGTCAATTGTTTTGAAACCAAACATATATTGATGTCATAATCATACCTAACACTATTATCCATACCTTTTCAGAAACTTTTGCCCATATGAGTAATCAGGAAAGCAAACGTCAAAGAGTGTGTGATTTGCTGAATGCACTCGTCACACCAAAGGAGATTTCAAAAATAGTTGGAGTGTCCATAAAGACTGTTTATAATGGAAAGAAGAGAATGACTATGAGCAAAACTATTACGAGAATGTCTGGAAGATACTATTAAAGAAAAATGGGAGAAGTTGTCACCCGAATATTTGAGGAACACTTACGCAAGTTTCAGGAAGCGTGTGAAGGCAGTTATTGAGAAAGAAGGAGGACACATAGAATAAAAACATTTTCTATTATGTCAATTTTCTTGTGGCAAATAAATTCTCATGACTTTCAATAAACTAATTGGTCATACACTGTCTTTCAATCCCTGCCTCAAAATATTGTAAATTTTGCTCCCCCACCCTGTACAAACACCTCTGAAATCATACCTGCTTTGCCGTATCAAACAGAACTTTTTAACACAGTCTGGGAGCGACCTTTGTTTGGCTCGGAGCATTATTGGCACAGTTTTGTAATGAAATAAGCCATTAAATTTCATAACATGGGAATTTAGATATAAGCACATCAACCAGAGGAGACTCAAATGAAAGGTAGTATGAGGTCACATGAAGAAACATGAAAAACAAAGCTGCTGAATGGCTAATGACCCAAAAGTATCACCAGAATCTTTAAAATAAAGACATCTGATCTTTTGTCAAAGTTGTCAGTGTATTGTGTTGCAAAGATATGAACTAAAATTATGTTCCTGTGAATGTATGTGACCACTAGAGGGAGTAGTGAGTCAATCTGCCAGGCTCTGAAAGTGGTGAAAACTAAATCCAAGGCTGAGTTAAGGATGAGAACTGATAAGAAGCAACTTCTGGAGTTAAAGAAATTGACAAAGTAATAAAATCTAGAAGCACTGTTGTCGTTTTCACCACTTCACACAACTATAAATGAAAAGAACGGAGTTTGATACTGAGATGTCAGCGTTTCTTCTACATGGCTGAGTTTGATTATGAGGCTTATGAAGGTATAAAGTTATTATGGGATGTTATTATTTTTGCTAAGTTGCCATTTGCTGCTTCATGGTTCAGACTAAACTATGACAGTTCTTTAGTGCAGCTATTAACAACACAAACCCTACATTAAACAGAGGTGATCTGTGGTTTTACTCTGGCATATTTTCTGTCTAAAAACAGAGCTAAGCTAACCGAGCTATAATGTAAACTATCAGCTGATGGAGCACATGAAGATTATAAGACACAGTGTCTATTTTGAGTGACTGTCAAAATAAGAATATATGAGTTTTAGTTTGAAGAAGAAAATGGTGATGATATAATAATACAGATATGTGTAAACAATGAGCTTTATACTTCATTCAGTAGGTGATACCGTCTGTGGATATATAATGTTGATTTGTTGGTGATTTTGAACCATAATTTCAATCAAACCTTGCATTATAATTTGTTCACGCCAAAAAAAGAAGCACATCTTTTTTTTTTTTTTTTTTTTTTTTTATCCCAGAGCACATTTTGAGTTTGTCTTGGTCATCTTAATAATAAAAAGCCAGAATTCAAGTTCTGCTCCTCTTCTTCATATTAAATCAGCGTCCATGTGAACAGAACTATTAATTGAGTATTGTCCATGTAACTGCAGCCGTTGTTTTATTTGGTGGAACATTTTAAGGCGTTATATTTTAATCAGTGTAAAAAGACCAAAATTGGAAATCAAGATTAGGTTTTTCATTTCAGTTCTATTTATTGTGAAAAGCTCTTTTTTTTTAAACAAATTGTGCACATTAACTCCCTTATTATTTGTTGGTATCGCACTTATGCAACACACAGGTTAAGTAAAGAAAATTACTTTTTTTGGCGCCACGTCTCAAAGCTCTAACAGTTCAGCAACTCTTTTATTTTTTACTTTATCTCTGATTTTATTTACAGATCTGTGCTGAGGAAATAACAGACAACAGAGCGGCACAGTTTGAGGTATCAGCCCGCAAACTGGACAAAAAGGTAGCAACTCTTTGGTTTCACATTTTTGGTTTTTGTCATTCGAACTCTGTTAAGTAGTTGAAATGATTCCGTACATGTTGTCGTTTCAGTATTTGTGGTGGTCCGACCCTTTCCTGGAATTCTACAAACAGACAGAAAGGACGTGGCAGCTCGCCCACAGGACAGAGGTACATATTCATTACACACATACTTAACCCACTTCACTTTTATCTTTACATTAAACTGTTGTCGTGAGCTCCTTGTTACCTGTTTTACATCTTCAGGTGGTGCACAACAATCTGAATCCAGTGTGGCGGCCATTTCGCGTATCGTTGCGAGCTCTTTGTGGAGGAGATGTGGAGAAACCTATAAAAGTAACAAGAAAAATCTCAGTTTTTATATATTTTCAGGCTAATGTGCTAGTTACACTGCTGCTTACTGACCACGCTGTGTAAAAATACTAGTCCTCACACTAGTTTGACTGACCACGATATTCAAGCATACTAATCCCTGTTTTCTTCTTGTAATTTCATTTTCTTGCTCCCAAACTAAAAGCTTGTGGCCCGCCTTGATGAGCAATGTGTGAATGTGTGCACGTGTCATGATGGCATCGCACAAAGGTCTGCAATTTTTTCTGTTCTTTTTAATTTAATTGATTAACTCACATTTATTTCCATTAGAGTATCTTTTTAGATGACGCTGCATTTAGTATTTACAATACATTCCATTCTCTAGGGATGATTTTTCTGCTTTGTTTGGGTAAAATTTTTAGGATGACTCATGTCCACAACATCCTTGGTAAATAAAGGATTCTGTAGAGTCACAGGATGTTTATGCAGAGGGTAGTTTCACTGATTTCAAGTGCATTATGAGTCAAAAATTTAAAACAATGAAACTAAATCACAGGCTAGAACATCACACACATCCTTGAACTATAGCACAATCCAGCTCCCAATAAATACCAATAAAATAATTGTAAAAATCTGAAGATCATTCATATCTTACTTTTATTTTGAAGAGCTGCCTGCAGGTAACATGTTTTCCTTGATTTATTCACGATGACAAATGAAATCCTGTACTGTATAAACATCTGGAAATATTCCCTCAAGTCAAAAGCGTAAAAATTTAGAGGAAAATCAGTTCTCACCAACACTCAAAACCCTATAAATCCTCTCTCAGTTGATACATATTTTTTAATATTGTTGCTGTTATAGCTCAATATTTTCTTACAAATACATAAAAGCTCAATTCTTTGTTGCAGAACAGTAGGAATAGTACGCATTTATTGCAGTCGCTACACAGTGTAACATTATTTTAGTCATTTTAATGCCTCATCTAGTATTTTATCGAAGATCAGAAATACATGTTTTGTGGTCATATGACTGTTGAGTCAAGTACCAGCACTGGTTTCAAGTATTTTTCCCTTAAAGAAATGGTAAAATAAACACAAGTTTAAGGTGGTTTTTGCTGTTTTCTGCTGAAGAGTAAACATGGATTGAGGAAATGGGAGAACATTTTTTAGATAAATCTTATGAAGCAGAAATATAACTTATCCAATCCAACTTTATGTGTAAAGTACTTTAAAATAACTGCAGTGGACCAAAGCACTGTACAGAAGAATAAATAAAAATCAGAATAAAAGAATATAATACAAGAATAGATTAAAAAACATAAAAAGCTGTGAAATCATAAACCATAAAAATAAGAACAATAAACCAATACCAAATAAAACGATGTATTACTATTACTTGTGTAATAGATCCACTGATTGATAAAATGTGAAATAACGTCTTATACAACAGCTAGTATGGACTGAGCAGGGGATTGAATTATTCCTCTGTTTTAAGCGTAATAAAAACAAAATGTTCTGCTCATTCTACTCTGTTTATTACAGCCATGTGTAAAATACCTTACAGCTCCACCTGCTGGTAACACAACACAACCTAAATTATTTGCTCAAAACAAGTTTATAGAAATAAGCATAATTTGCCTTTTTATTTCTGCAGCTTTACAGATTTTCTCAACATTTTATGGAAGTACAGCTCCTGCCACATACTTTTTACCTCAGTTTTAATCCCAGTTATTTCTTCATATTTGTTTTTGTTTTTTTGTTTTTTTTGACAAAAGACTTATTGCAGCACTAATCTGTCTTGACTGTTGTCTAACATCCTTATCCATATAGTTGTTAGTGTTAAAAATTAACTAGTGGGACAGACTCCCTTCTATTATGTCATGCATCTTTCTCTAAAGTGACACTAAAGCATTTATAGATATGCATATAGGCTGTAAAATCCAGTCATTAGACCATTGTCATAGACGTTACTCTTTTGCGTTCCTTAACCTGCAAGTTGCACCTGACATACAGTACAGTACTGTGGACAAGTCTTAATGTTGTTTTTAAAATGTATTTCCCGGTCTCTATTAAAATACTACAATGAAATAGAAAGGAATAGCGTGAAAAACTCACCAAAAACCTACATGTCTTCTACAGTAAACAGTATTTTGTGCTCTCTCTATTCCCATGACAAAAAGTAGAACAAACAATAAGAAACACTGGACAAGTGTTGGTGGAAAACACTAGAAGATAAGTTCAGTAAATATATGTTCAATACAAAGGATGATCACACTAAGTACTAGTCAGTCTGCTGTTCTATATTTCACTTATATCTTTTTACAGAGGCTTAGAAATGTAATATATCATTATACTTTTGGTAAAAACAAACCTACATCTGGCGTAAAACATTAACACAGTACTGTATATGGGTGTCTTTTAATCATATTAGCCAATTATTTCAAGAATCACATATTCTTCAGGTGGTTTCTACACATTATACTGTGAAAAATATGCTGTATTTATGCTAATATTGCGTCCATCGCCAGGGAAAGTGTTGAGGAAGTGTGAGATTTTTCTGTCTATCTATAAGATGAACACATCTCGACAGAACTATAACTTCTTAAATAGAAATGCCAGATGTCAATGACTGTGGTTGTTACAGATCTTTTGGTTTGTCCTCAGGTCGAGTGTTACGACCATCACATCAATGGCTCCCACGCTCTTATCGGGAGCTTTAAAACCACACTCGCTGAGATGCAAACGGGAACGTCCACTTCACCGGTGAGACTTCTGTGTTTTAAAAATGTCGCCTACCTCTGATTTTAAAGGAGTGATAGTTAGCTTTTTTTAAATGGAATTATGCATTTTAAAACATTTCCCTGCGGTCTACATAAACTGTAAATGCTCTGCTTGGGTCTGAATTCTTCATTAATTTAACTCCACAGGTCCATTTTTAACTCTATTTCTGAGTAATGACACCAGAAAGCTCATTTTGAGCGTTGGCCCTTTAAATGCAAATGAGCCACTTCAGGCCCCGCCCCCTCCAGGTTGTTGGCTGTGCTGCTCTGTCCTGTTCAACCAACAACTGAACATTTTAAGTAATCGGCTTGAAGTTTGGTCATATTTTCAGTATGGACTACAACTGCTGCTGCTGATAAACAATTATGTCGTACTCGGAGGAATGTTCGTCGGAAGTCTGGACCTTATATGTGCAAATGTTGTGACATAACTAGTTATAAAACGTAACAAATTAAGAAGGAATTAAAACAGATTGTAGAAATGAACTCCATTTTTTCCAAAATGAATATAAAGATAACTTTGCTGCACCTGGAGGGTTCAAATTCAAACTTTATGAACTATTAGGGTCCAAATACATGATTAAATGAACCAAAGACTAATAAAAGTGGGTTTAGCAAAAGATGACCCCTTTAAGATGATTGTCTGGCTTTAAGAATATCCTCATGTTGTCACTTTCAGGCTGAATTTGAGTGTATCAACCCCAAAAAGCTGAAGAAAAAAGACTATAAGAACTCTGGTGTCATCTGCATCAGGCGCTGTGAGGTAAAAAAAAAAAAAAAAAAAAAAAGGCTTCACTTTCAGTATATTTTATGACTATGATTCATCTTTTTTTTTATATAATTTTATTTTTATCAGGGAGGTCATACATAGTCCAGCATTTTACAAGATCTCTGTGATACACACTAGAAAGAAAAAACACAAGACATGTTTCAACAGCGATGATCTTCCAACCCCTGCTCTCCCTTACATTTTCCACCATGTTTTAAACAGGTTTATATACTACTAAACAGTTGAACAATGGCTGTCATTTCCACTCATCCATCCTTAAAGATCCACATACAATACAATCCACATGATATTTCACTAAGTTATAGCAAATCTGGTCTCCTGGGTCTAATGTATCTAATCCATTTAGCCCACAGTCTCAAAAACTTTTCCATTTGCATTTTTAATGAGAATGTTAGTCTTTCCATAAAATAAACATCATATATAATTTTATACCAATCATCCAATGTTAGAGCATCTGGTTTTAACCATTTCCTGGTCAGGGCCCTCTTCCCTCCGACCAGTAATATTCTCATTAGGTATTTGTCTGCTTCAGTTTGAACATTCATTCCCACCCCCAAGTACATTGTCAAAAATTCAAATGATACGTTATTATGAAAAATAGTTTTTAAACTCTTATGAATTTCTCACCAAAAAAAATATTATTTTGGGGCAGCTCCAGAATACATGGTGATGATTGGCTATAGTTGAACCACATGACCTCCAACAATTCGCCCCCACACCTTGATGTTTTTTTGAACAGGGGTAATAAAAAATATGATTCATCTTTATTATTAGATCATTTATAGATGCTGTCATTACAACAGATTTACTGTACCTCATGTCTGTGATTTTTCTGGTGCTCTCACTGTACTCAGTTTATTTGTTTTTCCTTTCAGCTGGTGAAGGAGTTTACATTCCTGGATTTTATCATGGGGGGCTGTCAGATCAACTTCACTGTGAGTGAGGAAATACCAGGAAATAATTGTTAGACCACTGTGACAAAGCAGTGAAAAGTCAATATTTGTCATTTTGACTTTAAACATAAACCCCACCCATTTTGGATCAATTTATTGGATTTTAGTTAGTTATTTGATGAATTTTTGGGCCCATATGTCTCTTAATACAGTACTTCCTTTTCTTTATTAATCTTTGTTAAATACATGTGAAAAAGCTGCAAATGAATTGCCCATTTGGGATAAATAAAGGTGTCTGAACTCAACAGAACTAAACGTAACAAAATTATCAGCATTTTCTTGTGTTCAAAAAGACAAATGAAAAAACAGTTTCTGTGCAAAAGTCTTATTCCACCTTTATCTTTGTTGTGTTTTTCATAATTGAAATGAGCATACATATTTATTTCTCATTCTCTTTTCCTCAGATACAAGAAAATACAGGAAATATGTTCACAGCCTTAAAAGACACACAAAAAACTTAACTAAATGTGTTGTAAAGGTTAAAGTCACAATTTAGTATGACCTCTGACCTCATGGTAAGATGCAGCACAAACAATTAGAAACATCTGACATGTGTTGAATGAAGCCTGGTATAAAACATCAGAAAATTAATGCTGTAAATCTCATATTGTCAGAATAAACGGGTTAAAGACATGTTGAATGCAAAGAGAGGTCGCACTAAATACTACTTGGTTTATAAAAGCTGTTTTTTCCTTGCTTTTCCTGCTGTACACACTTCACAGATGTCCAGATTGCATCTTAATACAGAGACTGAGAAATGCATGTGTGGCTTTTAGAACTTTATTAAACCAACAAACCTAATACTGGTCTATGATTTTTGCAGAGGACTGTATTTACACTTTAATATAAAAAATGTATTTCCTAACCTGCTAGTAACCTAAATTTATGGTCATGTCATGCTGAAGAGCAGTTTAGTTAAGGTTAATTTTACAAAAAGAGATCATAAAATGTCAAATTGAAATTCTATAATATTGAATTCCTGTAGAAAATCACAGATGGTCTAATGATTATTTCCAAAACAGTATAAATAAATTAAATAAATACATAATATAATATATATGTACACTTTTAATTGCACAATTCTTCTATTTCAAATCAATCACATTCTGATTGTTGCAAAATGATCTGTGCTTTGTGTTGATCTCATTATTGAAAATTACTGACTTTAAGGTTTTTGGGGGTTTTTTTACCTCTGAAAATTAACTTTGACCCTGCATTGATTCTTATCCTCTTATATACTTGGACAAGATTGCCATAGACTTCACGGGCTCCAATGGGGACCCCAGGACTCGCGAGTCCCTCCACTACATAAACCCCGAGGGATATAACGAATACCTGAAAGCCATCTGGGCCGTGGGGAATGTCATCCAGGACTACGACAGGTAAACATCCATGTGTAAGATTAAGGAGGATCTATCAACAGAAATGGAATATAATCATTGTGTTTTTTCCTGATATGTTTCCACAGCTGCTCAGAATGGAATTATTGTTCTTGTTAAAATTTTACAGCAAGTGGCATTCAATATTAGGTTCCTTATTATCAACTGTTATGTTTGAGTGTGTTCAAGAGTTAATATCACCTTAATAAAAAACAAAGAACAGATGAATCTACTCAGGGTTTTAACATTTTAGCAACTGCTGAAGACCAGGGTGATGTGATGTGTAAATTATCAATACTACAAAAATACTCTGAAAAAAACAAAAAAAGAAGAAAAAAACATTAATTTTGAAAATATTTCCATTTACAAAGTATCCAAATAAAAGGATATGAATAACCTGAAAAAAAACCTGACATTTCTTAAGAAAAATAAGTACAATTTTGACAATATTATGCCTCAAAGTTTCATTTATACACATGCTTTACAGATCAGATCTACAAAGGCACAAAACCTTTAGTAACAGGCAATATATTAGGCTATATATAGGCATTTCTGGTTGTGCATATTTGTTCAGGGTGGGTTCACATTTATTTTCATAACTTAGTGTTATTTTTTTCACTAAAACAAAGAAAAACATTTTGAGTTGTCATTATTTATAGGTTATTATGCTATTATTTTACTTGAGATCACATTGGCCCCTGAACTAAAACAAGTTTGACATCTTTGACCGTCAATATCTCAGTGTAATTGTTGCATTTCACAAATTCATCCCACAGGCCAGATTAGAACCTTTGGTGGTCCGGTTTTGGCCACCCCTGTGCTGGATATACAGTATATATAGCAAATAAATATATTAAAACACTCTATTAAAACACAGTTAGAACAGTAATTTGTACAATATGTGCTAGACAAATATTATCAATATAAGTAAAAGAAGAAGTTGAAGTTTATTTTTCAAAGGGACGGTGCATATTAATAAACACAATATGTGCCAATATGCAAGATTATAACCGAGGCTAATTTCCATCTTTAGTCCCAACATACAACATAGTTCACATTAAAACAGTACAATCCAGTGCACTCATTTAACTGACAAGTAAAACACACTATACATTTATACAAATAAAACCCATTATACATTTATGCTGCTTTGTACACAGCATACATACAGTACATACACACACAAATTGTTTCTATTGTTCTATTGTTGTGAATAAAAATAAATTGGAAATACATTGTTGTGCAGATTATGATTCAATCCGGCAATGTGCAACTTCACCACTAGATGGCAATAAATAACACTGAACCTTTTCTACACTCCATCAGAGGACTGTACTCATCATGCTATTAGTCACATAATATGTTCGTCAGTGTAAAGGATAGTGTTGCAATGAGTGAAATCGCATTTTGCTGTAAGACTGTAAAATACATTATTTGGACTACACACCCAAACATCATCATCCAAACTTTGTCTCTGTGGACTCAACCTGACCAGACTTCTGGTTCTCTTTCACCTCTTTTAACAGAGATGCAGCCAACTGAGCCATTTCATACAAAGAATTATTTTGTAAACTGACAAAGATCATATGGTCCTGTGGACAAGTAGCAGGACTTTGCCTCTTTATCAAAACACTTTCAGTCAGTCTGTCTTTTCTTGCAGTTTTCACACCTTATAGGTCTTATATTTAATGTTAAATCATTCTGACGCAAGTGATGTGATTATGATTATTTTCTCTTTGTAGTAACAAGATGTTTCCTGTATTCGGTTTTGGAGCCCAGGTTCCTCCCTCCTGGCAGGTATGGTATGAAACATGATTGAAAACCTGTTAATCAAGGACTTCTCCACTCACTCTCTAAATGCTTATGTTCTACATATTGAATTTAAGCAGTTTTAGTGAATCTGTTTGCACAAGATCCAACAGTAAGTCTACTTTTTATGAAGGCTTAAATTGTTAGAAATTTGCATTAGTTTTTGTTTTAGTTTAGTTTTTTAGGTGGCTTTCGATTTCAGTTTTACTAACGCCGTAGTAGGTTGTTTTATTTTGATTTTGATAAATTAACAGTTTAGAATTAATAGTTTAGTTGTTATTGAAGTTTAGAGTTTGCTGACAGAGATCACATTATGCTATTATGTTACTTCAACTATTTATTATAGAATTGTTCAATCCATACAGCGGTAAAGGGAGGAAAATGATCTCATCCAGTTGATGGATCATTTTCAGGTTGATACCACAGTTTAGTTTTTAACATGTCAAGAAGAGTTAGTTTATATTTTGTGAAAATTGAGATTTTCTTAAACTAAAAAAAAAAGTCGATTGAGCTGAACTGAGCTAAGACTCAACTCAGTTTGGTCCAACATAAAACCTTTACAATCAAGGAGAATTTTAACAGACCTGCATAATATTTGTTAAAAAATAAAGTGGAGGAAATAATGCGACATAATGATGCAACATAACTGATGATTTACCAGCATCTGGAATAATTTGACAAATCTACAGTCTACAAATCTCTCCAACACTACAGGCCAGTGACAAACATGTTATGCACAAGAAGAATGAGCCAACTTACTATTTACAACACTAAAAAACGTATTAAAAAAAAGGATAAAAATATAGGAAAAATGTAATCATTAAGACATAAAAACTCCTTAATTCAGAACATCGTAATTTATATTAAATGTATCTGAAAGCACTTATGTCTGATACTAGATATATATAAATTGATGTTGACTGTTACATATTATTTGACTTATTTCTATTTTATTCTTAAATCATTCCCACAGGTTTCCCATGAATTTCCAGTCAACTTCAATCCATCAAATCCATTCTGCGCAGGTGAGTTCAAGTGCGACTGTATGTGACTGTTACGACCTGTGGTGGTACTAGTACACACATACCCGTACATGACTTGTGTATGTATATGTTGTGTTGCAGGTATAGAGGGTGTGGTCCAAGCCTATCAGCAGTGTCTACCTCAGCTGAAACTCTGGGGTCCCACCAACTTTTCACCCGTCATCAACCATGTCGCCTGTTTTGCCAGACAAGCGCTCAGACAGAACGTGGCTTCGGTAAGTAACGAAACAAAAAACTGTATGTGCCTGTTGTGTAAGTCATCCACATACATATCAGATTGTTTGCAGCAATCTTTATTTTGGGGAGTCTTTTAAGTTGCAGTATAGAATTTAATCACAGAAATGGAATCTACAGAGCCTGGCCAGTAAAAAAGTTGGGCACTTTAATATTTTGTTGGATAACCTTCAGCTTTGATCGTGGCACAAATCCATTTCAATAAGTATATGAAGTGTCACATTTAATTTCATCCATAGTTGCATTAACTTTTGGCGGAGTTCTTGTATTGATGATGTAGAGCCAGACCACTGTGTAAATCCTTCAGGTTCTAAACTGCAGTAATTATCCAGTGGAAGGATCTGAGGTACAGAGGTGTCAAAAGTATTCCCATTCATTCCTCAGGTAGGACTATAGATACTAGGGTTTAAAAAGACTTCTGTAGAAGTTCAAGTATCAACTCAAGCTTTTTACTCAGTAGAAGTACTGATTTCAAAACTACTTAATAGTAATAATACATCAAACTAATATAGCGCTTTTTTGGACACTCAAAGATGCTTCACAAACAGACAAAACAAAAAGAACAAAGACAACAAAGGGGCTCAAGAAAATGCAAGTTTGAACAGGTGAGTTTTGAGTAGTGATTTGAAGTGAAAACTACTTAACCCATAAAGACCCAGTGCTACTTTTGTTGCAGTTCCCAAATTCGTTTTACCTCTCTATTTTAACTTTCTTAAGTAATTTATCATCATTTATTATACTATTATCCCCTGTATTTTGCATTTTTTCAGTGAAAATCATGTATTTTCCCATATTAAATTTACTGATCATGTATATTGTCATAAAAAACTCAGATTAAAGTTATTATTCATATTATACCAGAAACAGAGAAAACTGAAGAAAAAGTCACATATACAGCAAAGATATTAATAACTGAATGTAAAAATGTCCATCCACTGTCATCGGTCCAGTTCCATGGGTTTTACTGGTGAATCAGTGTTGTAGAAGATGACGGTTTTTACACATTCACAACGGAGCTTCTGAACATCCAAATGGGTCATATCTGATGACCATGAAAAGATGACAAACTGTATTTTACACCAGTTATTTACATGTATTGATAGGATTAGTGGATCAGAAATGATTAAACATTTTAGATCGGTAGATGGTTTTTGGTCACCAGTGGAGGTTTGGGTCTTTATGGGTTAAAGTAGGAAAGTAAATGTAAGAGGAAACAAATGCCATTAGGACAAAAGCTTAGGTGGTGCCACAGGGGCCTATAGTGCACTACCCCACCTCCTCAAAAATTTTTTTTCTAAAGGCCATAATAACTATAATGTTATATTAAAATGTTAACGGTGAAAAATGTGAGATGCACTAATATACCTATTTTAGCCACATTTATGCCCATTGAAAATGAATGCATTTTAGTCCAACGCAAATGTATTAAAGTACCATATATGTGCACTACTGAGCCTTGACATATGTTTTATGGAGTGGAAGATATGGTGACTAGTTAAATATAAGTATTGGAATGGTGCAAAAAGTCTGGTGCAGTGGATCACGTACAAACCAATAGAGTGTCGGAATGGTATATGCTTATACTTCTCATCCAACCACAATCAAATTCACTCTATGATGCGCTTTATCTGGATAGTGTTTTTTTATTTGAACAATGACAAGCCACAATGAAAACAAGCCGAAATGAAATAGGAGTAACCAGGCTATTTTTAAAATGTAAGGAGTAGAAAGTACAGATAATTGTGTGAAAATGAAAGGAGTAGAAGTAAAAAGTCTGCTGAAAAATAATCACTTCAGTTAAGTATAGATAGCCAAAAGTTCTAATTAAGTAAGGTAAACACTTGACACCTCTGCTGGAGTATTTGCCTAGTTAAATCCAGGTGGGAACTCTTTTTTTTTTTTTTGACCGGTCTTTGTATATCACTAGGAAATGACTCTGAGGCATGAAAATGAATACATTTCCCTGAACTAAAACACTTTCCCCAAAAAATAACAACAAAATATGAGTAAAAATCCATTCAAGAACACCTCTATCTTACATTGATTTTGAAGAGAAACTGGATGTATTTATGGCATTAGCTAGAAACCTATTCCATATAATAAGTTAGAAATCAGAAACACAAAAATGCAGAAAAAGTCCATTCTTAAAAATGGG
The DNA here is from genome assembly GCF_902148855.1 of Sphaeramia orbicularis. NCBI lineage: Eukaryota > Metazoa > Chordata > Actinopteri > Kurtiformes > Apogonidae > Sphaeramia > Sphaeramia orbicularis. The sequence continues at coordinate 36,091,963 of NC_043976.1, read as the reverse complement.
TCAAATACCTTACATAAGGGAGTTGTCTGTGTGCAGTTTCTTCACAGTTCACCCAACAAGTTCATTCAGTTTCTGTCTCCATTTATGTCTTAAGTCCATTGTCAGGACTTGACAGCGACAGGGGAACAGGTTACACAGTGATCTGCAGGTTAAAGAGGATCAACTGAACAGTTTTAGTGTGGACTGACTCAAAGAATCACTCTGAACTGACTTATATACATGCTAATAACAACCACAATGCTATAGGAGTGTTGATGTTAAAGGGTTATTTTTATGTCCGTATCACTCACTCCTCAGTGTAATATTATCACCTGAAATATGAGTAGTTTTGTTTTTGTTTCCTTCAAATGAGGTGTGTAAACCTATAGTGTTTCCATGTTTCTGCAGTTGTTCAGAATGGACCTCTTTGTGTTCTTTCTGTTTTATCATGCATCTATCATCCAGCATTAAGGTAAATTAGCGTTCATATGATGCAATGTTTCTCATACTTTTTCTGTTGTGCCCCTCTTTGTAGGAAGGAAATAATTATCTGGCCTCCTTAACCCCAGTCAAATTATATCAGTGGTTCATCTATAACTTTTATTCACAGAAACATCAATATTATAACCATTCTCACACACACACACACACACACACATACACACACACACACACACACACATATATATATATTATAATTTGATCTGAAAATCAAAAACAACTCAAATTTTTGCTTTAATAATACAAATAAAGTCAACCAGACTGCTCCCTGAAATTTTTTTCCAAATAAAAATACGAAATGTTCAATTATCTTGTTATAATTATAACAATGAGTCTGTTTATGTTGCACATATTCTCAGAACATTAAAGTGCCAGCTGTATAAAAACAGAAATGTTGCACATTTTTCTTTTCGCTTTTTAATGTGATTTAATGTGTTTATTATGTCAGGACTCATCGGAAGAAGAGACTGTATTTCACAATCAGACGTCCCTACCAAAATGAAGGATAAATAAAAAATAACTAATTTAGTTATCATCACTTACTGTGTTGACAAGTTTCAGTATCCCCTCAACTAAAAAGTCCAAATCAGACATAACAAGCACTGACTTTAACAAATGTATGTTTTGGAGTCTTTGTAGGGGATTTCCATTAAAGGTTGAGCAGTTTGATTTAGAATTTTGCTGCTATATGTCACTAAATATTTAACATTGACCCTTTAAACTCTTGTATTATTAAAGCAAACAATTAAAAATGTTCTGGACCAAATCTTTCATTTATTGTGTAAAATAAGGTTAATGATAAGGTAAACAAACTTGTGATTTTAATGAAATTGAATGAAAATGTGTTCACTGATGTTCAGTCGAACAGTGAACTCACGTGTTGTGTTTTCTCGGTGCATCTGCAGCAGTACTTTGTGCTGCTCATCATCACTGACGGAGTGATCACGGACATGGACCAGACACGAACCGCCATTGTCGAAGCCTCTTACCTTCCCATGTCCATCATCATCGTGGGTGTGGGCGGAGCAGATTTTAGCGCCATGGAGTTCCTGGACAGCGATGATAAGTTGCTGCGTTCGCCCTTTGGTCACGTCGCTGCTCGAGACATTGTCCAGTTTGTGCCTTTCAGACAGTTTCAGGTAAACGTCTTTAACCCTTAAAAACCTAAACATCCACCGTCAACCTAAAGCATCTACTGATCTAAAATGCATAATAAAGTCTGAACTACTAATCCTATCAAAACATGAAATACATGTCCAAAATCAAGACAGTATTGGACAATACTGGACAACTCCACTCAGCCACTCCATGATGTACTGGTCAGTCACAGAAGCATGTTCAGTAAGAGACTTGAGTCCACCCAGATGCACCACTGAACAACACAGGAAATCATTCCTTCACCCATCAGACTGTTTAATTCTACCTTATAACCACATAATTATAATTACACACAACTATATTTTTGCACACTTTTTATGAATATTTCTTTAATTGTCATATTGGTAATATATTGTCTAGTAGATATTGTACAAATTGCTGTTCTAATTAAAAAAAAATATGTTTATTTATTTTTACTTTTTTCTTTTTCTGTTGTATTGATAATTTCTTTCCTGCTACTTTGTATTATACTTGAATAGAGGGACAGTAACACCCAATAATTTCCCCCTGGGATTAATACAGTATTCTGATTCTGAAATAATTCAGGTAAAATGCAGTTTGTCATCTTTTCTTGGTCATCAAATGTGACCCGTTTGGATGTTCAGAGGCTCCGTAGTAAACGTGGAAACACCGTCATTTTCTGCACCGTTGATTCACCAGTAAAACCCATGGAGTTTGATAAATGACAGTGGTTATAGATTCTTGCTTTTATGTTCAGTTAATGATATATTTGCTGAAAAAGTCAAACTTTCTTCGTTGTTCTCTGTTCCGATATAACAACCAGTAAATTTGCTCTGAGCTTTTATGAACATCTACATGACCAGTCAATTAAATACAGGAAAATGCATGATTTACATTGAAAAATGCAAAATACAGAGGATAGTAATATATAAAAATGATGATAAATTACTTAGGAAATGTTAAATTATACAGAAAAGTTTGTTCGGAAGTTGCCCGAAAAATACTTTGAGATCTTTAAAGGAGTGATATTTTGCTTTTTTAAATGGCATTGTGCATTTTAAAATATTTTCCTGTGGTCTACATAAACTGTAAATGCTCTGCTTGGGTCTGAATTCTTCATTAATTCAACTCCACAGGTCCATCTTCAACCCTATTTCTGAGTAATGACACCAGAAAGGTCATTTTGAGCGCTGGCCCTTTAAATGCACATGAGCCACCTCACGCCCCACCCTTTCCAGGTTGTTGACTGTGCTGCTCTGTCCTGTTCGACCAACAACTGAACGTTTTAGTTAATAAGCTCGAAGTTTGGACATATTTACAGTATGGACTACAACCACTGCTGCTGATAAACAATTATGCCATATTAAGAGAAATGTTCGTCAGAAGTCTTGATGTATATATGTGCAAATGTCTTTGTAGACGTAACAAATTAAGCACTCAGTTTTTGCTAAATTGAATATAAAGATAGCTTTGTAGCCCCTGGAGGATTCAAATTCAAACTTTTTTAACTATTAGGGTCCCCAAATACACAAATAAAGAACCAAAGACTAATAAAAGTGGGTTTAGCAAAATACAACCCCTTTAAGGGTTAATCATTAACCCTTTCACGAATGAATTATGAGAACCTTAATCAAGATTTTTTTCCGAAGTGTTTTTATTCCTCTTTAGGCATGAAAAAAAATGCAATTGATTTTTTTATGAACCTATTTTTCATGTAGTTACAAAAATGTCCACTCAGCTGGACACCATGTGTTTAATTTTTGAAGCAAAGAAACATGTATTTGCTGATATACTGTGAGAAAACTATGAAAAAAAAACATTTTTAATGTTGCTAATCTGAGGTTTTCTCACATTTTAACATACCTGCATGGAGATAATATGAAAAAAATAAAAAAAATAAACTAAATAACTGTTAATTACAGTCTAATAACACTTAGCAATTTTTTTTTAACACTCAAACATGTTAGTGCAGATCAGGTTTATCAAGAACAACAAAGTTACAGTACTGGTATGAATTGCAGTGTTTGGGATGATACGTAAGTGTCCACTGTGTTGGCTGATATGGAACTGAAACAACAAAACCCATGAATATACAAGAGAACAGCTGGAGAACAACTGTCCACTGGAGTGACCACTGTGCATGAAAGGGTTAATGATCTCAATTCTTGTTCTTACTTCCATGATTGTTCTTTTTATTATTATTTTTTTAATTACAGGGGAGCAATGTGGCTCTGGCCCAGAGCGTCCTGGCGGAGCTTCCTGACCAGTTGGCCTCTTTCTTCAACTCTTACAAGCTGAAACCTCCGAATTCATCTGATGTCTCTGCTCCGTCATAGAGCGATGGGTAAACCTGACCCAAGTACCTCATATTTACTGCTTACTCGCTGCTGACCTTCAACTCCTGCACTTTTCTCTGCTCATGCAATAAAGATTTACTATTTTTTTTAGCATGTGCTATATTATATAAATGTGTTGTAAAAATGCAAAATAAAATATCATAATGAACCCCAAATTTGTGCCATATATGTTAAAATTTGATTTCATTTCAAAGTATATTCAGCTAAAAGTAGACCTGTAAAAGACATGGTAGTTTTTAGTGCATGATGAAGTAATTACAGTCTCCTCATAAATGTGTAACATGACTTGGCTGCTCTAAATGTTGCTATTTTCTTGTATAATTCTTGCATAAAGTATCAGTGTTTTTCCATTGTTAATATTTCCCTAGTGTAACTTTCCCTGAACTGTGTAACACTTACGTCTAACTTCCTGTTTCAGTTATTTTTACTTACATCCATTTCAATCCATGTTAAGTACAAACAGGTTAAGTTGTGATGGCGATTATGGTGTAAACCTGTAATAAAACACCACATGACTGTTGGTAAACTTTGGGGTATAGATGATTTAACAGATCAAAATGACAGACTTCATCTAACATTTAATCTCTAAACTTTAACCACATACTCAGCCATAGACTTTTTTTTTTTTACACTTTTGACAGGAAAAATCATAACTGACAATGTATTTTTTCCATGTTCCCTATTACTAAGAAATAAAACTATCAAACTCCCTTTAAATTTAATCCTGTTTTTATTATATTTTACAATGAAATATTATTGCTGTTTGACATGTCCAAGACTCTGATATAAATGCTACATAACTCCATCATGTATTATATGGAAATATCCCATGTTTTGTTGTTTTTTTTTTTCATAAATTACAAGTGACAACAGTGTTAAAATCCAGAAAATTCTTGAACATTTGGCAGTTTTGAGCAGAGCTGAGGTGGTTTAAGAAATTAATGCAGATAAAAGCAGGAAAAAAATTGACATATGATGAGTTTATGGCACTATTTGTGCTTACACGTACATTTTTGGCTCAGAGTCTCCAGAAGGCAGTAAACTAGGAGAATGCACTGTGATTTTAGTGTTTTTAGTCATTTTATGTATTTTACTTGTTTTTATCCATTTTATTGTGCTTTTAAGTGTGTTGGGGTGTTTTTAATCCCTGAGTGTGTTTTTTCTTTCAAAGGTCTTTTTTTATTAATAACAGAACATGAATAAAACATTCACTATACAGAAAGGAGATTTTTGATTTTCTAAACAACAACCACCCATAACACATTACCCAGACATGAACAGCCACTGAAAATAATTATCAAAAGACAGAATGAAAATTATAGAAAATATTAACAACAATGTTTATAAGTGCAGTATAAAAGAATATTAACCTTTTCATGCATGAATAATGAGAACCTTAACCAAGATTCTTTCCTGATGTTTTTATTCCTTTTAAGTCATAACAAAACAATGCGATTGAAATTTTTTTAGGAACCTATTTTTCATGGAGTTGCAAATATGTCCACTCAGCTGGACACGAGTCTAATTTTTGAAGCAAAGAAACATGTATTCACTGACATATTGTGTGAAAACGATGAAATAAAAACATTTTTAATGCTGCTAATCTGATGTTTTTTCACATTTTAACATATTCTAACCCTGTAAAGCCTGAACAATTAAATCATTGACAGAAAATTCCAGTTCTTTGAAACTGGAGCCTTTAGTAGTCCTTCTGACCAGTCGAAAAAAATTTTTTTCAAATGTCAATTTCCATGTATGAGTTTCAGTTTGCTATAGTATTTGATACATTTGGTCTAAATGCCCAAATATTTTTTTATGTTTGATCAAACAAAAACATTATATAACACAAACATGTCTAACAAATTGGTAATTCCTTTTCAGAAATGTCAAAGTTCAGCCTCCTTCCTCATTAATAATAAGTATCAGTCATATTATGATATAAAGTATAGATATGCTTAGACTAGGAAGGTTATTGTTATTAATTATATAAGGAGCAGGGGTGGGAGTTTATAAGTTATACTTCTTCTCACTCCTTTCCAAATATGTATAATAAATCTTATGTTTCAGTGGTTTGTTTATTTATTTTCTTCTGTTTTGACATTCATATTTGAAATAAATACATCGATCAATCAGTCAATCAATGACAGTCTTGTAGTGTCACTGGAAAGGCCTCTGGTGAATGAATTCCTCCCCCTGGTGGATTATCTGTGTATTGCATGTATCTAATTGTATACATCAGGTTTTTCAAGAAAAAAAATCACAGTGATCATGTAGAGGGCTTCAAAACTCATGTATCAAATATGATACGTTCGGTGTTATAGGGTTAATACTAGTTGTTGCTCACTTCATTGAGGTAATATGCACACAAAAAAACAACCATAAATTATAGTTTTATAACAATAACGAGCAATTGATTTACAATCAGACATGCTACTGCAGATCAGGTTTATCAAGAACAGCAAAGTTCCAGTAATGCTATGAATGTCAGTGTATGGGATGGTGCATAAGCGTCCACTGTGTTGGCTGATATGGAACTTTAACAACCAAATCCATGAATAAACAAGAGAACAACTGTAGAACAGCTGTTCACTGCAGTGTGAGTATGCATGAAAGGGTTTAAAAAAAAAAAAAAGACAATAGAAAAAAGAGCACTGGTGTGACAAAAGATGAATTTCTGTTTTCACTTGGAACAGACTATCTATCTATCTATCTATCTATCTATCTTGAATTTATTTATCTTTTTTCTCTCTTATCTAACTTTTTGAATTCATGGCCACGCTCCTTAGTTTGAGGTAGGATTTTTTTTTTCTCTTTTTTGTATGTTTTGTCATTCGTTGCACTTTCTATTGTTCATGTTCATAAAATCTGAAAAACCAATAAAAAGATTATTAAAAAATACACTTTTTTCTATCTATCTATCTATCTATCTATCTATCTATCTATCTATGCAGATTTCTTCTAGTATTTGGTGACGTCACTAATGATTGATTATCAGTGAACAGAATTGAATCCAGACCGAAGACATGTGGCAGACAATCAGACTTAAATCTGATTCAGGACCACACCCGAATTCATGTGATCTGAGCCTCTTGAAAGAAAATTCTGCCATCCATAAACTAAAAACATCCCAAAGCCATCCTGTGTAGCTTACGGCGTCTGTTTGTGGAAGATTTGCAGCTGTCACGTGACTCCGGAGGCACCGCCCCCCTCCCTTCTGCTGCAGACTGGACTGAACTGACGGCTGTCGTCCGCTAAACGGGTACGGTTTTTATTAACTTATTACCACTTTAATACATTATGTCACGTTTGGCTGTCAAAATAAGTGTATTCATAAAGGTTTTGCTTGCTTTTCATCGGCTTATTGTCGTGACATGGACGCGTCCAGATGTGAAGTTTTTTTCTTCGTGACGTGAGGCCGTTTACGGATGGAAAACTAGCGAAAAAAAAGTCGTTGAAATGTTAAAATTAGCCGCATATTATTACTAACACGTCACACTATGAAATATACCTTAAAGTGAACCAGTGGTGTATTTTGAAAGTTAAACTATCTATAGTTATTAACTATTTAGTAGCTACGCCCGTTAGTTGATACGCTCCCTTAGCGCAGTTTATTTATGCTAACTCGTCAATTAGCGCAAAGTGACTCAGTTAACATTAGCTAAAAGCTGCGTAATGTATGTCTGAGCTATCAGTCACAAACACTTCAATACATGCTGTTTTATTTATGCTGTTTAAGTTCTGTGCTATTCTACTGCTAGTGTAAGCTGATTGCTGACGGACGTTCTGTTAAAATCAAATACTGATCATTGACGTTTAGAAACTGGGCTCATTACTATACATGTACATATAACTAAGTCGTAGACGTTAAGTGACATTATTAGATGAGCTAACTACAGCCACGCCTTAACTGAGATGGTTAGTGTTAACGTAGACTGCCAACTATGAGCTGAACTGGCATGGAGTAAAAACACTATAACACAAATAGCGCAATAGTAAGAAAAACCCCTGGAGATTTCCACTTTCTCTGTAATAAACTGTGGCACAAAAGTGTTGTTATTGCAAAAGATCCACTTTAAGCAACTGCAAGTAAAGAAAGCTGGAGTGTTTAGGAGGATTTTTTTTTTCAGTGTGTCATTGTACAGGGTGTCCCATAAGTCTCCATACATAGGAGACATAATACATTCCATACATATATGGTTCTAACATGTATTTCTTTATATTTCTTCTTTATAGTTCTTCAGCAGACACGCATTGAAATGTGTTCCTGACAAAATGGCAGTCATATAGAGCATATTATATAAATAAAAATGGTTTATGTCAAGAAACGTTTATTTTTCCTATGTATGGAGACTTATGGGACACCCTGTAGTTTATCCAGATACGTTTTGACATCAAGTCGTTGGGTTTAGTTCATCCTCCAAGACTAAGAGCATCATCTGTGGCTAAAATGCCTATTTCTCAAATCTCTTTTGAGCCAGTAGTCCTGCTCATATTCTGTAAAAAGTCAAGTGAAACAGAGTTTCTCGCCTTGCCAGTGGGTTACACATTTGTGTAATACACTTACACATCAACTATATAAACTACCTCTAAGGGCTTAGGGCCTAAAATCACTATTAAGTGTGACCGCTTTTCCTATGACAAAATTAACACGAACAGTGACATGTTTTGAATGAATCATGGTGTGAAATAGCAGATAAGTACAGTGAATATCTGCTATGGACATGGCAAATGCAATGTGAGGTCACCAAATAGTAACAAGATCACCTTTATTTGATCATATTTACAGTAAGTACTACCATCACATCTTAAGTAATTAATGTTATGATGACCACACATAAAATTCTCAATCTTTGTATTCTGAAACAACTGGAAAATATATGGGAAATATGTACAGAATTAAAGGCAAATGTTTCAGGCTACTTAAGTTGTCAACGACCGTTTTATATTTTTTTTGTGAAAAAGTGCAACTTCTATAATTTGCAATAACCATTGCAAAATTTAATTCTCATGTTGTATAATGAAGTGAAAGTGACAATGTGTTGCGCTTTGTTCAGTTGTCAGTGCAAATCAAACAACTTAGCCATAATTTTACTGCTTGCTGTGTGTTATATTAAATATTTACCTCCTTGGTTTACAATGTTCTTTCTTGTCTTCAGGTTTGTCAGTTCTTGGGTGAGTTTGTGTCCAGTGGTAGTCATGGCGGCAGCTGGGACTCCGGGGCCACGGGTTCCTGAGTGTGTGACGAAGGTGGCTCTGAGTGTGTCCTGTGACAACCTGCTGGACATGGATGCATTCTCAAAGTCGGACCCTCTTTGTTTGCTTTACATGAACACCTCAGGACCCCAGTGGGTGGAGGTTTGTTAATTTATTTTCCTACATGCACTGAACAACCATAACATTGTGACCACTGAAAGGAGAAGGAATAATAATATTGATTATTTCATTACAATGGGACGTTTCACTAAGTTGGATTTATTAGACAGCCAGTGAACATTTATTCCTCAAAACTGATGTATTGAAGCAGCAAAATGAGCAATGTAAGGAACTGAGCGACTTTGACAAGGTCCATATTGTAATAGTGATGACTGGGTCAGAGCATCTCCACAACTGCAGGTCTTTGTAGCTGGTCTGCAGTGGTACTGACCAAAAATGGACCAAGGAAGGACATCCCAATCTCAGGACAACTGAGTATCTGTGGGAGGTGTCTGGTGGCATCCAGGCCTTGGGTCAGAACTGTTTTTGTGGAAAAAGGTGGACCTACACAATATTAGACAGGTGGTAATAATGTTCTGCTCCCATAGAGGCTTGACTGGTTGAAATCCGGTTGTTCTTTGACCCCTTTTGGTAGGTACTAATGACTTTAAATTGGGAATGATCAGCAAGATCTGGGGGTGCTCTGAACCAGTGATTTTGATGTCACAATTTCTCCCTTGTCAAAGTTGCTCAGATACCTACTCTTTTATGTTTGGCTGTTTCTTACGTCAACTTCGAAGTCTACGTGTTCATTTGCTGCCATTAGAATGACATAATCAACATTAGTACCACTTAATCTGTCAGTGGTCAGAATGTTATGGCTGATCACCGTACAACAACATCAACATATTGCCAGGAATTCTGTTTCTACCTCATTTTTATTTACTGTGTGTGTTTCGCATTAGATTGGCCGGACAGAGAAAATTATGAACTGCCTTAATCCCAGGTTTTCCAAAACCTTTGTCATCGACTACTACTTTGAGATGGTGCAGAAGCTGAAGTTTGAAGTGTATGATATTGACAGTGAAAACTCAAGTCTGGCAAATGCTGACTTCTTGGGAGAACTGGAATGCACCTTGGGACAGGTCAGGCCTCTATTCATCATGATCTTTACTTTTTATTGGGATTAAAAACATTACATTTATATGTGGGGGTTTTTTCTGTTCAGATTGTGTCCTCAAGGAAACTAACAAAGCCACTGTTAATGAAAGACAAGAGGCCGGCAGGACGTGGGACAATGACTGTGAGTGTCTTTAGCTCAGATTTACAGTGACAAATCTGTTCAGTTTATAATGTGCATGTGTTTTTCTATGTAATGTTTTGCAGATATGTGCTGAAGAAAGAACAGATAACAGGGTGGTGGAATTTGAAGTTTCAGCAAGGAATCTGGATAAAAAGGTATTCATTAGTCCAGTGGAAATTCATGCTCTTATGTTAAACGCTGAACAGTTACATCACTAAAGCTCATGTCGTAAGAGAACCAACTAATAAACAGAAAGGTCAAAGTTGTCATATTTAAGGTGTATTGATAGACTGACAGGCTCAAATCATACAGTGAATTACGTTATAGAAAACACTCAGTGTTAAAATCTGATATTGGTATCGTTTGAGCAGCATAGTAAAACCAAAAATCAAATCCAGCCTGTCATTCTTGAAATGAAACCTGAGCCTCTGTTTTAGGCTCTAGATGGGATCCTTTATTTGCACCTGTTAGAGTGGGAAAGTGTGATCTGATTGACACATTTGTGGACACAGTTAATGCCTAGTGTGATCAGACATACTTAGAGCTGAACCCTTGAGACCAGATATCTATGGATTCATTTTCATGCAATGTGACCAGAGTGGCACTGTTTATCATTGACCAAAACAGAGAATCTGTTGGTTTTATTCACACCGTTTTCAAATGATCATATGCTCATGAAAACAGAGGGAAGATGTAGCTCCTATTTTAGCTTATCTTCCATTCATCTCTAATTAGTTTGCTCTAGGTTTCACTTCTCAAAATTCTCTTTTTGTCCTTTTGTTCTTTCCTTAACTTCAGAGCTATATCTGAGTTCAGTTTTGCAAAATGAACATTTTCCATCATCTATGGGCATTTCATCCTGAAGTAAACAGTGTTTTAGGTCACTTAAATAGGGTTTTAATCCCTAAGTAAAGATATTTAAAACTCTTGTTTGTGTGTAATCGTGCACTATATACCATGTTGTTGCCTCGTGTATGAACATGAACCTGAAATATCAAATATCGATCATACAGGTGTATAAGTCAGTTCTTAACCTGCAGCATGTTATGGTCAGCATCAACACATATGGAGATGGACATGCACTGGTGTGGCAAAATCTGTATAGGCTAATATAGAATACAGAGACACAAACCAAAACTCTTGTTCATCTACAGTGTTCCCAATTTCAAGTGTACCAAGACTGGTTTATCTGAGTCTTTGTATTTTTGTGTTATAGTGTGTATATGGCATCAGTTTAATGTTGTGTCTCTCCACAGCCTGATCAGCTGGTTTCATATGCAACTAGCACGTTGAATTTGGGGATTCAGGGGTTCTAAATGTAGTAGTTTTGATACTGTTGTGTATTTGTGCATGCTGTACCGCATTTGTCCAGCAGTCACTGCCAAAGCGTTCTGGGCATAGCAAAGTGATTGTAAGGCTATTGTATTCCAAAATTACTAATATCTCCCAAAATATTGGTCCTATCAACTTGCCATTTTCGGTAGTCTGTTCCTTGACCAAAAATACATAAGTATGCCAAACTGCAGCAGTCACCTCTTTCCGGATTTTGTGTGAATCACAAGACACACATACACACACACACACACACACAGTGGCCATTTGGCATTTATAATATAGATAAAGTAATTGCTTCTTGTAGTTAATTTAGATGTTTCTACTGGAGTTAAGAAATTCTAACTTCAGTCTTTGCTACTGAAGATGAGTTTTTAAATGGAAAGCATATTATAAAGAAGCATCTTGGTTTCATATCATGAAACAGTATAAAACAGAGACAGAGTAGAGAGTACAGATACTGCCCTTCTACTCTTGGAAATCCGGATGTTCCCAATTGATAATCCTGAAAGTCATTAGAGGAGCTTGTTGTTGTTTTTATTAGTTAGTACATACCATTTCACCCTAATCAGAGTGGCTTAACTCACAGACCACTGTCCCATTATCAAAGTTTCACCAACACAAATTGCACTTGAGTATTTATATTGCATATGCTGCTGAAGTGGGAGCAATCACACTGCAGGGTTTGCTCAGAAGTTTTGTATATTCTCTATTATTTCCAGGATTTCTTTGGTAAGTCTGATCCTTTCCTGGAGTTCTATCGGGAGACAGAAACAGGATGGCAGTTGGCCCACAGGACGGAGGTACAAACACATCCATTCAGTGCAAATAATCTTTGGATAGTGCATGTGTTGTTGTGTCATTGCCAAGTTACCATTCAGGTCATATTGGCCAGTCGAGCATGATCAATTCAAGATGGCTGTTAATCTGTGCTGTTGTGTAGGTGGTGAAATACAACTTAAACCCAGTGTGGAAACCATTCCGAGTCCCCTTGCAGTCACTCTGTCACTGTGATGTGGAGAAATCCATAAAGGTATGTCCCAATTATTGATTAATTAATTTTTTTTCCTGTCAATCTCATGGACTAATTATTTCCTGGCATGATTAAGGAGATGTGTGTTGCGGTGTTTTTTGTTTCTATCCTCTAACTGCGTTAAAACAAACTCATCAGGAAGAGGTGCTTTCCAGTCGACGGTACAAGTGAGTTTACCCCCCTTGGGATGCAGTGATTGTTACAGGACAGGCTATCGTCCTGGACTCATCTACATCTGTCTTAAAGGAATGCACATAATTCTGAAGGTTTAGCTTGTTTGTTTAATGAGTCACTACTGTCATCTTGTGTCCCTGGTTCATGATCGGCCTCAGTACATTGTTGTCAAATCTGGATCTGGTAGCTTGTGATCGTTGTGATTAAGGACAAAAAAATTTCCAACATAAACAGAATTTGTCACTGATATCAGACATTAAACTTGGTTCCATCAGATATTTGAAGTACTTTCTAATAAGTATTCATAGTTTTCATGTGATGTCAACCATAGGAACACATACCTGGAGGCGAAATGTAGCTTTCGTCCAGTTATTTACCAGGTATATTTGGCTTAATGCTGGTTGATTGATGTTTCATCATATTTACAAACTGAAGAAGAGAAGAGCTGGGGTTCTGTTTCTACAGTCCATCTGAGAAAAGTTCAGATACATAAACACTTAATTATACTTGTCATGCTACTGTACAAGTACATACAAATCGCACCGTTCCTTTTCTTCAGAGTTTTAGAGGACAGATTCTCCTCTACTGTTACAACCTGTAGCCTTGTGTCAGGACTAATTTGCTTTTAGTGATTGCTGTGTGTGTATCATACCGTAGTCACATTTCTTTGTTTTTATCCTTTTCACAGGTGCTCTAAATATGTTTGGCCTGACACTAGTGTTTAATTGACAGGGCAGTACTAAGTTTCCATCACTGACCATCATAGAGGACAGTGTTTTTGCTCTCCAGGACTCCGTGTGGTTACGTAACTGAAAAATATGAATAGTAGGACTTTCACTACTAATTCATAAATGCTGTTTTGCAATTGCTTGAGCTAGCCGCTGTGATTATATGTAACTGATAATTGTCTCCAGTCAGCTGGAAAAGACCAATTGAAAAGTAGCATTTCCATCATTATGCTATGTTTAACTTGTTTATGTTAAATCTGCTCAGGGGAATTTTGTTGATTAAGCTCAAAAGGTGAAAGGAAATGTTTATGTGTTCCTGTGTTCAACACCAACAACACCATTGTTCTTCATTAGTTGTATAGTATGTGTATAATTAAAGTATTAATAGGTTTACAGTGGCATAAAATGAACAGAAAAATACAATTAAACTGATAATCACAATTATTTATATTACAGTTAATCATGCTCGTACAGTATGCTCTGTTTATTGGCCTCCAGAACCAGGGATTCAATAATGACTTTAAAATTTTCTGATGTAAAATGCTGCAGATCATAATTGACCAACAGGACCAGTGGTCAATGTTTTCCATTAAGATAGATCAATCTGAGTTGCATTAGTTTAATCCCAGTTTGTGGAGTGACTGTACAATCACCCACTTTGTCTAATCTGTACTGGTTTGTCTTTTCCCTGTGCTTCAGACCGAAGACACTCAGAATCTGCTATTGTGTGTAAATTCTGAGTATCTGCTCCTTGGACTTCACCCATTCCTTTTAGAAGACCTGTGTGTGTTTTATAGCGTCATTCTGCTTCTTTTGTCTTACATTTGAAGTGTCACCTCCATATCATGCCTCAGTCTCATCCCTCAGAATTTTTATAAACTGATATCATTGAATTTATTCACTCAGTTGACACACTTTGATTTGTCCTGATTTATGTGTGTTTTATAGATAGACTGCATCGACTACAACAACAGCGGATCTCACGACTTTATTGGATCCTTTCAGGCCACGATCAGCCAAATCCAACAGGCATCACAAACATATGCGGTGAGCTGCCTGTTGGGTGTGTTCTGTGTCATCTATAGTTATTTTTCACAAGCTTCAAAAACTGAACTCTACAGAAATAAGGGTCAGGTCAAGGGAACACGCACATCTATGACAAAAATCAAAGTTTCTCTTATCCTATTCTGTATGCACTCATTTGTTAGCTTATTACTGTGATGTATAATAAATTCATGTATTAAAAATGTTTGACTTGTTTTCTAGACACATTGGTCCTTACATCATAATAGGATCAAGAATTGAAACTGTGTCACTTTGTCCATTGAAACCGTGTTACTTTAGATCTGTGTCAATATGTCCAAAAGTTTCCAATATATTTTCCTAAATTTTGACATCAGTGTAGCTTAATCTGTTGTTTAACACATCATTGGCAAATCTAAGTGAATTTCCTGTGGGAACCACACTTTGGTGTAAACCTTGCCAAATTCAGTGACATTTTGATGAAACCATGTTGCCAAGCACATTTTAGAATATGTTTTGTCAAAAATTGTATTTTATGCAATCATCATCCTTACTATGTTTAAGAACTTACAAATACCTACTGAAATATATAACACAGATTGATATAGGTTATATATATACAAAGTTAGAGCCTATTGAACACGAAACATGTAATCGTGTCACCGCTTGACCTGACACATAAATTACTTATTTGTGTTTTTCCAGGCTGAGTTTGAATGCATCAATAGTAAGAAGAAACAAAAGAAGAAAGGGTACAAAAACTCTGGCATCATCGTTATCAAAAAATGCAAGGTACTCTGCTTTTTCCATCTACACATATTCTTTATAAAGTTGAGTAAACACAATAAAGTGCAATTACTCACAGTATAGATATGCAGTAATGAAAACAGAGCTTATGGGCATTAAAATCTTCAATCTCGTTGTTATATTTGTTATTTCTGCAATGATATGATTTCCTTCTGCTATCGTGTGTTCATAGATCGTCAAGGACTATACCTTTTTGGATTACATAATGGGTGGCTGTCAGATAAACTTCACAGTAAGTTCTTCATAAATTATCACTTTCAGAGTGATTCATTTTATTTTGCTGAGTTTTCTAGATATTATTTGATCAATAACTTGTTATTCTCATGGCATCTCTGTCCAGATTGCCATTGACTTCACAGGCTCTAATGGGGACCCTCGGACCCCACAGTCTCTCCACTACATCAACCCTCAGGGCTATAACGAATACCTGGCAGCCATCTGGGCAGTGGGCAGCGTCATCCAGGACTATGACAGGTATAACATGTTGTTATTATTGCATTAACAAAGCACAATCATCATCTCATCACCCAGTGAATAAACACTTAATACTCTAACTCCTTGTGTGTAGTGACAAGATGTTCCCTGCATTTGGTTTTGGCGCAATGATCCCTCCTACATGGCAGGTGATTTTAATATATGTATTAACTTTACTATCAGTAGTTTCACATCTAAACTTTTGCTGGCTTGGTAACACCCTTAATAACTGATTTGTGTTTGCAGGTCTCTCATGAGTTTCCCATCAACTTTGACCCGTCAAATCCATTTTGTGCAGGTTTGTGTGTGTTTGAGCAAGAAAACGCTGTTCAGGAAAAAAATTGTCAGCCCACTGGTCTTACTGTTTACCTTGACTGGGTGTGAATCCAGAGGCAACTGTGTGCTCCCTGTGTTAAGTGTTCTGGCCCCTTCCCACAGTCCAAAGATATGGAGGTTAATAAGTTACCAAGTTTCACTTTAAACTATCATTGTCTCGTTATTTCTGCCACTTTCTATATGAAATCCAAATGAAATATTGTAAGTCTTGTAGCATGTATTAGCAGTAAATTACAGTCAAGCCCAATAACAAAAAAAAATGCAGTGTTTGTTTGTTTGGTTTTTTTTGGATATGATTTATTTCTTGGACACATACTTAAAGCTGTACAAAGAATACAATAAGTCCTCAAATAAATTCATCAATATATTATAAAGTGCAACCTTCAATATTTATTTAACAATTAGAAGAATAAAAATTCCACCAAAGAAGGAAGGCAAAATAGTTCGAAAATAAAATAAAAATAGGCAGCTTCATACATAACCCCCCACCCCCCTTACATCTTACAGTCAATACATATCAATACATAAATCACAGTTAGGGGAATAGTTGTAATGGTGATAAATGTAGCACATCAGACTTTTAATTATAATAATTATAATAATGTAAAGAAAACAAGTTCATATTCATTTTCAAACAATACAATTCTTATGTTTTAAATTCAGAAGACTACACAAATCTAGATTTGACAGAACATCCTGATATAAATCCCAGGTTGTAATGGCGTTAGTACAAACACAGAATCCAAATGCAGAACTCAGGAACAGGAAGTAAAGACGACAGACAAGACACATGAGGGGAAACTTGACCAAATAAAACAGGAAGTGACAAACAAAACATAAAAGACAGACAAAACCAGACTAACGTCTGGCTGCAGGTATGACACAGGTTTTATGTGTCTTTAGTTGTTCTCCAGTCTTTAGCCTTGCTGTTGAGCTCTTTATGCCACACCTGACATAAATATACAGTCAGCACAGTCTGTTACGACTCTTCATCTTCCTCTCACTCTCATTTTCGAGGATTATAGTGGGATTCAGGTCAAAGTCTAAGTTGTAAAATCAGTGGTCTAGACTTTTTTTTAACTGTTAACCTACCCCTTTGTGTGTTTGCATGCAGGTGTTGAGGGTGTGGCTGCCGCCTACCAACAGTGTCTGCCTCAGGTGAAGCTTTATGGTCCCACAAACTTTTCTCCAATCATCAACCATGTAGCCCAATTTGGTCGACAAGCACTGGAGCAGCAGACTGCCTCTGTGAGTTGTTTATAGTGTAAGATCACTCAGCGTATTCTTTGTATGCAAAATATTTCCATCTACGTTAAACCTCTATATTGCTTATCATACACACACTATGTATAATTCAGAGGTCACTGTTTCTTAAGTGGAACAATCGCAAACATTTCAGTATTCGTTCAGTGCAGATCCACCACTTCTGTCACCTGTTGATATGAAAACCCTGAACATATTCACCGCATCATTGCAGATAACACTAGAAAATATCTTACATTTCATTCGCATTGCATTTAGTGACATAAAATTTCATTCTGAATGGGCATAACATTTTTTTTTATTAATGTTGGCTTAATAAAGGGAATATGACACCACAGACAAACATGAAATGCTGTTGTAGTGAATGAGTTACATGTTTCTTGGATTTTTAGGATTATTGGAAATATTTGCTGTAATTTATATACACAAGTCAAGAAAGTTCATAACATTGGGCTAGTCGAGTTTAGGTGTTTTCATGTGGAAATGGTACATAGAATGGGAGTAAAGTTCATCACTGATCTTCCTGTGTAGTTCTGAACGGTCACAAGCCATTAAAGACAGATTTAATGATTAAATATTCAGCTAATTTCTGACAGTTCTGTGGGTGATGAAAACGTCTGTCACTTTCCTTATTCTATTTGATGATTTGTTGGCTCTTATTTTAATAGCAATACTTCGTCCTGCTCATCATCACCGACGGAGTGATCACAGACATGGATCAGACCCGTAGCGCCATCGTCAACGCCTCCCGTCTGCCCATGTCCATCATCATTGTCGGAGTTGGGGGGGCGGACTTCACTGCCATGGAGTTTCTAGATGGAGACGATGGAATCCTGCGATCTGCAACAGGCCAACCCGCCATGAGGGACATTGTCCAGTTTGTCCCATTCAGGCAGTTCCAAAACGTACGACATATAAAACATACTGTGTATTTGTGCCATCCAAGCTTACTTAAAACACTGCTAAAATAATACGTACCTTTGAATGTCTACTTATTCCAGGCAGGGACTGCAGCCCTTGCTCAAAGTGTACTGGCAGAGCTGCCTGACCAAGTGGCTTCCTTCTTCAATTTATTTGGCCTGAAGCCGCCCAGTGACCCCAGTCCTTCCTAGAAATGTAGGAACACCCCCGCTACCTTAGCCGTTAGGTCCTGTTAGCATCTGGCTTTAATATGCGAGTTGTGTGATCCAATCATAAGTGGACAGTTCAGAGCACAGAGTGCAGATACACTGAGGACACATTGACCCTGTTTAGATTCTGAAACCACTGCCTGAGGTGGTCTTGGACCCTTTTGACCGCATGTCTTCTGTAGAGTTCACACTATTACATCCTGATGTCATAAACTAGAATGCAACTGTAAAATACAACACCAAAGCAGGGCTTGTCTTTGATTTTATTGCCATTGTAACACCTCTCACAGCAGATTGACAGTCTCAGTAGTTGGAATGGTCCGTCCTTATATGTATAATAGTCTTTTCGGTATTTTGTTCTCTTCGTAAGTTTGTGTGAAACTAATCTGGCAGTTGCCTTGGCAGCAGATTCATGTCAGTACTGTGTGGACCATGTAGTGGAGGTAACAACACCATTAATGAAATCCAAACTCAAATGGTCAGCCTTATGCTTATTGCAACCGTGTTTGGATCACTGAAAACGCATTTTAAAGCCAAGTCTAAACAGGGTCAATGTGGCCTGACTGCTTAGACCACATATCGAGCTGGTCTTAGTTACGATGAAGGGCCACCTACTCAAGTGACATCCTTTGAATCTCACTATTCCTATCATAATACATTTGGAAAATCCCAACCAAATGTATTATGAGTGCGACAAACATCTTGGGAATTTGATCAGCCTGAAGCAGAGCAAGGAGTAGAACCAGTCTGTACTGCTTTCATTTCTTTTTCTTCTTTCAATTTTTGGAAGATCAAGCATGTGCGATGGATTGTTTTCTCCTTTCAGTTAAAAAATAGCAACACATTCAGTTTTGCAAACAGAAATGTACATGTTTACTTTGAGGTCAGGTGGTGACTCTAGATTCATCCTACAGCTGTCCATGTGATCGGATCACTGAAGATGAACAGTCTGGCTTACTCCCTGCTTGTCCCCTGCATATGATTCACGTACATACATCATGCATGCATTACTAAATTTAACAGTTTGTCTTAATTTTTTTACATTTTAGACCCTGTTTTATATGTTCGAAGTGTCCAAGCCCTTTCCTGATCAGATTCCCAACTAATGAAACTAATGCCTTGTCTTTTTATTGTCTTGTTTCTTTAGTTTTTTTTGCATCCATGTCTGTTTTGCCTCTTGTCTATTCCATGTTAAATCTCTTTTTAATCATGTTAATCACCGTTAAATGTTCCTCTTTGTCTTTGTAGAGTCCTCGAGAAATGCTGGCTCAGAGCGTCCTGGCAGAGGTTCCAGGTCAGGTGGTGGGTTTCTTCAATACCATGCATTTAAAGCCACCCCACACTGACGGAGCTCCCTGACTTCTCTGTTGTGAGGACCAAAATCTCCCAAAAGGGTCGCAATCATTTATATCTGTTGCATATCTACACTCCTCTGTTGTCAGAAACATGACACGCCTCATCTCGCCTCGCAGTGCAATTATTATTTCAATATATGTGCCATTTAATGCAGAAAGCCTTATTTGTTGGCTGTAGTAAACAGTAATCAAACATTTACACACTTCTGTTTGTAACACAGATGTTTTTTATTATGGCATTAACTTGTCCTTATGTGTCTCAAGTGCCAGAATTTAGGTTGTTTTCTTTAACGACTAAAGGTCTTTGGTTTTTATGGAAAAACTGAGGCAGCTAATTTAACAACAGCCAACTCTCTGCTTCTGTTGACATGTTCCAAAAATGTGGTGCCTATTTCCATTGAAATCGCAGACTCAATTTAGTTAGACTTTACTAATGTTTACATGTTTTAATGGAATGCGTGTTCTTTAAATTAATAATTTTGGTAGATTTGACACAACAGAACTTTTGATTACATTATGTCCCTGCTGCTTTTTGTACAAAAATCATGTTTCATTTTAAAGATTAAGTTGTATCACTCTACTTTGTGGTAATGTGTTAACTCGAACTCATACATCAAGGAAAAAAAAGCATAGTAGTCACCCCAGTTATGTTATCTCCTGAAACACTTTTGTATGTTTTTAAAAATGTATCCAGGAAATTCACCTTTTCTTAAGATGAAGTGTGCATATTGATAAGTCTATACACTATGTCTGTTCTTGGCTGAGACTGTTATTTGCACTGATCAACATCTCATTAATTTGTTTTGTTAGTATAAAAATGACTTTATGAATGGAAGTATGTGTTAAAGTGTCCTTTAGCTGTTATTACAGCTAATATTGTAGTTAAATATCTAACATTTCAAGATCATTTATGGGGACTTTGTTTTCCACATTTGTACCTTTTATGTTGAGACACTAAAAAATGTACTGTTGAGACTTGGCCACTGCTGTTTTTTTTTTTAATGTGTTTGAGATACAGTATTGAACTTTTAGTTGACAGAACTTAGTGTCAGAAACCTTCATAGATGGAAATTACTTAAACATTTTTATCATTTATGAGCTGATTATTTTTCAAAGTCTTGAGTAGAAGATTTCATGTACAGTGTTATTACAATCAACACCTAGATCTATGTGTATGTTTTTGGAGTTCAAATTCACCCACAGCACCCTCCAGTGCTCATAATATGTTATTTTTCAAAGATTTGGATATTTCGGGAATTTCTGGCTTTGAAGAGCATGTTTTTTTTTTTTTATTGCATGTTCAGTGCTGTGCAAAAGACTAAAGAGGTTGTCAGTGTAATGCAGTTTCACAAGTGTTACAAATGTACAAACAAACCAAAACACAACGAAGGGCATCAGGAGGACTGTGTGCATATGTAAATACAAAGCCACATAAAACAATTGTGATGGAAAGAATGACCTTAAAGGTACAGGAGCTCATTTTTTTTTAACTGCCTTTTTGTTTTGGGAGGAACAGAGTGTTTATATGTACTGTTTCATTATGAGTTTGTGAATGACATTTTGCTAAAAAGAATGTTAATGATATATGAAATTAATTCTCTGTGTTGCTGTCTTTATTAAAATCAGACAAGATGTTCTTTAAACACAAAATAAAACCATTAATTATAAACTAGCTCACATCCTACCAGAGTCTCTCTGTGTAGTTACGGTGCAAAAAACCCCCAACAACTCCCTATTAAGTAGCATAAAATGAAAATACCTAATGTCTAAGAGCATGTTTGCATTTTGATTTGATAAAATAAATGCACCTGTTCATTGATAAAAAATACATGTCCATTTTGTCACTATATTCCTTCTTACCTGTAATTTCTCTTCCCGCAGCTGAAAATTAAAAGAACAAGAAAAGTGAAGATAGAATAAATTCATTAATTTTGCTATATTTATTTATTATTAGTATTGCCCGGTGTAGTCTAATTTTAAACATGATTAGGTTCATGGTTAAACTTTGACTTTTCAGGTGTTGATGTGAATCACAATTTCTTTTTTAATGTGAACCATAAAAATGTCAATAAACTAAACTAACATTTGATTTAAACAAAAAAAAGGGATGTGCAGTCCCACCATACTGTGTTAAATTCTACCACTGAATGAAGAAAATAAACTCTCATATTGGAAATGTATTATTATCATTATTATTATTATTATTATTATTATTATTATTAGGTTCATGGTTAAACTTAGACTTTTCAGGTGTTAAGTAAAGTAAGTAAGTAAAGGAAATTTTATTTATAGAGCACTTTTCACAGACAGAGTCACAAAGTGCTTTATCAATTCAAATCAGAATCAAATTAAGTTTACAGAGACCCAACAGAATCCTTCAGGAGCAAACACTTGTGATTGGTGACAGTGGCGAGGAAAAACTTCCCTTTAACGGGCAGAAACCTCGAGCAGACCCAGACTCCTGAAGGATGGCGTTGGTGTTGATGTGAATCGCAATTTCTTTTTTAATGTGAACCATAAAAATGTCAATAAACTAAACTAATATGTGATTTTAAAAAAGGGATATGCAGTCCCACCATACTGTGTTAAATTCTACCACTGAATGAGGAAAATGAACTCATATTGGCAATGTATTATTATTATTATTATTGTTATTATTATTATTATTATTACTATTATTATTATTATTATTATTATTATTATTATTATTATTATTATTATACTGTTGCCTATAAAGCTGTAATTATATTGTTTTCAGACACATTTCTTTTTTTCCCCCCTATTTGCACATATCAGTAATCACCTTTGACCCGGAGCAATGATACACTATCTGTCAAGAATAAATTACACTATCTTCCTCTTCTTAATTATTTTTCATGAATAAGGTTAGGTTTGTATAAAAGAGTTAAGGTAAGTGGAAAAAATAAATAAATAGTAAAAAAAAAAAAAAATGGTGACCGTTTTTTAAAGCTTGATGTTCTCGGTTTAAGCTTCGCGCCTGCGTAGTTTGAACCACACGCGGAAATCTTTGCTCACACATTACGTAATGACGTTACGTCTTTTGGCACCACCCCTTTTCATGTTATGATGTCTTGCAGACCCACCTTTTTATTTCACCACGGTACCCGTTAGTAGTAAACTATAATTGTATCTTTCCACCAGCCCTGTAACGCGTCCTACGTAGTAAACGGTAAGGATACAATTTTATTAGCATCTATAGCTAGCGTTAATTAGCCTTTTAAACGAGCCAGCTAGAGCTAGAGTTAGCTCTACTAGCTTAGTGTTAGTAAACTGTCGTAATTTCTCTTTTTATTTTCCTCTCTCGCTAGATTTCATTACTGGTCACTGTGTCACTTTTTCCACAAGACTCAGTTACTCTTTCACCAGGCCTGGAGATCCGTTTGGGGTTTTTTTTTGCTAACCTGTGTGCACCCAGACCTGAAATAAGTGGATGTATCAACTAATGCGGTTGTAATTAGGTTAGCTAGTTCACTGTAAAATTAGCTGAAGTGTTGTGACAGGGCGTGTAACGCATTGATATGGTGTAACGTCATTGCGTTACCCAGTTGTGTAGTGTAATCGCAAAGAGTAAAGCTGTCTGCACCATTTAATTTAGTTAACGTGGTAGTATTTGCATTTGGAATACGTAGAAATCACCACTTTCTACTGTTTTGCTCCAGCTATCCCACATATCACACATCTGGCTTACAAGTTTCTCTGAGTAGCAAGGGTTAATATAAACAAACTAAGCTACAGTGATGTATTCTAATGTATTATTTCTATTTTTAATCTTTATTTAATCAGGTAAGTTAGTTGAGAACTGATTCTCTTGTACAGCAGCATACAAACAGCTTCAGTTGTTCATTTTCATTTGCTTACTCTTGGCTCTTTATTTACAGGATCATCTCTCAATTCCAGTTTCTATTCTAAGGTTTAGATGCAGCACCCAAGCCCTTATGGGACAATCTAAACTGATCTTATTTAAAATCAATATGGAGAGAATCAGAATTCCATCTCTTGCCTGACATCTCTGATCTTATTAGTTCTCAGCTCTAGTATTTAGCAGGTTTTGTTTTAAGCGTTTTTTTTTTTGACATTGTTTAACATGTTTTCCTGCTTCTTCTCTCAGATGTATTAGCAGTTATTTAGTTTTTATGGAAACACATTAAGTTTTCTATCAGATGGACCCCCACAGTATTAGGTAATGCCTAAGTGCTAAACCTATAAGCCCGGAAAAGCCCTGAGCTCAGTACCCAACTCTGAAAAGACACGTGCTCGAAAGTGACAATACTGTTGTAATCTCTGGTATTTCTGTGTGTGTCATTGCTTTAGCTGGTTAAGAAGCAAACATGGCTGCCCAGTGTGTAACCAAGGTGGAACTGACGGTGTCTTGTAACAATCTCCTGGACAAAGACATCGGCTCCAAGTCTGATCCCCTGTGTGTCCTGTTAATGAACAGCTCTGAAAACCAGTGGTATGAGGTCAGAATGAAGATTTGAATACTAGCATTGTACTAAAATAGATCTTATCAAAGTGTTCAAATGAGAAAGCATTGATGTCTGGATGTTATGTAAGTTATTGTAGGTATTTCACTTAGGCAAAAAACACCCTTGCTCTGAGAAATCTGGCATATGATCATGCAATTAACCTAGGTGTGGCAGTGGAGTCGTCACTGATCACAGTGTGGAAAAGTGTGTCATGTTGTTAATCGTTAACTCTTAATGGAAAACCCAGCATTGTGGAAAACAGTAATTATGTCAAAAAGTGCCAGAATGATTTGTCAGACTTTCTAATGTCATCATGTGGTTTCTCTGAATACGATTAAACATTTCCTAACAGGTCGGCCGCACAGAGAAAGTCCAGAATTGCCTCTGCCCGAAGTTTTCCAAAAAGTTCATCATTGACTATTACTTCGAGATTGTGCAGAAACTGAAGTTTGGGATTTATGACATTGACAACAAGACGATTGACCTGAGTGATGATGACTTCCTGGGTGAGCTGGAGTGCACCTTGGGCCAGGTAAGATCTAACACAAAAAAATTCACCAAAATAGCAGTGTAAAGTTGATGTCTGGATATTCATACAGTTGCATTAGTAAACAGAGGCCTACCTGCAGTGTAATAGGACACCACTGTTCTTCCACTTTTGAACAAAGATAACATTGGCGTCAAACAGACTCTAGAGTAAACTGACTCCATGTGTTTATTCTGTGTGTTTGTTTTGATTTAGTCTTTCGCTTTTGTCATTTTTTAATGGTTTGTGTTTGGGCAGCATCACTGTTATATCTTTTATTTCTTTATAATTTATTTATCAATTACTTTTAGGTTGTGTCCAGTAGGAAACTAACCAGACCTCTCGTCTTGAAGAATAAATCCCCTGCAGGAAAAGGGACCATTACAGTGAGTAGCAGAGAAAGAAACTAATATGTTAAAGAGTCATTTATAAATTAATAATATATCTTCTGTTCTGTTGTAGATCAGCGCTGAAGAAATAAAAGATAACAGGGTAGTGAATTTTGAAGTTGAAGCGAGGAAACTTGATAACAAGGTAAATGTTTATTGTTATTTCATTAAAATCTAGAACATGAAGTCGATTGATTGAGTTTAATTCACGCATTTGTTCACAGGATTTCTTTGGGAAGTCGGACCCGTACCTGGAATTCTACAAACAGACAGAAACTGGATGGCAACTGGCTCACAGGACAGAGGTACATTTAGAGAAACACTTTCTTTCCCTTTTTTGTATCGGTTTCTGTGAAAAGAGGAACAAACCACAGTGTAGCTATTTGTTACACCAAAACCTTTGCACAATATATGACCTTGGGCTATGCTTCATATAATTGTCAGAAGTCTGTAATGTCCTGCTGCTGAGGTGAGTGAATGAGATTTAATCACAGTCGTGGTATAATTAAGAAGGAAACAGACATTTGTGATTGAATTAGAGAAGTGGTTAAATCTGCGGTTTTTGCAACATGTGATATTCACAGTCTTTCCTAGAACTCTAACCATAAATTCACAAAATTAACTGTTTTATTTACAACTAAATAGCCTTTGTGATGTTCAGAATCTGCAGATGACTAAATAATTTCTTTGATTCCATTTCAGGTGGTGAAGAACAACCTGAATCCAACATGGAGACCTTTTCGAATCCCACTGCAGTCTCTCTGTGGAGGAGAAATGGACAAACCCATAAAAGTACAATACATGCCTCTTTAACATGTGTGATAAAACTTGATTGCACTCGTTAGGGTTGGGCGATACAGCAAAAAAAAAAAATCTTATCTATCAATATTTTATATTTACTGATAATATATATCCAATGCTGCCACTGTGAAGAGTTTCCTGATAAAGAAAACTACTTAGTGTTCATTAGATAAACTTAAGAAAGAACCAAAACATAAACGTTGTCTTCTCAGGACCCAGATTTACATTTTACATCATTTTGGTGTCATTGTGTTTTACATTGTTTTAGTCTTTTATGTGGCTTTTGTCTGTCTTTTTGTGTGTCATTTTTGTCTTTTACATCATTTTTGTTTTTTATTTTAGTTTTCATTCTGTTTTTTGCAGCATTTTTGTCTTGTATATCATTTCAGTCTAATTGTGTAATTTTCTCACTTCATTGTCAGTCTTATTCTTTTTTTTTGATGTTGTATTTTTTATGTCACTTTCATTTTATGTCTTTTTGATTTTTTTTTTTTTTTTTACTATGACTTTCTCCCCACATTTCACATATCTTAAAAGATGGCAAACAAATAGAAACAGCTTTGCGACACATTTTACCTAGAGGAAATACAGCTTTAAAATATAGGTTAACATTTTCATATTCTTATTGTTGTGACTGATGCAGTACTGTATTATTAGATTTCCGAATTTACAGTGTAGAGCACTTGAATGCAACTTAACCTGTGTTGCATGCTCATCTGTTTTGCTATTACAAAAAGGGAGATTTCAGAGTTTGCGAGTGGCTCTGAATGCATCATGAATTTCCTGTTCTTATCTAGTCAAAGACAGGAAAAGAAGCATCATGTCTCAAAATGACACCAAAATACACATTCTTAGCAGAGATCCATTTACTACACTACAATTACCTGGGTACAAACATACACTGCAAAAAATGCCCTGCTAGAAATAAGCCTAATATTCCTAAATCTGCTCAAATTGGCTTATATTGAGCAAAAAAATCTGCCACTGGGGTAAGAAAAGAATTCTTAATACAAGCAAAAAAGCCTATCGACTAAAAAACCATAATGTGCCTATAATGCTAGAATTTAGCAAACAGTGCTTAGTACAAGAAATACAATCACCTTCATATTAGATGGAAAATCTTATTAAGAAAAAGTTATATATATATTTAGAAAAACAAATAATTATATTTTTCTTATATGAAAATTTCTTGGCAAACTTTTTTCCCTGTTTAGATGAAAAAAGACAAATGTTCTAAAAATAAGGCTTTTTTCACTTTCTTAGAAATCATTTTTTGCAGTGTAAACCTGTATGAGGCACTTAGTAGGTAGCACTGTCACATTTATTTCTTCTGTGCGATAAGTTGTTAGATCTGTCTTTATGAAGTAAAAATGTCCAGAGTTAATTATTGTTATCGCCTAGCCCTAATGAATACACATTTGATGGATTGCACTGATGTTTGTTGACACTTCACAGTACATTTCACGGTTATGACAAACTGCAGGGTAACAGTTTAAAACATGAATCTAGTTTTAGTGCACACAGACCTCAGGATGTCCTCAGACATCTGGAAACGGATTATACAGATGAGATTATACCCAGTACAAGCCTGACGATGTATATTTTTTTAACCTCTGAAGCACACATGTCAGGAACGAAGCTGTTTCCACCCAAACAGGACAAGTGAGTCGCCCAGTGGGTCACAGTGTGTGTCTTGGTTCATCTCACCATCACTTAATGGGTGAAGTGTGCGAGTGGATTAGGTGGGACGTTTACAGGAAACTTGGATAGCCGGGTCCTTAGTCCTTCAAGTTTTCTTCATTCAACTCTACACATTTGTCTGAAACTCTTAAGTTATCGTACTGCCAGCTTCTGTCTTCTACTGTAGTTTTAGATTTAACGAAAATTTACTTTGGCATGTTTTTGTTTGTTGTCTGTTTTCTGCAGCTTCATGTTTTTTTTTTGTTTGTTTGACGTAAAGGTTCAGTTCACCTAAATTATAAAAATTAAAGATTTATTTACCTCTTTATAATGATTTATTTGACTAAGGTTATGTTCAGACAGCAGGTTTTAATGCATAGTTCTGATCTTTTGGTGAAATCCGATTTTTTTTTGTGTGCTTCTTTATATTACACATTAAATGCGACTTCTATCATTTTTGAGTATGAACTGAGTGTGATCCTGAAGTGACCCGCATGCATAAAAGAGGTCCTGACCTAAAACACGCACTGTGTTTACGGAACTAAATATGTTTTCCTGCTGTTCCTTTTCCTGGGACGCAGAATTGTGACGTTTGTTGCATTTCAGTGATTTAAAGGTCAGATAAATGCAACCTAGCCGTTTAGACTGAAGTTGCATTGCAAAATATCAGATATGGATCGGATTTAGAACCACATATGAAAGTGGCCTGGGTTGGATTTGAAAAAATCAGAATTGTGCTGTTCAAACTGTCTTTAACAGATTGGATACGAGTCACATATGTGCAAAAAAATCAGATTTAGGCCACATTTGCTTGCAGTCTGAACATAGCTTAAGATATCTTTGTACACCTGATCATAAAAGTCTTTTATGCTACTATGCTAATGTGCAAACATTAGAGTTTTCACATATTGATGATTTTTTATTTTGTAATTTGGGTGATGTGACCCTTTAACATCAGCTCTTTGTGAATGATTAACACTCGTTTTCCTTCTTGTTGCCCCCATCACTAAATATTTTTACCTGTTTCTAGGTTGAATGTTACGACTATGACAGTGACGGCTCACACGATCTGATTGGAATCTTCGAAACCACAATGACACGTCTGCAGGAAGCGTCACGCAGCTCACCGGTATGTGTAAAGCACCTCAACCAGCGTCATTTTAAATGTTGTACTGTCATTAGGTTAAGTATTGATTTGGATTTTACCTTCTGTGGAGGACCCTTGAGCCAAAAATGTCCATGTAAAAAGCTCCTCTAAAATCATCAAGTATTGATATTATTTTCTGATTAAATCTCTTAAACCACTTCAGCTCTGTTCAAAACTACCAAAATGAAATATCAAAGTTTTGATCACAGAACTACAGCCGTGATATGATATGCTGCTAATGGCTAAGTATTGATGTAAACATAATTAAAAATTCCAATGTGCTGGAGAAATTCTGCAATCAGATTTAGGTAAAATCAGGTAATTTTCTCTCAGTAAATCGCTGCTGCTCAGTGCAATTTTTTTCCCCATAGTTCAACCACATTATTTATCGTACATACTTGTACTATCAGATCATTTGATCAGTTGTATTGAAGCTGAACTTCTTCTTTCACCACTAACTGACTCTTGTGGTTTTGCTCTTTCCTCAGGCTGAGTTTGAATGTATCAACAGTAAAAAGAAGCAGAAGAAGAAAGGCTACAAGAACTCTGGTGTTGTGAGCGTGAAGGTCTGCCAGGTACTGTGTTCATTTTATTTTCATGTAAAGACATTCATTTGTACAGTCACTTCTTCATTTGTAACATGGATTTTGGATATTTACTCTTCTTACAAAATGTTTCAGGTTGTGAAAGAGTACACTTTCCTGGATTACATTATGGGAGGCTGTCAGATCAACTTCACTGTAAGTTTTGTCTCATCTATTTTTCTTCAATAAGCCACACCTTTAATACACCTGTTTATTCATATCTAATGTTTTTTTTTTTTTCCCCAGGTGGCTATCGACTTTACGGGCTCAAACGGGGACCCTAGGTCTCCTCAGTCCCTGCACTACATTAGTCCTCAGGGAGTCAATGAGTACCTCACTGCTATTTGGTCTGTTGGAAATGTCATCCAGGACTACGACAGGTACCAGCGTCAGTCCAAACACTGTCTGATTGACTTTCAGCTGATGTAGCTCATGTTTCTTAATAGCTCATTTTGTTTGATTTTGAGTGTTTTTATGTTTCCCTTCTAGTGATAAGATGTTTCCTGCTTTTGGCTTTGGAGCTCAGATCCCTCCATCATGGCAGGTGAAGCTTTAAATATTATTAAAGATTTTAAATGCCAGGTTTTGTCATGATGCCATGTTTTCAGATGAAAAAAACTGAGGAAATTGTGAGTGAAAGGGTTTCAATGGCACTTTTTTTTTTAACTTTATTTTTCTTATTTTACTACAAACATGGTTAAACATATACAACACAAACAGCAGGATCAGAGAGTCACAACTTTCATAGGAAAAATAATAAATGAATACATAAATAAATACGCATTCTCACACAGTGTAAATGTGCATGTATATAAGTTATATCTGCTTAAACAGGTTTAAGCAGGTAGCATTTTTGAAGTTACTAAGTTAAGAAGAGAGTCCACTTTTTCCAGTGTCTTTCTCCTACATCTTTTTGTAGCCTCAGCTTAAATGGCAGATTTTTTGAGTTTTTTGAATGCTTCTTTGCACACAGTGTATTTTAGACTTACTGTAGGAGCTGAGCTGAATAAATAATGCACAGTCTTGCCAACATTTACGCCATATGCATGAACACAGCCAAAGTTATCAAAAAAATTAGAATGAAAACCTCTTAAAATGCACACAACAGTCCCTAAGGGTTAAATAAATCGCTTCAGATACATGAACTACTGAAGGCTGAATCACGGACGTTGCACACATTAAATAATATTTGGTTGTATTGTGTCTCCTTGTAGGTTTCACATGAGTTTCCTCTGAACTTCAACCCATCAAATCCATTTTGTGCAGGTATGTTTATACCTCATTCTGCCTCTAACTGGTGAATTCAGAGTAATTCTGTCTTAAAAAAAATTTCAGGAGAAATAATCTGAGAACCAGACTCATCTCTAGAGTAAATGCCTGAGGTATTGGTTGTCAAATGTTTCAAGTGTCCTTTTATTCAGTCTGTCACTGCTCTCGTTCAGACTCATATCTTGACTTTACTTCTACAGCTACTCATTTTTATGAAAATAAGTCAAAATCAGTTCTAAGTTTAAGAGGAGATGGACCTGAATGATCTGGTCTGGAAAAAGTCATAAAAATATTATCAGCAATGATCATGATTGAAGTGTGATGCCAGTTACCTTCTTGTTAGAATCCCAAGTTCTAGTCCAGATCCATCCCTGTGTGGTGCATCTAAAAAGCTGAAAATGGACTGATACTACTGTAAACCATTAGCTTTGACAGATGCATCTGGGTTATGGCAGAGGGCTGTAATCCGTTATGAGCGTATTGGGCTAAAACCAAACTCTGTCAGAGTGTGAAACAGATGAGACTGTTCTATCTGATTAAAAGCTTTGTCAGCATTAAGTGAAATTACAACAGATGGATGTTAGAGAGATGCACCCACTGATATTAGCATAATGTCCAGCAAAGAAACGGGAAAGCCAACGTGGTGTAAGCTAATGCAGCTAATGAAAAGACACTTCATGGACACTTTATAATCTTTATTTAACACATTAAGAGAGGGGTGATTATTCTGTTCATACTACCACGCATGGACCGAGAAGAAATAACATCTTTACATACACAGACTGGCCATTATTAAAAAAAAGATTCTATTATTTTTCCTTATGTAGCCTTAGATTTAATCATTGCATACATTCACTGTGGCATTTTAATGAGCTTATGCAATGTTACATTTATTTCCATCATTTTATGGACACTGCGCAAGTGAAGCAACCCCAGATCATAACACTGCCCCCATAAGCTTGTACTGTGGGTACTAGGCATGATGGGTAATCATGCAGTGGATAAAAGTCTTTATCCAGTAGTGCACTTAATGGGATGCGTTCCCAACCAGCTCAATGTCCCCTGTGTCATTGCTCTGATTGGATCTCAATGTAGATGGGATCAGTAATGTTTCAACCACACTATACAGTCACAGAAAAAATTATTAGACCATCAAAAGTCACCAAAAACAATGGCTATGCAATACAAGTACTAACTCCTGTGTGCATCATGTGACTAAAACAGAGAGAAAAGAAAACATGGAATGCCTAAAAGCACTGTTTTTGTCAGTACAATGCCATAGATATTGATGGAAGAACTGAAGTGATTTTGATTATTATCAAGAAAACCATGGAAAATGTCTAGATATCAGCTTTGAAATTAAACTCTTACGAGCTATTTTTGTTGTTATCATTATATTTGTCCAGACAAATGTACCTTTAGTTGTACCAGGCATTAAAATGAACAAGAAATTGAAGAAAACAAGGGGTGGTCTAATGACTTTTTGTGCAACTGTAGATGACACCGATGCCATTCTCAAATACAATGCAGTTTTATGGCTGTCAGTGTAAAAGCGATGGTCCTCATGTGTTTGTGCAGGGATTGAAGGGGTGGTGGAGGCCTACAGGGTGTGTCTTCCTCAGGTCAAACTCTACGGTCCCACCAACTTTTCTCCCATTATCAATCACGTGGCCAGCTTCGCCAACCAAGCCCTGCAGCAGACCACGGCATCGGTGAGTGTTTGTGTTGTCGTCTGTCAGTAGTGAGTCACATGCAGAAGAAGAGAGAAAACCCATCTGTATTCACTTTCCAATTTCCTTTGTGTAATATTCACAGTGGATCAGGGTAATTTGATAACAGCTTGATCCAAAACAGAAGTTCATTGATAATGACAGGGAGTGGCAGTTTTCTCGTGCCAGACTCTCCAGTTACTATATTTATTTTTATTCTGTCTGTGACACTATGACCTCCTTTGACCGTGTATTACTATAAAATTGTTTTTTATTGAATTTTTCGACATTTACACAGAACAAACCCAAGTACATTCACATGCACACCTTCCCCAGATAATAGAGAATAATTTAATTAATTAGCATTGAAAAATGGTCAGTTAATCATGTATATTGACTCATATCCTCCTTGAGTGACTTATGTCTGTCTGAGACCCTGCAAAGCATTGTTCTCCTCCATAGGGGACAAGTTTCACAGCTTTACTTTAAAAAAAAAAACAAAAACACACAAATGTTATTAACTTTAAAGGACAATCCATTAAAAAAAATGTATCTGAAAAAAACAGCTGCAGCATGCCGTTTCCAATTAAGGCAATTATTTAATGAAAAAAGACCAAAACTTCTACTTTCCTTGGTCTATATATAACTTATTATGTACTCCTGAGACCCAGCAATGCATTGTTGTCCGTAGGGGATAAGATTCACAGCTTTACTTAAAAAACAAAAAAAACAAAAATGCTATCCACTTTTAAGGACAATCCATTAAGAAATGTATCTGAAAAAATGGTTGCATCATGCCATTTGCAATTAAGGTAATATTTAATGTAAAAAAGCCAAAACCTTTAGTTTCCTGGGTCTGTGTATAACTTATTATATCCTCTTGAGACCCAGGAAAGAGAACGAAGTGTTAAATGAAAAGATCTGTTGGTATAAATATTATCCTCTGTCTGTTGACAGCAGAACAACAGTTACATAACCAGTTTGACCGTGAACTGATGGCTAGATATGTAGACCAAGACCAAATATTTTCACTTTCTATGCATGAATCCTGATGCTTCTTTACATAATTCATTAACTAGGCTGTAAATTCTTAATAGAAACTTACATAAAACTCTTAACATGCACCTGTTTCCTCATCAGTGTGCTGTTCTTCTTTAACCTGCTCTTGTGTTTTGTGCACAAAAAATAATAGGTTAAAGTTGAGGTTTTGATGGAACTTACAGAAAGAAATCCATGTCACAGTTTGATATATTCATCCATAAATGTTTACTCCTGTTGACACCCTGACTACTAGACTAGATATGACAGAAACCACGATTATCTCTTTTAACTGACGGTAGAAAGGCTGGTGACTTTATGTAGTTTTAAAGCAACACAATATCTGACCATCAGTTATTGTCTGGGTGGTGGAAAAAACTCCTGTTACACCGTCTTGTTGTGTTGGTAGCAGAGTACAAATTATATTGATATGAGGAAATGTAATATTATATATGCTGTAAAGAGCTTATACTGCCAGGCGGTTCATGACCTGAAACACTTTCTCAAATGTCAAAAAACTGCAAGGCAGGAAATTAAGAAACATGTATTAGTTAGAAGATATTTAGGTGTCCTCTGTTTAAAAAGTATCCAGATCTTGCACATGAGTAGCACTACACCAGTTTCTATCTCAAATATCCCTCAATTAATAACTTTCATTTTCTCGTTGGGCATATCCTGATGAAGAGAAACACATAGTATTTAACAGACAAAAAAAAAAATTACCATTGAACCATAATGTCACCTTTTATTTGACTGAAACTAAAATGAGCCATGAAATCAGTCCAGAGAGAGGCCAGAACGATGGTCTGAAAAGGACCAGTGAAGCAAAACGTGCACGGGTTGAAATGTGGAGATGAATCAGGTTTGAGCTGCACAATGAAACAGGAATGTTCCAGTTGAATGATCGTGAACTGTGTTCTTTTGTATGCCTGATAATCAGTGTTCATTAATCTTTATAGGGAAATGACAAACACTGTCATAAAAAACAAGACAAAGTGAAAGTAATTTAGGTGTCAGTTAATAGATGGAGGATTTGTCAAATATTAACAGGAACAGTGACTCGCCTCTACTGTTCATGTGCAAATCTACTTAATAGAAACATGTAAATAAGCACTGCTTTCTACTGAACGTCTATGTATTGAAGCACTGCATTACCGTTTATTTTTATAGCACTTATTGTTCATCAGCCTCCTCTGAGAATGTTGTCATGAAATGTGACCAGTAAGAGCCAAATGTGTTTGGTAAAATAAATTAAATTGGGGAAAAAACTATTGGAACACATTGAATTCAGGTGTTTCTTTTTTAACAGGGGTCTGGAATACAAAACAATAATGACAAATTTCATACTATAGTTTTATATTGGGATAAATATCATTGCATTGGTTAGTTTGGTTTTAATTGTGCTTTGCTTCCAAAATGCCTCAGAGATTGTTTTTACATAATTTCTCACAACATTGATTTAGTTTTTTTGCTGTTGTTTTTTTTTTTTTATCCATGACTATGGTTTTAAATGCTCTGCCTCTAAAATTCTAAAATATTTTTCATGCTGTGATCATAAATAATAGTTTTCTACCACAACAAACCATCTGCTTTCTTCACATCTCACTTAAAAAAAAAATCTCCCATTAAACTTAAGATGTTTTTATGTCTTGTCTCTATATGTCACCCCTGTGATGAACTAGCGACAAGTCCAACTTCGCACATAAGTAGCTGGGATAGGCTCCAGCGACCGCCGTGACCCAGTGAGGGTAAAGCGGGTTCAGAAAATGAATGAATAAATAATACTTAAACAAAACTAACCAATGCAATGATATTTATCACACTATGAAACTACAACATGACATTTGTCATTATTGTTTTGTATCCCAGACCCCTGTTAGAAAAGAAACACCTTGATTCCATGTGTCCCAATACTTTTGTCCATATAGTGTAGATCCAACCCAGTGAAAGACGCCTCTGTAATGAAATAATCTCTATTATTACCACTTCCTCTGTCTGTGGTCATAATGTCATGCCTGATGGGTGTACATTAATATTTAAAACAGTTCAGACCATTTCATTGTCTGTCTGTGTCGTTTCCGTCGACCTGAAGCAATACTACGTCCTCCTCATCATCACCGACGGCGTCATCACAGACATGGATCAGACCCGCAGCGCCATCGTCAACGCCTCCCGCCTGCCCATGTCCATCATCATCGTGGGAGTGGGAGGGGCGGACTTCAGCGCCATGGAGTTCCTGGACGGAGACGACGGAAGCCTGCGCTCTCTGACCGGCGAACCGGCCATGAGAGACATCGTCCAGTTTGTCCCATTCAGGCAGTTCCAAAACGTAAGTAATGCACAGTATGTAATGTAGAAACAACAGTGGCGTTTGCTGTGATTCCAGCTGAGTTTTCTTTTCTGATTAAGCCAACTTATTGCTATAAAATCTGCATGGACTGAATTATTTTCTGAGCATTTCACTGCTTCATAATAGATTTAACCGACTTATTTAAAACCCAAACACTGACCTTATTTCCAATCACAGCAAATTCCCAGCCCATCCCATCAGCTTATCTTAACTTCCTTGTGTATTTATTTCTCTAAAATCCAAGCGTAGTGAATAGTCCCCCCTGTTCGATGCCAAATCCAGATGACACCCCCTCGATAGTGTAGCTTACGTGTGTATTTATCTCTTTTCAGGCGCCCATCCAGGCTCTTGCCCAAAGTGTATTGGCCGAGTTACCTCAGCAAGTGGCCTCCTTCTTCAGTTTACTCAAACTGAAGCCTCCAAACGATCCCAGTCCTTCATAGGGGTACCCCATATATGTCCATTAAACCCCACCCCCCTCTGAGCCTCCACCTGACTCCACATGAATAACTGACTCACTGAATCTCTGCATGAGTCATTCCATGTTAACATGTCATCTACTAATGTTGTTATGTCCTACTTTCATGCTTTTCAACACTGTTAGTTTCATCCCAGGGCTGTGAGAGATGTTCAGGGAAAACTCCACTTTGGATTACTCATGCGTTGGTGATTCACAATAAAATACTTAGCAAAGAGACCAAAAAAAAACAGCCTAAAAAACAGGCTTTCCCAAATATATAGCCTGCTTTTGATTGAATCCCCAATTGGCAAAGAAAAATGTAAAAACTAATTTAAAAAAAAAAAAGTAGACGTTAATGCTTAAAGACCTAGAACTATTTTGTGATGATTTTCTTATGATTTTTTTTCCTCTACATATAACATTTCTTAAGTGATTTATTATTACTATTTATTAGATTCTCCAATGCATTTTTCAGTGAAAATCAATATTTTAACGGTGATCATATAGATGTTCATAAAAGCCCAGAGTAAATTCACAGGTTATTATATCAGAACTGAGAAAACTGAAGAAAAAGTGATGTTTCTGCTAAAATATATCATTAATTGGATATAAATACAAGCATCTACAACCAGTGTCATTTGTCAAACTTCATGGGTTTTACTGGTGAATCAATGTTGTAGAAGATGACGGTGTTTCCACGTTCACTACAGAGCCTCTGAACGTCCAAACTGGTCATATCTGATTGTTTTTTAAATTTATTTATTTCAAATATGGAAATGGTACAAGCTTCCTGATAGCTACTAATTGATTTCTTTGTACAACATAATATAGAAATGAAAATTCAAGGAAGCAAGAAATAATAATACACACAAGAAAAGAAAAAGAGTCATTCGAAAAGGAGTGAGATGACAAACTATATTTTACCTCAGTTATTTACATGTATTGATAGTATTAGTGGATCAGAAGTTATTACGTTTTTTAGGTCAGTAGATGTTTTAGGCTGTTTTATGTCTTTAAGGGTTAATTTCTGATGTATTTATGTCCATTTGGGTCATGGAGAGCTTCAAATTTCACTTTTGGGAAAAGATTTACAAACAAATTCAACTCCTGATGTGACGTAAAACCAAAAGCTGAGTGAATCAGTAAATAGTGGAGTTTTTCTTCTACCTTCAACTTCCTGCTTCATATCCATGCTTCCTTCATCTGATTTCAGCG